>NC_133411.1:96137000-96466500 GCF_049350105.2 Macaca mulatta
TAAAGAGAAGTGGCACCGTAATAATAATAATACTTAGCACATATATTGCACCTTTGGTCTGCCAACATTAACTAATTAATCTTCAGTAGACCCCTGTGAGATAAGTAAGTGCTTATAATTATCTCTATTATGCAGTCAAGTCAACTAAGAATGTGTCTGCACATACTGTGGAAGAATTGGCCCAAGTTAAAGACCGGGTGGATCCAATTTGCATGGCTCTTTAAGATTTCTGCTCTAGTAGCAGAGACTAGTATTTCTAGACACCCTGCTGTTTGAGGCACCAAGTAGATTTGAAGCAGGCTATCAACCCAAGACATATTTCATTCAGAAGGTTTGTGCTGCAAGGGCCTAAAATAGGCCTAAGAAAAAGTTGAGTCATTTTTTCAAAGCCTGAAAGGCCATGCCTGGCCAGAAGCAGGTGTGAAATTACAGAACCTCTGCCTGCTTCTCCTATTTGAAGAAGGCGATTTGCACATATCATTAAAGGATATTTTTTAAAGTATTGCACAACATTAAGAGTTCAGAGAAGTCTGGAGTTTTCCCTTGCCATTTGCTACACTGGGGGCTTTTCCACTGCAAGTTGGTTAAGTATGACCTATGGCTTTGACCAGAAATATTAATAACCCACATCAGAATGAAGGGCTGGCAAACTGCTGAAATATGGCATTTAATGGCTTAGATTCTGATGTTTTGACCCTTCTAACATAAAGGAGCGAAAATGTCAGTCTTGAGGATCTGAAATTTGGTATCTGTCATGATACTCAGAGATCCCAGCCTCAATTGAGAAATATGTAGCACAAAAATCTTTGTAAAAGTGGGAGTATTAATACCCCCCACACACAAACTTATTATGAAGACTGCAGTAGAAAATATATGGTAGTGTCTTTCCACACGTGACACATGGTAGATAAGTAGTAATACTTCAATCCCAAGCTACCTTTTGTTAGCAGCATAATCCTGGGCAACTCACAACCTTTGAGACTCAGTTTACTCGTCTACTAAGTTGGGGTTCATTCTACCAACCACAAATAAAGAACCTAAAGCAACATCTATTCCTCTCAAAAGGGTAAGGAGTTTTTCATGACTATTCTACAATCTTTTTGTTTTCTATTATAATATCTATTAGAACATGCTTTGCATCTGAAGTCACCCAACTCTACTTTTTAACCTTAGGACGTGATCATCTTTGATCTTCTGCTTTCCTTTTTTCCATTTTAAATCTGCTCTTGTTTTTGCAAGGGGTCTCAAACTCAAATGTCTTGAAGGGCAAGGGAGATAGCACTAAAATATAGAACTGCTAAATATATAACCATAGTCAGTGGTGATGCTTAGAGGTAAACTATTGACTGCATGCCCTGATTGTAGCCATACAAATTGAAAGTCATTTTTAATACAAATCACATCTGGGGTACAAGTATTTTTCTTAGGTTATGAAAGAGATTTTCCTCCTGACATACCGAGCTCTTCTGTTCCCTTTCATCAGAGTGCTCTCTTCGTTTACCTCAAATCTCAAAGTCTTTCCATTTTAAAAAGTCCAGGTTACATCCAAGCTCTCCCATGAAGTCATTCCTGACCTCCACAGTTCATGATGATCTCTTCTTACCCTGAATTCATAAGTTTTATCTTCTGAACACCTAATTTGGCATTGATGAATGCCATGTGGTACCTATATTTTTAACCCACCATAAAATAAGTACAATAACTAATAAATATTAGTTACTATAATTGTCATAATATCTTCATCCTCAAGTAGATTTTTTCCTACTCTCCCTGGCCCAGAGAAATGATCATAGAGATATATTACATATTTATAACAATTTATGGTTTTCCAAACAGTGGGGCAACACTTAGTCTTCATCAAATACTTACCTGGTAGTATTAGCCATCTCTAATGGAGGAAGAAAGTAAGGTTCAGAAAAGCATAGCAAATTAAACAAGGACATACAGCTAGAACATAAACCATCAGGAAACAGAGAGTTTCTAATTCCAAAACCAGTCTAGAAGAAGAATTCATCAATGATAGCAAATGTGCTGATAAGCAGCCTTCCCTAATGTAATCCCTAAACTGGGCTTTTTCCTTCTCTGAATCATATAAGCTTTAATATATATGAATCAGTATGGAAATTATTAATAAGTCACGTCTTCTAGTTAGATTATAATTTCATTGAAGGCAGATCTTATACAAGGTATTTTTAAATTTGCCTCTAACCCCTTGCTATAACAATTGGTATCCTTTGAATACTTCATAAAAATTTTAAAAATATGTAACACTTGGGATTCTAATCTCAGTTTGACTATACATTTTTCATGTGACCACTAAGAGAATCAGCAGGAATTTATTGCAATCATTTTATCTGGATATAGAGGGAAAATACAACTGCTGATAAAATGATAAACAAAAATACATAATCCCTTGGGCTTTTACTAAATCTATTCCATTTAATCAAGTTATTTTTCTTAGGTTGAAAAAATATTAAAATATAAATGAAGTACCTTGGATGATAGGGCTCAGAGTTCCTCTGACAGCCCAACCCTCAGAAATCATAGTGTCCTTTATGAAGGCTCACAGCATATTAATCAGTTCCATCTCATTCACAATAATTGGCTATAAATGTTGGTCTGTTGCATTTGGAATTTTATTTTGTTTATTAATGTTTAACTTAGAGTAAATGAATAGAATACAAAGCAACAATTGAGATCACTGGGGTTTATTCCTCAAAAGGTGCTATTTTTGGCAAACATTGGTGTATTTGTACTTTAATACTCTCCTCTTGTTGATTCATTGTTCTCACTAGACTGTGGGGAATACTAGACACCAAACTTTGAAAAATAATCATGAGATTAACACTAAAAATTGGGATATTCTACATAATAATTATTTTTCTGGAAATTTGAACAAAATAACGACTACCTGATTTTGGTAATAAAGTACAATGCACAGCCTATAGAATACCTACTTTGGTGCATAACTCTGAAAACTCGTGCCTGAGAAATTAAGATATATCTGAAGTGTTCCTATAGTTCGTCCATTATTTAAAATAGTGTATAAATGTGTTTATTTCTTCATTTACCTGTCATATTTGTCCATTTTTTAAAGAGTGCAAACCATGCACACTTATAGAAACATAATTCTTTAAGAACACCCCCTTTCCTAACAAGGCAAATCCATGTCTGGGGGTTACAAGGTAACGGAAAGTCACGGCAGCCATAGGACAGACACTGTCCATCTATTTTGATGTTACAATAGCTACAGTTGAGTTTAAACTTTTCATGTTTGCCCAGAGTTAAAAGCAGAAATCAAGACAAGTTCAAGAAGGGAAGAAATTATCTTCCTGAACTTTTTTGCTCCCTGACTCAAACCCCCTCAACCCTAGATTGAGTCTGGCGAAGGTAATCATTGTGAAGTTAAAGATTTAGAAAGAGAGAGAGAGAGGTGGAGAAATAGAGGGATTGAAGACAAGTCAACATGAATATTTTTCTTCTCAGCAGTAAAATATATTTATGAATGCTTCATTGCCATTCTGATGGTGATGGAAGGAGGATTGGAGAAGTAACAATAATGATGTAACTAAAGGAGCAAATTCAGTTTTCCCTCATTTCAGTAAATATCCCTCATTCATTTTATCCATCAGTTCTAGGAAAGCTCTCTTTTCAGAGCATTTGTTCTCGGCTCGGTGAAGCTGTACAGGTGGTGCTGCCTCAGCAGGAAACTGTCTTCTTGCTGAGGGACCGCCAATTATTTGTAGTGAAACTAAAACAGAGGAATAAATATTACATGTTGATGGATGCTTGTCAGGAAAGGGAGTGAAGTACTTTCAATGGGGCTTGTCAGACACAAAAACCTTCAGCAAATCTGCATTTTCAATGGCAAAGTGGCTAGAATTTTCCAGCTGCTTCACTGGTGAACCTCAAGATTTATCTCATAAATTTAAATTATAGATGACATAGCACTGGAATGGAAATAGATGACACCTTTAAAAATAAATCTAGTGCAACATTTGGGAAAAGGAATCACACATTTAAAAGGGAAAAAAGAAAGTTCCAATGTGCCAAAACAGAGCTTTTATTTGTTGTCCTATTTACTATTCTCTGTCTAAAATTAGCATCTCTCTTACTTTTCCTCTTTAGTCCCCTGTACACGACATGCTGTGGAGGAGCTATGAAAGTTTTGTGCAATTCAAGGAGTAAGCTGGGTTGCAACTATAACAAAAAGCTTGCCAAGGTTGGGAGCCAAACTGGCAAGGTTTTCTGTTGTGTCAGCGTTTAAGTATTATTGCAATGTTATCGTATCACTGAAGAAAGGAGAACATAGAAACAGCAGAGCCAAATGCTAAGGAACATTTGAAGGAAAGCGTGCACCTAGCTTCAATAGAGAGTTTGGCTGTATTAGACGGGGCTTAACTTTAATAGGAACCAGTCAATTCAACTTTAATTTGATCATATGAAATAGTGTTTTTAAAAATTTATTCCAGCATATCTTGATTCCAGCAGTCTTTCCAAATTAGATGATGGTGAAGAATAATAAAGAATATAGGTCTGAAAACCGGCAACATCAGATCAAGACTTGCTTGCATTATAAGCAAATTTCCACTGGCCGGAGCAAGGAGAATAATTTTCTCTTGGAGGGAAATTTGAGAGCAATACATTTGAGGATTTTTCCCCTTTCATAATTTTATTCACATGTCCAGGTAAAAGTCAATTAAAATTTGAAACATTTGTCATAAGAAACCACAATAGAACTCATTATTTGAGCAACAATTGAACCAAAATCATGAGTCAATTGAGAAAAATACAAATGAGAGCAACAGCTAGAAGCAAAATGAGTTAAATCAAAGCCATAACCTGTTATTAACATAAAACGTTTATTGAGGGGGGACCAAGTGTAGCAACATTTTGATCATCCCTTGCAAGATATTATGAATGTCAGGCTGCACTAGATTAGAAGCTTTTATTTCTATTTTTATTTTTTAGCACCAAGTAAAAGCCAGAAGAAGCACACAGAGAAAAATGAGCTCTTCCTGAGATAACTTTTCTCACCAACATTGATCATTTCTGCTCTTCTTTTCAGGTCAGGCATGGAAGTACTCACGTTTGGCTCAGAGGATGTTAAAATTGAAGTGGTTAATTTAAGAGCTTTGCTCAGGTTCACTATTTGCCTCACTTGATTTCTAATTCCATGTAGTTAGAAGGAGTCAAATACATTCTCACCTAGTGATCAGTTTTGGTTTTCAAGTGACACTCTGCATGTGGAGCTCAGAAAAACCAAACACCTACAGGAATGTGTTGAAGAAACCAGATAGCAAGGCCGCCAAGTGACTCAGACTCTGCTTCCATTCCCTGGGGTTTATCAACTTTGTTAATGGGACATATGTGCTGAGAATTATGTAACATTAAACATGGGGAACATTTCCTGGAAAAATTTCCATTCTTCCTCAAAGCCAATGCATTGAGAGGTCTAGTGTCCAGGTAAAACACCACCCTCTAGTGTACATCTCTAAATAATATTGCTGTGACTCCTCTGATGATAAAGATTATGACAGTTGAGAATATTAAAACAAGTATTACAATGAGGATCATCTTGTATTAACATGCATAATGGAGCACATGCAAAGACTAAATGCTTAATGAGTGATCAAAGTAATTGTTGATTTTCACTCAAAATGAAGCAAATTGTTGACTAAATGAAATAATTCAACACTGACTTAAAAAACGACAAAGTTCATTAGTTTTAGGAGTACTTATTGAGTATATAGTGTGGGATATATGTTGTTCTATCTGAACAAAGACAATAATCATTTATGCCAAAAATGGAAGAAAACTATTCTAAGAGGCGAATGCAGGATACATGAGGGATCCCCATAACGCCTGTTTTTGGGAAAATAATATAAATTGCTGGGATCAAGGTGATATTTGATTACCTAAGAACACTAAAATGTGAGAACAGAAACATAAAAATGCTTCTTGGAAATCCTCAATGTAACTGCCAAAGAAAGTGTAAATTCTCCTGTTCCATAAGGAGAAAAACTAATGGACACATGTCTAGATTAAAAGCTTATTTTTTGATTTCATATAGCCAGATTCCAAGTGAATCAAAGGAGTAGATGGAACAGCTGAAAGTATTCTACACCTGGCATGACGATTGTTGAAAAATCCTATGAAGACATTTTTGTCATCGCTCCTTCTCTCTTTGTACAGAGCTCAAAGAAATTTAACTCTTTTGTGAAAAATATCTGCAGCTCCTTTCTACACTCATGAATCTCTCAGAAAAAAAAAAATTCTTAATTGTTTCTCATCTAAACTGTTGGATGTAGAACTGGCCTCTGCATAAAAGTGTGAAACATTTAAGTGGTAAAAATTCTGCCCATAGAACATGCAGTGTAACAAATTCACACATATTTTTTCAAATAATGTTTTCCAAATGCATTACTGAAATTCCTTCCTTGGTATTTTCCAATGGAATCAGAAAAGGTTTAGGATTTCCATCTATCAAAAAAAATCATTGCTAGTCAATGTAGTCTTTTAGCTATCAGCAAGGTATTTATACTTTCGCTATGAGCAAATCTTTTCTCGTATACCCACAATGGTGATCTAACTGCTTCAAAACATTTTTGGAAGTAGTTGGAATTTAATTAAATACCTATGTATGTATACATGTGTGCACTCTGCCTAAGTTTTCATGTGTACATGTAGTGAACATCAGCTAAATACAATGTACTTAGGTTAAAAAAAAAATCCCCTAAAGGAAAAAGATACTAAAATTGCCCTAGAATTTGTCTTATTTTACAGCTAAGAAAGAAATCCAATTAATTAACACCCTGACTCTGATTCTAACTAGGTATAGGAGTTGAGAAAAATAACTTTTCTTCACAGATCACAGATTCCCAGTTCATATAATGTGTAGTAGGATGGAATAATGGCAAAAGTCCCTCTACATGGTAATAGTCTATGACTAATAAGGCTTAGTAGTTTGGCTTTCTAATTAATATTAAAATATAATATTATATTATTTGGGGAAATTTTAGATTAACATTGGCTATAATCAATGCCAAAAAAAAAAAATCAGAAAGAAAGACCTTTAAGTAAATAATTCAGTCTAGTGCTGGTGCCTTCTTCTGTTGGTCTAATGCTGTGTAGCACAGCAGTTAGCAAGATGAGATATGAGGCTGCCTGGATTGGAATCCCGACTCTAATATTACTAGCTACTTGACCTTAGTTACTTAACTTCTCTGTACCTTATATTTCTTACCACTAATGAGGGAATAAAAATAGCACGCCTTCTGCTTTGTAAGGTTGTTTTGAGGATCAAGTGAAATTAACATATAAAAGTTTTAGCACAGTTTACATAAATCGATAATTCAACAATTTTTTTTTTTACTATTAGTAATATTCTAACAAAGAATAAAGAAAACAATGAGAAGAGGAAAAACACTCCAATTCTTATTTTAACAGAATGTTTGAGGAAAAGCTGATTTTTAAAATCCACATCAAATGGTTAATAATCTCTAGTTATGTCTCTACAATTGGCATCATCAGTGATTAGGAATACAGGTAGCATCTGGCCAAAGCACTAGTTTGTGCTATGAAAGAGTGCATGTTTGAACCATGGGTAGTTTCCATGAGATATAGCTAAGCTGTTAGAAATGGATAATGTGTATTAAATATAGGTAGGAGGGCATCCGTTGTGAAGGCATTCTTTCTCCTGGATTTTCAAAAGCACATCAGTAAGAATGAACAAATAGCCTTGCAAGCATCTGCCACCACACCTGTGGAATGAAGGCAGACAGAAAGGCACATTATAACTGTGGTGAACGTAGCAACCTACTACAGGAAACTATATTATTTAGTTCATCCAACAATATACTCTGACAGATTCTTTAAAAAATAAACAAAAAACAAAACACCACATTCTAAAATTTATCAAATGATTTTTTCAAATAAATATCCATGCTGTGTTTCAATATTCTTTAAGCCTTGACATTTATGTTGAGTTATAAACTTTCTATGAAAATGGGAACTTGAATTCCTCCAAATAAAAGTCTTTTGGCGAATTGATAAACAATTCTCACTGCAGTTTAATAGATTCCCTCTAAATTTCAAGTCCAAATGTCAGAGCTGGAGACGGTAAAGACTGAAAGAGTAGAGGTTTTGTTGATGTTTTCTATCCTATTACTGTTTTTATAAAGGTTTTTGTTCCAAATGAATACATCACATCATGTAGTCTCTAGTTAGCACTGGCAGGAGAAAAAGTGAATTTGAAGGGTTCAAAGAGACTAAATAGAGATAATATGATCTGAGGAGATCAGCCTCTATATATGTATTTCATGCATTTAGTAGTGTGTATAAAATGAAGTGGGCTTTGAGTAGAGCGCATTATCTATAAAGGGTGCAAAAACACCCTGAAATTAAATTCATATTTTGCGAACTCTGACAGAAATTAAGAACTGAGGCCAAACTGACACTACTTAGCAATCAACAAGAGTTGTCCATGTATTCGTCGGCTGTACTGGGCACATTTAGCATGATTGATCAGGCTAACTTTGAGAAAGATCATAAGGATATAAAGACTCCTTCGAAGCAGTAGGAAAATGAATAGCTGAATGGAGAAAATTGTGCCACACATTTTCTTGTCCTATTACTGTTAACGCCAGCAGTCACAATCAGTAGTTTATTGTATAGGGCAATCTTGTTGATTAGAAACTGGATTCAAGTTTATCAAAATGAAATGGCATGTAACTCATCCCTTCTATTCCTACAGAAATAACTTATGCGTCTTGATAGTCACTTTTATTTGTAGAACTATATTATGTAATAAGAATTGGCTTTGGAAATGTATATAGTGCCTTGTCAATCACTTCTGCCATTCATTTCTTGAAGGAAGTAGAAAACAAATCAGCAAAAGAAGTCTCACTTTCTGTAGCAAAAAAAAAAAAAGTGATTTTTATGCCACTTTTATTAGAAAGGTTTGAAATATTTGTCTTGAGATCCAATTTCTTTGTCATATTATTTGGACTATCTTGATGTGGGCACTTTGTTAAAGGCCCCTATATATAGTTGTTAATTTAATGATCTAAAAGAGACAGACTTAAGAAAAGGAATAGCATTTCCAGAATTAGCCAGGAAGTCACTAGGTGGGAAAACAATGCAAAACCAAGAAGTTTTAAGTTCATCTCCAGCCACTAACTCCTTTCTCTGGCATGTAGCATCAGCTCATTACCCCTAGTCCTGACCCAAATAGGGCGAGGATAAACAAAGTTAGTTGCTTAGCAACAGGACTGCTGAGCAAAGAGGTAGAGTTTGCTTTAATGTTGCTTCTTGGGCTGATCATTCAAGGTCCTTGCAGATCACGCAACTTCTAATACCAGCAACTCACCAGAAATACTGACTTAGATCAAGAATAATGTTTATAATCAAATACTGAATAGAAAGGCATTTAAATAGCAACATTTTAATAATTGTTATTAAATTAACATTTATTGAGTTCTCTGTTCGATAGTTTTAAGTGTTTTATACGTTAACTCATAGAAAATGGAGACAATATGAAAATTATATATTGAATATAAATCCAGGAAAACATTTAATATATGCATATATTGAAGATATACTATATATAGTCAAAAAATTAAAAAACATAGTTACTAGGTGAGCCCATGGGGCAAGGAATAACGAAGACATTAACAAGTGTGTATGTATTTCTTTGTTTAAAAGTATATCTATGAATACTTTATTGATGTGAACTTTTCTTTCAAATATCTTAAAACACTTTATTTCCTCTTTCAACTTCCCTGAGAATTGAATACAGTACCTGTGAGTTTACCCTTGCACAAAAAGTAAAAAGAGAAAGTGTAAAGATTATAAAGTCATTGCCTCTGCTTAAAGCAGAAAGATTAGTCATGTAACTAGCTCATGAGCTTTAGTTAAATGTTCCTTTCAATTTATAACACTTTTACACTGGATGGTGTGTGTGTGTGTGTGTGTGTGTGTGTGTGTGTGTCAAATTTCAGCATCACAACTCAATTAGTACACAAGGAAACATTTCCTAGACAAATAAAATTGTGTCAAAATAATTTGCTAGTTACCTTTAAAACCAGTTATTTTAAAACAATCAGTTCCTTGGGGCTCAATCTAAGGGTATTGATCACTAAGTCTCACAAGGAAAGGACTAGGAACACAGCATCCTTATTTTCCCTACTTATACAGGCACAATATAGCAATGGAGCACTGAAGACATTCCAAGAAAAATAAATGATTCCAGACATATCAAAATTCAGCATTTTCTATGCATAATTTAAATGCCAATTTACTTGTTTTGAAAGAGGAAATTATTCTGTGGCTGAAAGACTGCAAACTTCACTTAAAACTTCTTTAAATCTAGGTGGTCATCCCACTAAAGAAGGTGTATTCTGTGGTCTTTTAGATCCTGTAGATTTACTGTGGGGGAAAAAAGTTCGCAATGAGAACAATAGTTCCAGACACCACAGATGGAAATTTAAATGTGGTGTGATACTGCACATCAGGAGCCAGCTAAGGTAACTGTGTTGCAATCTGTGAGTTACTCTTGTGAAACGATTCCTTGGCATTTTCCTAACAAGAGCAGGGTGTTAGTGCCAGTGTTTTGGCTTGCTTCCATTTTCCAGTGTATGAGCTCCAACCACCAATACTTTTTCTACATTTCACATCTTAAATGATTTTAGGGTTAAGTAATTCATGTTAATATTTTTTATTAAACATATACTTCACTAATAGCAGCAAGATCCTATTAAGTGTTTAGAGATTCCTCAGGAAAAATGTATGCTGTTCTTGAGCTACAGTAACAGTTTTATGTCTTTTTTTAACCCCGCCCCCACTCCCACCCCCCTCCCAAAAAAAAGACCTGTTTGGACCAAATATTATTTACCAAAAAATAATTGTCATTAAAAAAAAAAAAAAAAAAAAACAAGGCCCCGATTGCATTTTCTCACATTATTCAGTTCTTAATCAAGTTAAGTGCTTTTATGAATGTAAACCAACTTTAGGACAGAGATAAATAACCATAAAATAGAGGAGACTAGGACACACACATACACATACACACACACTGCACAGCACGTAATATCTGGTAGCACACTGGAATTTTTATCTTTAAAATGTTTTCCACTTATGAAAATAAAATATATAAAATACAGATTTATAGTTTAAATATAATTTTTTCACTTTATTGATATTTTCAATATTTTTAATCTAATGAAAGTTAAACAAATAAGTGACAAATGATTTGTTTAAATAGCACATTAATTTCAATGACAATGTTTTGAGGATTAAATCTCTTGTTATATTTTTAAATATTGTAACTATCTGTAATAAAATACCATAAGTAATCAAAAGTTGATACAGACTCAAACTTACTTTCTAATCTTTCATTTTTATTCAATCATTCTCATAATTATATTATTAAATCTCTTTTCAAATCAGTCCAATCATTTAATTCTCCTTGTATTCTATTTCTACTATTGATTTATTGAGCACTCACTTGGTATTTAGTACTTAATGTATATACTCCCATTTAACCTTCACACCCACACTTTAAAGTAGAAAGTATCATTGCCATTATATAGGTGAGAAATCTTACATTTAAAAATGTTGAGCTTGTTCAAGTCACATAGCTAAGTAGCAATAAAGTCAAGGTTGAAACATAAAGTTGGCTAAGTTATAGTCTTTATACATATAGTTATTAGCAATGATAAATTATATCATGTAAAAATCTCATCTATTTTTACTGAATTAATTCAAGGTTGTCTGGTTATGCCTCTGTGAAGCTATCTTACCCAGAACTTCTGGGTAAAATTAATATTAACTTCTTTTTCTAGATCTGAGTAATGGTGGATTCTCATAAAAATATGAGTAAAAGTTTCTAAATGTATCTCTTTTTTATTTGATTTGTTATCATTCAATATTTTCTGCCAAAATGTTGGGATGATCAGGAGATATCTTTAAAGGGAATAAGAATATCTAAACAATTGGAAATGGAGTTAAATGCTCTAGAAGAAATAAATGATGCAATTAAATTATAATTAGGGACAGAGATTTACCGAAACAGCACATTGTCATGGTCAAGGGACAGAGTGAAATTTTAAAAAGCAGATCAAACCAAAGCCAGATGAAAGACAGATAGTTTAGGACATGAAAATACATGAAATGTGTGGAATGAAGAATCATGAACATGTTCATGGCAAACTTTTGAAAATATAGAAGCATTGTTTCACATCCAGTTCCAAAAGAAGTGAAGCTAGATAAATTCAAGAAGATGCAAAACAATCACATTTTAAAGCCACAAGCATCCTGAGTTTATTCCTTATTAATGAACTGAAACTTCCTCTAAATAAAATGATGGCAGGGGATGGGGGGCAGGTAAAAGGTCTAAAATGGACATTTTCAGAATATTACTATAAAGAGAAAGAATGCTATAATTTAACCACTGAACTGAAATCTGAAATCCTTAAAGTGCATTTTTAGGCTGCTGATCCTAACCTCCTACGGACCAATTATAGCTAAATAATTGTTGTTGGTATGACAACCTCAGGGAGAAACAAAAGACCACTTCCTTTAAGTGAAGCCACAAAGTTGTTCTTCAGAACAGAAAATAAGAAAGGGTGGCTATACATCATGGCAGCATATGAGATCACATTGGTTAATGACATTATTCTTATAACAATGTTATTAAGACCACATAGGGTTGTGGATGGCTAACACATGTACATCACTGGTTTGTACATTTCAGCTGCCTTAAATCTAAGAGTTGATTATCAAAGACAAATTGATTGTTTTATTCACATGACTTGTCAGTAAGGCACTTAAGCACTGTTTCAAATTCATATGTCTTAGGTACAACTCTAGGTTCACATCTCAGTAGTAAATATGTTTAGAGGTCTGATGGTCAAAGCCTATGTACATATTATTTTCACAAATCTTGCAAATGGTCACTTTTGTTCTATGTAAGAAGTTCTATTACCAATTATATGCAAATGAAGTTGTCTGTAGTCTTTATTGATTTAATGCAGATATACTCTTGATTTCAAAAGAAATAATTGTACAAAACTACACATATTGATGTAGGATTTGATGATTTTTGACCTGTATACACCCATGAGACCATCATCACAATAGAGATAATGGAGATATACATTGCCCCCCAAAATGGTTCTTGTGCTCCAATATTATGTGACCCTCCATTCTTTCTCCCTCACCTGCCATCCCCAGGGAGTCACTTACCTGTTTTCTGTCAACATAGATTAGTTTGTATTTTCTAGAGCTTCATATAAATGGAATCATAGAATAAGTACTCTTTTCTGTTTGGCTTATTTCAATTAGCAAAACTCTTTTGAGATTTATCCATTTTGTCATGATCCTTGTTATTACTGAGTAGTAGCCTATATAGTTTATTTTTCTAGTCAATTTTTGATCATCATTTGGATGGTTTTCTTTTTTTCCTATTACCAATATATCTGCTGCAAAATTTCTGTGCAAGTAATTATGTGGACATGTGCTATCACTTCTCTTAGGTAAATACCTAGAAATGGAATGGCTGTATCATATGATAGGTACACATTTAACACACATATACAATAAAATGTTTTTCAAAGTGGTTATATTTCATTTCAAATCAGTATATAGCATTCTAATCATTCCATATCTTCACCATCAGTGGATGATGTGTTAAGTCAACCTAATTTCAACCATCTGAGCTATGTGTTGGGATATCTAATTGCAGTTTAATTTGCATTTTCTAATGACTAATAATATTGAGTATGATTTCATGTGCTTATTTAGTATCCATATATCTTTTTTGGCAAATTGTCCAAATCTTTGCTCATTTAAAATATTAGACTGTTTGTTTACATATGATTGAGTTTTGTGGGTTCATTATGTATTCTGAAAACAAGTCCTCTATGAAATAAGTGTTTTGCATATCTTTTGCTTAAGTCTATACCTTATCTTTTCATTTTCTTAATAGTGTCTTTTGAAAATCTGAAATGAAATATACATAAATTTATATATTTTTTAATTTTATGGGTTGTGTTTTTGTCATATGTTAGAAATATTTTTTAACCAAAAAGGGTTTGTTGGCTTTGTTTGTTTGTTTGTTTTTAAGTTCTGGGATACATGTGCAGAACCCGCAGTCTTGTTACATAAGTATATGAGTGCCATGGTGGTTTGCTGTACCTATTGACACATCCTCTAAGGTCCCTCTCCTCGTCCCCTATCCCCCAACAGGCCCTGGTGTGTTTTGTTGCCCTCCCTGCATCCATGCGTTCTCACTGTTCAACTCCCACTTATGAGTGAGAACATAATGGTGTTTGGTTTTCTATTCTTGTGTTATTTTGCTGAGAGTGATGACTTCCAGCTTCATCCATGTCACTGCAAAGGACATGATCTCATTCATTTTTATGGCTGCATAGTATTCTATAATGTATATGCGTCACTTTTTCTTTATCCAGTCTATCATTGATGGGTATTTGTGTGGGTTCCATGACTTTGTTATTGTAAATAGTGCACAATAAACATACATATGCATGTGTCTTATAGTAGAATAATTCATATTCCTTTGGGTATATACCCAGAAATGGGATTGCTGGGCCAAATAGTATATCAGTTTCTAGATCCTTGAGGAATTGCCACACTGTCTTCCATAAAGGTTGAACTAATTTACATTTCCATTAACCATGCAAACATGTTTCTGTTCTTTGCAGGCTTGTCAGTATCTATTGTTTCCTGCTTTTTTAATAATCCACATTCTGACTGATATGAGATGGTATCTCACTGTGGTTTTGAATTGCATTTCTCCAGTGATTAGTGATATTGAGCTTTTTTTTCATATGTTTGTTGGCTGCATAAATGTCTTTTTTTGGGAAGTGTCTGTTCATATCCTTTGCCCACTTTTTGATGGTGTTTTTTTTTTTTTTTTTTTTCCTTGTAAACAAGTTTAAGTTCCTTGTAAATTCTGGATGTTAGACTTTTGTCAGATGGGGAGATTGCAAAACTGTTTTCCCACTCTGTAGGTTGCCTGTTCACTCTGATGACAGTTTCTTTTGCTGTGCAGAAGCTCTTTAGTTTAATTAGATCTCATTAGTCAATTTTGGCTTTTGTTGCAAATGTTTTTGGCATTTTTGTCATGATGTCCTTGCCCATGCCTATGTCCTGAATGTTATTGCCTAGATTTTCTTCATGATTTGGGGTTTTACATTTAAGTTTTTAAACCATCTTGAGTTGATTTTTGTACAAGGTATAAGAAGGGGTCCAGTTTTAGTTTTCTGCATATGACTACCCAGTTTTCTCAGCATCATTTATTCAATAAGAGATCCTTTCCCCATTGCTTGTTTTTCTCAGGTTTGTTAAAGATCAGATGGTTGCAGATGTGTGGTGTTATTTCTGAGGTCTCTATTCTGTTCCATTGATCTATATGTCTGTTTTGGTACCAGTACCATGCTGTTTTGGTTACTGTAGGCTTGTAGTTTAGTTTGAAGTCGGGTAGCGTGATGCCTCCAGCTTTGTTCTTTATGCTTAGGATTGTCATGGCTATACGGGGTCTTCTTTGATACCATATGAAATTGAAAGTAGTTTTTTTCTAATTCTGTGAAAAATGTCAATGGTAGTTTGATGAGAATAGCATTGAATCTGTAAGGTACTTTGGGTAGTACGTCCATTTTCATGATATTGAGTCTTCCTATCCATGAGTACGGAAGTTTGTTCCATTTGTTTGTGTCCTTTCTTATTTCCTTGAGCAGCGGTTTGTAGTTCTCCTTGAAGAGGGCCTCCACATCCCTTGTTAGCTGTATTCCTAGGCGTTTTATTCTCTTTGTAGCAATTGTGGATGAGAGTTCATTCATGATTTGGCTCTCTGGTTGTGTGTTGTTGGTGTATAGGAATGCTTGTGATTTTTGAACAAAGATTTTGTATCATGAGACTGCTGAAGTTGCTTATTAGCTTAAGGAGAATGGGGCTGAAACGATGGGGTTTTCTGATTATAGAATCATGGTATCTGCAAACAGAGAGAATTTGACTTCCTCTCTTCCTATTGGAATACGCTTTATTTTTTTTCTCTTTCCTGATTGCTCTGACCAGAACTTCCAATACTATGTTGAATAGGAGTGGTAAGAGAGGACATTCTTGTCTTGTGTTGGTTTCAAAGGAAATGCTTTCATTTTTTTCTCATTCTATATGATATTAGCTGTGTGTTTGTCATAAATAGCTCTTATTATTTTGAGATACGTTCTATCAATACCTAGTTTATTGAAAGTTTTTAGCATGAAGGGATGTTGAATTTTATTGAAGGCCTTTTCTGCATCTATTGAGATAATCATGTAGTTTTTGTCATTGGTTCTATTTATCTGATGGATTAAGTTTCTTGATTTGCATATGTTGAACCAGCGCTACATCTCAGGGATGAAGCTGACTTGATCGTGATGGGTAAGTGTTATGATATGCTGCTGAATTCGGTTTGTCAGCATTTTACTGAGGATTTTTGCATTGATGTCAATCAGAGATATTGGTCAGAAGTTTTCTTTTTTTGTTGTGTCTCTGCCAGGTTTTGGTATTAGGATGATGCTGGCTTCATAAAATGAGTTAGGGAGGAGTCCCTCCTTTCTAATTTTTTGGAATAGTTTCAGAAGAAATGGTATCAACCCCTCTTTGTACCTCTGGTAGAATTTGGCTATAAATCTGCCTGGCCCTGGGCTTTTTTTGTTTGGTAGGCTATTAATTACTGCCTCATTTTCAGAACTTATTGGTCTATTCAAGAATTCTCCTTCTTCCTGGTTTAATCTTGGGAGAGTGTATGTGTCTAGGAATGTATCAATTTCTTCTAGGTTTCCTAGTTTATTTTCATAGAGCTGTTTATAGTATTGTCTAATGGTAGTTTTTATTGCTGTGGGGTCAGCGGTGATATTCCCTTCGTCATTTTTTATTGTATCTATTTTATTCTTCTCTCTTTTCTTCTTTATTAGTCTAAGCTAGACGTCTATCTATTTTGGTAATTTTTTCAAAAAAAATCTCCTGGATTCATTGATTTTTTGGATTTTGTGTGTGTGTATGTGTCTGTGTGTCTATCTCCTTCAGTTCTGCTCTGATCTTAGTTATTTCTTATCTTTTAGCTTTTGGATTAGTTTGCTCTTGCTTCTTAGTTCTTTTATGTGATGTTATGGGGTCAATTTGAGATCTTTCTGGCTTTCTGATGTGGGCATTTACTGCTATAAATTTCCCTCTTAACAGTGCTTTAGCTGTGTCCCAGAGATTCTGGTACATTGTGTCTTTGTTTTCATTGGTTTCAAAGAGCTTCTTGATTTCTGCCTTAATTTCATTACTTACCCAGGAGTCATTCAGGAGCAGGTTGTTCAGTTTCCATGTAATTGTGTGGTTTTGAGTGAGTTCC
Source organism: Macaca mulatta (assembly GCF_049350105.2). Classification (NCBI taxonomy): domain Eukaryota; kingdom Metazoa; phylum Chordata; class Mammalia; order Primates; family Cercopithecidae; genus Macaca; species Macaca mulatta. The sequence continues at coordinate 96,154,402 of NC_133411.1, forward strand.
TTAATCCCACGTTTTAATGTGATTGCACTTTGGTCTGAGAGATCATTATGATTTCAATTCTTTTGCATTTACTGAGGAGGGTTTTACTTCTAATTATGTGGTTGATTTTAGAAAAACTTCTATGTGGCACTGAGAAGAATGTATATTCTGTTGATTTAGGGTGGAGAGTTTTGTAGATGTCTATTAGGTCCACTTGACCCAGAGCTGAGTTCAAATCCTGAATATCCCTCTTAATTGGCTGTCTTTTTGATCTGTGTAATATGACATTGGGGTGTTAAAGGCTCCCCTTATTATTGTGTGGGAGTCTAAGTCTCTTTGTAGGTCTCTAAGAACTTGTTTTATGAATCTGGGTACTCCTCTATTGGATGCATATATGTTTAGGATAGTTAGCTCTTCTTGTTGTAGTAATCCCTTTACCATTATGTAATGCCCTTCTTCTTTTTTTTTTTTTTTTTTTTTTTTTTTTGTTCTTTGTTGGTTTAAAGTCTGTTTTGTCAGAGACTAGGATTACAACCCCTGCTTTTTTTTTTTTACTTTCCATTTGCTTGGTAAATTTTACTCCATTCCTTTATTTTGAGCCTATATATGTCTTTGCATGTGAGATGCGTCTGCTGAATACAGCACACCAATGGGTTTTGACTATCCAATTTGCCAGTCTGTGTCTTTTAATTGGGGCATTTACCCCATTTATATTTAAGGTTAAATTGTTATGTGTGAATTTGATCATCACGATGCTATCTGGTTATTTTGCACACTAGTTGATGTAGTTTCTTCATAGTGTCATTGCTCTTTATATTTCAGTTTGTTTTTGCAATGGCTGGTATCTTGTTTTATTTCTCCATATTTAGTGTTTCTTTCAGGGGCTCTTGGAAGACAGGCCTGGTGGTGATGAAATCCCTCACATTTGGCTGTCTGAAAAGGATTTTATTTCTCCTTTGCTTATGAATCTTAGTTTGGCTGGATATGAAGTTCTGGGTTGAAAATTCTTTTCTTTAAGAATGTTGAATATTGACCCCCAATCTCTTCTGGCTTGCAGGGTTTCTGCGGGGAGGTCTGCTGTTGGTCTGATGAATTTTCCTTTGTAGGTGACCTGGCTTTTCTCTCTGGCTGCCCTTAACATTTTTCCTTCATTTTCACCTTGGAGAATCTGATGATTATATGTCTTAGGGTTGATCTTCTCATGGAGTATCTTAGTGGTGTTCTCTGTATTTCCTGAATTTGCATGTTGGCCTGTCTTGCTAGGTTGGGGAAGTTCTCCTGCATAATATCCTAAAATGTGTTTTCCACTTTATTTCCATTCTTTCCATCTCTTTCAGGTATTTCAATTAATTGTAGGTTTGGTCTTTTTACACAGTACCATATTTCTTGGAGGTATTGTTCATTCCTTTCTATTCTTTTTTCTCTAATCTTGTCTGCCTGCCTTATTTAGCAAGGTCTTTTTCAAACTCTGATACTCTTTCTTCCTTTTGGTGGATTCAGCTATTGATACTTGTGTATGTTTCACAAAGTTATCATTCTGTGTTTTTCAGCTCCATCGGGTCATTTATGTTCCTCTCTAAACTGGTTATTTTAGTTGGCAGCTCCTCTAAGCTTTTATCAAGGTTCTTAGCTTCTTGGCATTGGGTTATAACATGCTCCTTTAGATCAGCACAGGTTTTTATTAATCATCTTCTGAAGTCTACTTCTGTCAAATAGTCCATTTCATCCTCCATCCAGTCTGCGCCCTTGCTGGAGAGATGTTGTGATGATTTGGAGGATAAGAGGCACTCCGGCCTTTTGGGTCTTTAGTATTTTTTCATCGATTCTTTCTCATCTACATGAGTATCTCTAGTATCAATCTTTGAGGCTGCCAACCCTTGAATGGGGTTTTTAAGGGGACTGTTTTTGTTGTTGATGCTGTTGTTACTGTTTTCTGTTTGTTTGCTTTTCTTGCAATGGTCAGGTCACTCTTCTGCAGGGATTTTGTGATTTGCTGGGGGTTCACTTCAGGCCCTATTCATCTGGTTCACTCTCGCACATGAAGCTATCACTCAAGGAGGCTGGAGAACAGCAAAGATGGGTGCCCGCACCTGTTTCTGGGATCTCTGACATTGACGGTCCCCAACCTGATGCCAGTAGGATCATTCCTATATAGGGTGTCTGACAACCCCTTTTGGAGTAGGTATCTCACCAAGTTGGGTGGCATGGGGAACAGGACCGTTTAACAAAGCACTTTGTCCCTTGGTGGAGAGGGTGCACTTTGCTGGGGGGAAACCCATTCATCTGGGCTGCCGAGATTCCTCAGAGCTACCAGGAGGAAAGGCTAAGTCTGCTGGTCTGCAGAGACTATGGCCATTCCTCCCCCTAGGAGCTCAGGACCAGAGAGATCAGGGTTCTGTCCCTGAGCCTCTGGATGGTGGTGTTGGAGTTCCTGCAGGGAGGCCCTGCCCAGTGAGGAAGGATGGGTCACGATCTGGTCTGAAGGGGTGCTCTGGCCACAGTTAGCCACAGCTGGTGTGTTGGGCTGTGGGGGACACCTCTTGGGACCAAACTGTCCAGCAGGCTTCAGTAGGAGAAAAGTGTGACCTGGAGCTATAGAGATGGATGCTGCTCTTCCCCTGTCCAGGGAACTTAGAGTGTTAGGCAGTTATGAGTCCCAGTGCTGGCTGCTGCCCCTCCCACAAGGAGCTCAAAGAGCTTAGACTGCAGGCAGCCTTAGCAGTAGTGCTGGTCACCCCTCCCCCCAGTAACTTGGTAGGCTTAAGCAGATTCTAGTTGCAAGGCTGTTGAGAATCTGTGTGGCTCTGGGTTTGGGCCCCTAGGCCCTGGTGGTGTGGGTTCCTGAGTTGCATCTTCTTATCTGTGGGTTGCACAGTTCTGTGAAAAAGTGTCATTTCCCCAGCTGGGTAGCACGCTCACTCACCGCCTCCTTTGGCTGGGTTGTGGGAGCTCCCCCACCCCATGTGGCTCTCAGATGGTCCAGTGGACCACACTGATCATCCTTCCTCTCCGTGGGTCATGCCAGCTGCCTAGTCAGTTCTGATGAGAGAACCTGGATACCTTGGTTGCTGGTGCAGGATTCACATGTATTATGGTCCTTTCCAATGGGAACCTCCAATTGCTGCTGGTTTTAGTTGGCTATCTTGGTCCCACCCCTTAACCCAAATTAAAAAAAAAAAAAAAAATTGTTCCTCTTGTTTTCTTCTGGCACTTTTATAGTTTAGCTTTTTCATTTAGGTCTATGATCTATTTTCATTAAGCTTTGTACATAATATGAAGTGTTGAGGGTTCCTTCCTTCTTTATTTTTTTAATTTTTTTTTTTTTTTTTAATTTTAAAGCTCACTTTGTTGTCCAGGCTGGAATGTACCCGTGTGATCATTGGTCACTATAGCTGAACTCCTGGCCTCAAGCAATCCTTCTGCCTTGGGATCCCAAAGCACTGGGATTACAGGCATAAGCTACTGTAACGATGCCCCTCCCTCCTCTTTTTTCCTTCCTTTTTTGCTTCCATTCTTTTCCTTCCTTCCTTCCTTCCTTCCCTTTCCCTTCCCCTTTCGCTTCACCTTCCCCTTCCTTCCCTCCCTCCTTCCTTCCTTCCTTCCTCCCTCCCTCCCTGCCTTCTTTCCTTCCTTCCTCCCTCCCTGCCTTCTTTCCTTCCTTCCTTCTTTCCTTCCTTCCTTCCTTCCTTCCTTCCTTCCTTCCTTCCTAGAATATGGCTATCCAATTCTTCCAACACCATTTATTAAAAATATTATTATTTCCTCATTTAATAGTATTGGTGTCTTTATAAAAAAAATTGACTATATGTTTGTAGGTCGGTTTTTGGATTCTCTATTGTCGTCCATTAATAATTTTGCAAATACCACAATGTCTTTATTGCTGGAGATTTATATTAGATATCTAAATCAGGTAGAGTAAATACTCTAATTTTTTTCAAAGTTGAAAAACCCAAAGTCATTTTGACTACTCTAGGTCCTTTATGGTCTAGGTATATCATAAATTTATGATTGGTTTGACAATATCTTCAAACAGGCATTCTAGGATGGATCTTTATTAGAATTGCATTAAATATATAGATCTATTTTGGAAAAATTTGTGTCTTGATAATATCAAGTCTTCTAGTTCAAGAACATGGTATAACTCTTCATTTATTTAGCTCTTATTTAATTTCTCTCAGCAATTTTGATTTGTGTCCTCAGTGCACAGATATTTATAATACTTTTTCAATGTATCCCTAAGTATTCCACTATTTTATGTTATTTTAGATAGCAATTTTAAAACATTGTTAATTGACAACTTATAGAAATACAGTTGATATGTATGTACTGACTGTGTACTGAGAAATCTTAATATACATTTAAGATCCTAATATTTTGTGTATTTTCTCTATATATTATACCATCCGCAAATAAAGACAGTTTTGGTTCTTCTTTTCTAGTGTGTATGATTTTTTTCTTTTCTTCATATACTGACTAGAACCCGTAGTACATTTGAATGGAAGTAATGAGAGTGGATATCCTCATTTTGCTTCCAATCCTAGGGGAGAACATTGAATCTTTCACCATTAAATATGATATTAAATGTGAGTTTTAAATATATGGCCTTTATAAAACAGAAGAAATTCTCTTCTATTCCTAATTTGTTGAGAGTTTTTGTGGGGAATTGATTCTGGATTTCTGATAAATGCCTTCACTGCATCTCTGGAGATAAATTTATGCTTTTCTTCTTTTTTAGTCATTAATGGTAGATTACATTGATTGAGTTTTGAATCTTGAACTAATCTTGCATTCTTGTGACAAACCTCACTTTTTCATGATGTCTTATCCTTTTCACATATTGTTGAATTTGATTTGCTAAAGCATTGTTAAGAATTTTTGCATCTATGTTCACAAGTGAAGTTGACATATTGCTTTATTTTCTTATAATGTCTTCCTATTTGCAGATAATGCTAGCTTCATGGATTAATCATAGGATGAGCTTGGAACTGTTCTCCCCTTTTCAATTTTCTGTAAGAAACTTGATATTATTTCTACATAAAACATTTTTGATAGAATTCACAAATGAGGATACCTACTTAATACGCTCATACCTTTCTCTACCTTTTAAAATATATGGATAAAGTACTGATATTAGGTTGGTGCAAAAATAATCGTGGTTTTTTCATTTAAAAAAATTACAAAAACCGCAATTACTTTTGCACTAAATTAATAACTGTTTAATATTCTTTTCTGCTAATTCTAGCATCTGTTTCATTTCCATTGACTGGCTTTTATCCTCATCAAGGTTTATATTCTTTGCATATAATGTAATTTTCTATTTGATGCCAGATACTATTTTTGTTTTACTTTTTGGGTGCTGATACGTATATAGATGTACATACATATATTATATATAATATATATTGGAAAAGGAATTAAATATATTATAAAAGGAATATATAAACATTATAAAAGAAATATACATATAAATCATGTATATTCATATATAAATATATACATATATTTATTTTATAATATATATGTATATTCCTATCTTTTTGTGATAACCAGATATTATGGTAACTATTCATTTTCTGAGATTCTTTGCCTGGCCTTGAGTAGATTTCTCATGTACATATGCTTATATATACATATTTTAAAAAATAATATATAATTAATATAATTCTATGTACATAATATACATAAAATTTCTTTAATTGTTCTTGAACTTTGGCTTAGGATGCAAGTGACTTTAAAATCATTTGATCCTTTCAAAATTTGCATTAAAGTTTTGTTAGGTAATTCCAGAAACATTCCTTTTTTTTTTTTTTTTTTTTTTTTGAGACAGAATCTCACTCTGTCTCTCAGGCTGTAATGCAATAATACGATCTTGGCTTACAGCAGCCTCGAACTTCCAAGGCTCAGGTGATCTTCCCACCTCAGCCTCCTGAGTAGCTAGGACCATGAGTGCATGCCATCATGCCTGGTTAACTTTTGTATTTTTTTTGTAGAGACGAGTTTTTGCCTTGTTGCCCAGGCTGCTTTGAAACTTCTGAGCTCAAGGCTCCCAAAGTACTTACAGGAGTAAGCTAATGTCCCTGGCAGGAACATTCTTAATCTATGGCTAATTTTGCTCCACTAAGGCAAGGTAATACCCATCCCATTCTGAGCATTCTACCTAATGTTCCTAGTATGGATTGTGGAAATACAAACTGTTACTATCTTTTTGTGATCACCAGATATTGTTCTGACTCTTCATTTTCTGAGACTCCCTGGCTTTGAGTAGATTTCTCATATACATGTAATTACATATACTCAAATGAAGACTTAAAGAGGACCCCGCACAGATTGCCAAAGTTCTTTCTGTCTTTGCAGCTCCTTCTTCTTGATAGAGCTTTCCTTTGTGGCACTCTTTTCTGCAAATTCTAGTTGTTGTGGCTTCCCCTGCCTCCTCATATCAGGGAGGCTATGGACTCTGTTTGGGTCCCAGCTCCTTGCATGGGGCATGAAAACTCTCTCTAGGCTGTAAACTGGGGCAATCATATAGCTCAGTTCATTGATTTCTCTTCTGTAAGAGTTCACTGTCCATTACTGAATGATGTCCAGTGCTCATTGTTTCATATATTTTCTCTATTTTTTTTTAGTTGACTTGACTCAATTTTCCTTTTTTTTTTTTTTTTCTTCTTTTTTTTTTTGAGACGGAGTCTCGCTCTGTCGCCCAGGCTGGAGTGCAGTGGCGCGATCTCGGCTTACTATAAACTCTGCCTCCCGGGTTCACGCCATTCTCCTGTCTCAGCCTCCTAAGTAGCTGGGACTACAGGCGCCCATCACCATGCCCGGCTAATTTTTTTGTGTTTTTAGTAGAGATGGAGTTTCACCGTGTTAGCCACGATGGTCTCGATCTTCTGACCTTGTGATCTGCCTGCCTCAGCCTCCCAAAGTGCTGGGATTACAGGCGTGAGCCACCGCCCCCAGCCTACTCAACTTTCCTAATATGAATCATCTCATTACACCTGCTGTGATGCTCCATTCATGAAATGTAATCAAAGTGATGTGCTGCTTCAATTTAAGGAACTGTTTTGAAGATGAGTGTAAATTTCTTTTGCTTAGTATAAGTATAAAAGCAGCAGCAGACTATGTAAGTCTATTTTAAAAAAGAGAACCTCTTAATTTTTTTAGATTAGGAGGGAGGTTAATTTTATTCCATCACTTTATCATAGACAACAGATACATTACTTTTAAGGAGAGAATTAAGTATATTTAGAGATATTTATAAAATAAATTTATCTAAGGGGAAAAATCTTGGATAGACCCTATTATTCCATCCTTGCTATGACTCTACGAATAGACAGGAAGTCAAAACCTTTTCCTAGGAAATTAAGAGGCTATTGATGTCCCACTAGGTTAAGTTTCTACTTCAGGTCTCATGAGATTATGTAAAGACTGCTAACATTCATGTCTTCTGATTATAGATTCAGTATCTGCTTTATCCTATCATTTGTTAATATATATTTTTAAATGGATAATTTAAATGAGATGCTTCTGAATGATAATTACATTTACTCAGTATGTTATAACTTACAATATATTTCTCGTGTATTATTTGATTTGAGTTTCATAACATCCCGGTGAGTTAAAACATTCAAGTGTTTTGAGTTCCTTTACTTAGAATCAAGAACTTAAGATGCACAAGACATCAGTAGATGATCCAGCAATGATCTATAGGAGGCAGAACAAAGACTTGAATGGGTCCTTGAACTCCTGTTCCAATGCTCTACCCACTTGTCTATACTTGTTATGCTATTATATTTCAGTAAGCTACTTGGATCAAATGTTGAAGGCTGTCAATGTTAAACTTTCTGGTCACTATATATTCAATAGTAAAAGTCTGAGTCTTCGCATCATTTGTCAACTTACTTCATGAAATAAAAAGGTTGATAATATAAATTAATGACAATATTATTCATCTTAACCTGACTCAATTGTCCTAATAATTTTGCTTATCGTGGTGCCCTATTCATGAAATTTAATCAAAGTGATGTGCTGCCTCAATTTAAGGAAATGTTTAGAAGATGAATGTAATTTTCTTTTCTTAAGCAAAAGAAAAAAAGTGTCAAACTATCTAGGTCTATAAAAAAGAGAACAACTGGGATGCAACAGCAACGCTACCATTCTTAATTGGTATCACAAGGCACTGACTTCTCAAGCATAATTATATATTGTCTTAACTCCCCAAACATAGAAACAGTCAACAAATTGCACCCTTATGCTATAAGGTTTTTTTAAAAAAAGTTTTCCCTTTAGTCACAAAGGTATGCATATTGCATATAATATTCGCTAATTAAAAAAATGTCATCAGCTGCCTCACTGTGAGACAGTATTTACTACAGGAGAAGCAATCCATAGTTAACATTTAAAATTTTAGACTTTTGTGTGACGACACAAATTATAATTCTCACTCTGGAGCCTTTTCTGGGATCTTTTAACCTCTCAGTAGATCAGAGATCAATGGTTAATAAAAAATACGATCCAGGCCGGGCGCGGTGGCTCAAGCCTGTAATCCCAGCACTTTGGGAGGCCGAGAGGGGCGGATCACGAGGTCAGGAGATCGAGACCATCCTGGCTAACACGGTGAAACCCCGTCTCTACTAAAAAGTACAAAAAACTAGCCGGGCGAGGTGGCGGGTGCCTGTAGTCCCAGCTACTCGGGAGGCTGAGGCAGGAGAATGACGTAAACCCGGGAGGCGGAGCTTGCAGTGAGCCGAGATTGCGCCAGTGCACTCCAGCCTGGGCGACAGAGCGAGACTCCATCTCAGAAAAAAAAAAAAAAAAAAAAAAAAAAAAAAAAAAAAACCACGGTCCATGTTTGTGCCAGTGATATAGAAAGATTAAGTTCTATGTATTTTCTGAAATAGCTACACAGTTTTCTTAGATAAAGTTTAAAGGCTATATTTAGTATTATTTAAACAACTACTTAGACACTTATCGATAGAATGTCTCTGGACTTAATTGCACATGAAAGACCAAAAATGGTCAGAATAATTGCAATTTAAGAGTTTTTCTTAAGGCACAGTATTCGGTTGTGCTAGGTAGAATTAAGACACCTCCACTATTTTAGAGAATTATTTTGATTGTGAGGAAAGGAAACCTACTATTCAGACCACTTCAAGAAAAAGGTAAGCAGAATCAGGAAGCCATCAAAGACCAAAATATCTCTACAGGCCGGCTCCTGTTGGCTATCTCTTTCTCTTTTCATTTCCACATATTCTTATTTTCATAGTTTCTTATATTCTGTCTCTAGAAATTATCTAATGTCTTTCCTCCTCTGCTTACTTAGAGCCTCTGGTCCTTTACGATTTATTTTATTTGAACATATTCTCATGAATTGTACAAAGACCCAGCTCTTCTTTTACACCAGGAGTGACAGTTGAGGGGGAAAAATTATTAGAATATAGTATGCAAAAAATAGGTAACAGTAACAGCTCCTGTAAGTCTTCATTGCCTTCAAGGAGACATTCTAGGTCATTTCTTGGGTATCTGACGTGTATATCGATTGCGTAAAAAATGTAAAATGTAAGATTTGGGATAATCATCACGGCACTCTTGCCAGAGAAGTGGTAGACCATAACTCAAGCACCAAAATGTGTAGGATGCAATGAGATTTACTTTAAGTCTTTAATGAGAAGTTTTAGTTGATTGAAATTGTATATTTATCTATAAAATGTGTTGATTCCTTTAAGTTAAATTATTGATAAGACTTAACAGTGTTTCCAGCATTATGCTTATAATTAAGGAGTCAAATTCTCCACAATGCTACATAAATCACATGAATGTACATATTACCCATTTCAATGTGATCTCAAAACACTAAAATAATATGCTTTATACCAAGGGTTTGCTGCATATACTTGGATAATTTTATATGATATCATGTTATTATATGCTGGATCTTGTTTTATCCATTTCACTTGTGCTTGTATAGAGGACACAGTTTGTCTGTAGCCAGGTTTATTTTTATTCAGCTGCTGCTCATTCACTACTACAGTTCACAAATAGAAACAGATGCTACCATTTGAACTTTCTGAGCAAAAGAGTGGAAACATTGAAATATCCCCAAAAGCAAGTGATTATCATGGCATAATTATGGCAGTCACAATAAAGTAAGACTTAGATAGAAGCAAAGCGTAATGGCACCCAAATGTCCTAATGGCACCCCAATGTATTATACTAATGCTAGGAAGAAAAACAAAGCTCTTTATCAAATGCCTTTTGCTTCCAGTGGCTTTAGGAAAAATGACTTCCTTTAATAGTTGTAAGCATTTTATCTTGTATTAGTCAAGTCATGAGGTCTGTCCAATAATTTTCCATTTCTATTCTTTCAAGGCACAAGGTATAAAAGTATTCATCTACCATACTTTGGGTTAGACAATATCATGTGTACTGTGGGTTAGTTAATATAATGTGGCTTGCTTTGGCTAAGAAATGTGGGAAGTGATGAATTTCACCTCCAGATAAAAGCTTCAGAAGCCGTAAAATAATTCACTTTGTACATTTTTTTCTGCTTTCTTAGTTATCAACATGTGTATTGAGCTAAATCCTCCGTTAGTCAGATCTTGCAGTAATTTTGATTAACAGAGCCCCCAGTGAACCTGAAGACTCTTGGTTCACCTTGTTGAACATGTATAAATTAGAAATAAACTTTCATTTAAGCTACTGAGATTTTAAGCTTTGGTTAGTGTTGTTATGACAGCATTATCTGGACTAGCTGAAACACACAGCATGACCTCATATATATATCACCTCAAGGACACTCACCCAACAAAATGGAAAGAAATTGTATTAAAAACAAAGAATCCTTAGAGTATTAAATTGAAAAGTTAAAGAAATATCCTGGCATGATAGGTATTGCAAAGGTATTTCAGAAATGTTAAACTTTCTACTCTTGAAAATATTCTTAATCTTTAAAAAAAAACATTTTTTTAAAAAATTTATTCAGTATTTGAGAATTCCAGGTACATAAAATTCTAATTTCTTACTAGTGACCTTGAATGCTGAAACCCACCTACTTCATGACTCTGACTCTTGGATGCACTTACATTTGGCTTGAACCAATAATCAGACTTAAATACAAATAAATAGTTTATAAATGTGTACATAGCAAAAGATTATAAACTACTATTCAGATGTGTCTTTTCAGTATGACTGCTAACATATTAAATATTTGTCTAAGAACCTATCTTGTTCCTTTTACAATGCCAACATAACAATGCTCTGGTAGAGTCCTCTCCACCAGTTGCGGAAAGGTCATATTCATCAACTCAAAGAATATTGGATTCTAGCAATGCTAGGCACTAATGCCAAATCAGTCCCTTACTCTTTCAAAATCTATGCAATTTCTTAGACTTTGAAAGTAGAAGTCCTGCATGTTCTAACAATTAAATATGAGTTTCAAAGTATCATAGCATATTTTATAACCAAATTAGCTGTTCTGTGCTAGATAAGAACACTTTAAAACACTGTATTAGAGTAATAAACCAAGAGTAAGATATCTGTAAAGCAAAGACATCAAATGCCTCTGACTAGATGGTCTTTGGAATGCACATGAGTCTTGCCAACCTACTTTGAGTCATGTAGAACAAAGGTAGTTACCATTTTTACATGTGCTGATGAGATTATTACTCATATTTTCTGCTAGTGGAATGTAATAAACCAAGTGTTTATGTCACGCAAATTTCATATGTTGGAACCTAACTCCAAGATGATGGTGGTAGGAGGTGGTGCATTTGGGAGGTGATTAGGTCACAAAGACAGGGCTCTCATGATTGGAATTATTGCCCTTATTAGAGAGAGTCCCCAACATGCTATCTCATCCCTTCCACCATGTGAAGAGGCAGCAAGAAGGTGGATTCTCACCAGACACCAAGTCTAGTGGTGTCTTGATCTTGAACTTCCCAACATCCAGGATTGTAAGAAGCAAATATCTGTTGCCAATAAGCCACCCAGTTTTTGTTGTTTTGTTATAGCAACCTCAATGGATCAAGATGTGGAGTGCTGCAGGTAAATTCTAAAACTGGCATACAGATAATTTTCAAATAGAATGTTCATCCATTTTCCTTCATTATCTGTACATCTTCAGAAGGCCATCAGGTGGTTGTGCAGCCCATTTTAAGTCTTAAGTATAACAATCCTTAAAGCTATCTCTGCTCATTTTAACATGGACATACTGATTTTGATTTTTTGAATGATCCTAAGTAATGCTTCAAATTAACAATGCATTTTTATTGCAATCTCCCAGTGTGGATTGTTGCAAATCTTTCTTCCCTACCCCAGAACTTAAACTAGAACAAGTAAATTTTTCTAACATTCCTTTCAATTGTCATGTAGTCAGTGAATTTAATTTGTAGCAGCATTAAATCATTGAATGAGAACAGATTAGTGAGAGTATGTTAAAAAATATTCCAGGTTGTGGATTACTATCGCCCATCTCCAAAAAACCAATTAAGCTCTTTTTCTATAGGTAAATTATCTGTGTACTACGCTGAACTCTGAAGAAAATGTTACTTTTAATGAAATGCAAAGAAATCATGATATAAAATATAGTTCTAAAACTCGGAGAGCTCAAAGTCTTATTTGTAAATCAAGGATTGAACTTGATTATCATATCTTTGCCAAATATCCTAGATTTGGTAAAAAGCCCTATCTTATTATAATTTCTTTTAATGTGATTTCTAATAATTTAAACAGTGTAACATCATACATAATACATGTCAATATACTGTGCCAATATAGGATGTGATATAGCTATACTCCTCTTTTATATTTAAGATGTATGAACTCAATACATCCTGTTATCCAATGCAGCCAGGAAGACATTTGTGAGAAAAGTTAACTCAGTAACTCAGTACTCTTTCTTTCAAAAAAAATGTTTTTTGGGGGTTTTGAGAATATTACCAAACTCTGATTACATTATTTTCAATACCTCTACCTAGGCAGGAAAAAAAAATAGTAATTAAAAGCAAAAAGGGGTTTTATTTTAATAAATGTGTTAAAGGTCAAAATAGTAAACAAATAAAATAGTAAATAGCAACAATGGAAAAGATCTATATAGAAATAATTAGTACACATATTGCTGACTTTTAAATAAAATAATAGTAAATATAACAATACTGATAATAATGGAAAGAAGTGTCCAGTCTTACTATGAACTTACAGTGCTTATGTGGAAAAAACCTAAACACATCATAATCAAAATTTTAACAAGACTTCAAACCTTCAAAATGATTTCAAGGAAGCTGCTCCATTTCCCTCTTTTAAAAAAGAAATTGAAAAATGTGAAAGCTTAGGAAAAAACAAAATATAGGCTGGCAGGAAGATATTCCATCTTGTTGGGTCTCTGAAACAGCGGAGGACTGAACACTTGTAAACACGGTACCTTGAGCAATAGTTGCCTTATGGCTTGTAGTTTGAGGCCAAGAATAGCATGATAAACTTAGAATGCGTTTATCTCTTGGCAGCTTCATTTTACTTGCAAGCTGGGAGGGACAAAGACCAACAATTTTCCACCTACAAAGTGCATCTAAACTGGCAGGCAGCTCAGTGAGTAAGTCAACTTGAGCCTCCGGATCACAGCCACTCTCAAAGACAGATGGACAATTTTGGAAAGGGGGATGATTCAGCCAATATCTCAAGGCATTTGTGGTTACAATGTTCTGGAGTTGGGGTGGTGGGGGGTAAGCTTTAATTTGGAGACTTCACATATGTTTAGTGCTATTTTAAGAGACAAGCGTTATGTGTGCAAATTTTTATAATTCCATGTTCATTGCTAGTTGAAAACAGGTAGGAAGGTGGCAGCATTTTGGGAACCTGTGTTTTATCTCCAAGATAGAGATAGCTAAACAATATTTCCAAATACTGTTTGATTCTGTTATTTTTGTTTTACTTCTGTCATAATAGTAAAGCATTGTATTTACTTTATTCAATGGCTTAATGTCAGTTGTTTAATGATTGATTATAAACCCAATAGATTTTTATGTTTTATTTTCAAATTGCTTAATTTAGGATTAGCATTAATTATATAAAGTGTAGTTAGTAAAAGACTAGCTCAGATGCTGCAATTTTGAAGACCTAGCAAGGGACCTTCTTGCTAAAAGGTTCGAGATAGCTGCTGAAGTTGCATTATTTGTGTATTGGTGGTATTATGTTTCAAATTATGGAGATATTTTGAGATCACAAAACAAAATTCTTATTTTAAACTACTAGATTCATTTTTTTTTCTTTCAAGACAATCCTCGTCTGCTTCAATACATAGATATTTGCCTTACATTATTCTGAAATAATAGTGGTTAGAAAGTACATATACCATCTTTTGGTATTGGGAGAGCTCATTTTATGAATAGAATATGGTTCTGATTTAGTAATAAATTGGAAGAAATTATTTATATTATCACCAAGAATAAAGAATGATCCTGCTCCTTTTCATAAAAACTGTGATCAAACAGAAAATACAAAATAATGTCAGAACAGAAATGAAATCTTACCAGCTGCTTGTTCAACTCAATAATTTCTGCTTGAAATTTGTTTCATGTGGACTAAGATAAAATAATTTTTCCTGCTTTTTTTACACTTTATTAAAAAGTAGATTTGTGAAGAGAAAAGGCAATGGCCAAAGCAATAGATACTTAGACATGTCAGAAATAGATTCTAAGTAGTTCTGTGAATGACTCACCATGATTTCTTCCAGACAGTGGCAAATTAACATATTTTACACCCAGAGCAAATTTAATGCAATTAAGCCTGCCAGATTCCAATTCTTTTGCCTCACCACATGTCCAGAATAATTGTTTGTTTCCCCCAAAAATGGTTTCCTGTGGAACTCCACCACACCTCATGCTGGAGTTAAAGTTCTGCAAAAAATGGATAGTTGTTTTTTCAGCTTGCACCCTGTAACAATTACTTTGTTGAAGAGCTCCAGCCCAATTTAGGCTAGTGCTATTATTTTATTCCCCTTTTATTGTGCACCTCAAGTATGTCAACTTGTTCTGTTCAAATTGTACCACTGCAGAAAAACTAACTTGATTAAAATATTTTCTTAAAGTGAATCTTTACTTTTGATAAAACATGTCATTAGCAAAATGGTATTTTTCCTTTGAGAACAATTTAATATATCTATTCATTAAATTTTACAAGCTTCAATTTGTGTTAGTAAATGGTCATATGATGGGACACACGGGATTCTTCTGAGTCCATTGCAATTGTGAATCCAAATGGACATAAAGTCTCCTTGCTATTAAAGATGGATCACTCCCATTCAGAAGGCAACTATGTTTAACTGAAATTTGTCATTCTTATTGTCAAATCATCACTTTTTAAACATCAGTATTTTAAGTACTCTTATATATAGTTGGTGGAGTCAGAATTGCATACTTTTAAAAAGAATTTGGAAGTAAAGATGCTTCTGTGTGATTTAATTTTCATAACACTCATAACCTTCCCTTCCTTCCCACCTTCTCATCCAAATATTAGAGAAGCTACAGCCTCAATATTAACAGCACTATATCCTCACCCTTCCTCCCTACTGCAAAAGAAAACTGTTCAAAATGAGGCAGAAACCAAGGAAAACAGTAAGGCAAGGTAATTTTAAAAATAATTCCCCAATATTTGTCAACAATATTTGTCAACAATAACAATGACAAAAATGCCAGAATTGAGAGAAGAGAGTCAGTCATTTGGCCGTTATACAGATGTTATGAATGCTAGAAGAAGAAAGGAGGCATGTTGGTGAAGATTCTTATGACCACATAGTCGTTGGGAACACACATTCTAATGGGGAGAGAGAAAGATCAGGAACTAGGTTTTTTTTAAAGTAAACTTAATCAAAATAAGAAATGAGTGCTTTTCTTCTTTGAAGAAGGCACACTGGTTGCTGTCATGACCACTGTTCATTGAGAAAAAGAAGAAAATGTTGCCCGTGTTTTGAGAACATGCAGTTCTGTCCAGGGAGAAACAGCACAAGAAAGTAAAAAGCAAGAATATGCATTGTCATGGCAATAAGGCCAAAGAGATCCTGAACTCTCAGCAGAACTGGACTTTTCCTATCTCCCAAAAAATGAGTGATCTGTTGTTTCTTGCTTTTATTGTCATAATCTGATATAAGCATGGAAGCTTTGAAAAGTCTGAAAAGATGAAAACAAAAAGTTTCTTCTCTCTTCTATGCCAGGAGAGACATTCTGCCAACTACCTCTTCACCTAAAAAGGAAGAACCTGGTCCAACGAGACTAAGTGAGGTGACTGGAATGTAAGAATCATTGTCCAGTACAAACAGCCAGTGAATGCTCTCCATTTAAAAGCTTCTTGCTGCTGAACAAACATAGTCAACTCCTTTGAAGATTATTTTGGCCCTCATTGCCTTTGCATAAAGATTCCTCATGCAACTCTGAGACTTTTTATTACTTTGAGGCCGTCCTTTTATTACATTGCAAACAGCCCATCTCTATTTGAGTATGATGAGAAACCCAAGTCACTGATGTAGATTGAAAGCTTGGCTCTGGACTAGGCCATTGGAAGAAGGTTCAAATGTTTACCAATGCTTTTCCTTGGCGGTATAGCACATGCACCTGTGTTTTATGCTAAGAAAATATTTCCATCCCTAAGGATATTTAAACTACTTAAATTCAGTGCACAGAAGACAATTCTCCAACTCTGTGTTAAGCACTTGATTACTCTGCCTTTGTAGAGAATACCAATCCAATTTTCGCTACCTGCCCACTTTTATCCACATTTCTACCGTATCACCCCAACCTTTGTTTTAGTTAATTCCCTGACCAGCAGGATTTCCACTGGAGTAGGCAATGGAGAAGGAGATACAGCAATCCCGGTATTTCATGTGGAAATAACCAAAAATTAAAAGCAATCCCATTTTTAATTCTTACGAGTTTTGATTACTAATATGAATTATGTTTAATACTTTTACCTGGACACAAAACTTAGGCCAATCCCTGAAATTCTTTTCAATACAAGCAAATTCATTGAAAGCTAACTCACTAAAGGCCAATATTCTTTTATCTACTAAATTTAAAAAAGTAAATTACAGCCATCTATATTTGATAGGATGGTTTCACTATCTTTTTAATATTTCTGTAAAGTTTTTCTCACTTTTCAATTTATCTTGAATACAATATCTTAAAGAGTGCTTGATTTCTCTCTGCCCCAACAGAAATATATATCCATAAATATATATACATGAGGAGAATATTTTCATGAAGACCATTTTTATGAAGAATGTATTTATATATTCATAAAGAATATACTGTTGAATAGGTCTTTGAGTATATCTTTATGTATATATTTTGAATACAGTTCTGTGAATGCATTCTTGTGACCCTCACATTTTTCTTCTCTCTGCTTTGCCTCCTTCTGTACATCTTATTATAGATGTACAGATGTATTATAAATACATTTATTTCCACAGTAACTTAAAAAAGAGAGAGAGGGATGAGAGGAATTTAAACCACCAGGAGCATTAAAACAAGCAAAGAAACAATGCAAAACCTGGATTTAGATAGTAATTGTAGAAGATTTATTTCAAAATTTATTAGTGAATTAAATAAGTGTAGAATGTTCTGAATCTCTTTTTATAAGTATAAAATATTCTGAAAAGGCCGGGCGCGGTGGCTCAAGCCTGTAATCCCAGCACTTTGGGAGGCCGAGACGGGCGGATCACAAGGTCAGGAGATCGAGACCATCCTGGCTAACATAGTGAAACCCCGTCTCTACTAAAAATACAAAAAACTAGCCGGGTGTGGTGGCGGTGCCTGTAGTCCCAGCTACTCCGGAGGCTGAGGCAGGAGAATGGCGTGAACCCGGGAGGCGGAGCTTGCAGTGAGCTGAGATCCGGCCACTGCACTCCAGCCTGGGCGACAGAGCGAGACTCTGTCTCAAAAAAAAAAAAAAGAAAAAAGAAAAAAAAAAAAAAATTCTGAAAAGAGATTTTTAGAATGAAAACTTATACAAATGTGGACACAGTTGTTCAAACATAGAAATACAACCGGGTACAGTGGCTTACATCTATAATTCCAGAGACATGGGAGGCTCAGGTGGGAGGATAGCTTGAACCCAGGAGTTCAGCTATGAGCATGCCAGTACACTACAGACTTTGTAATAAAGTGAGACCTTGTCTCTAAATTTTTTTTAATGGATATATAACATTTCTATTCATTTTTTAAATAATTATCATTAGACATTACTCAACCAGGAAAACACATTTATCTCCTTTTAAGCAGTAGTAAATATTTTGTTAAAAACCTAAAAAATTATTGTTCAAAGTTATAAAATGATCCTAAATCTTCCATAAAATTTTTATTTAAAAAAACGTGCTTTTATTATTTATTTATTTATTGAGACAGAATTTCACTCTTGTTGCCCAGGCTGGAGTGCAGTGGCGCGATCTCGGCTCACTGCAACCTCTGCCTCCCAGGTTCAAGCAATTCTCCTGCTTCAGCTTCCCAAGTAGCTGAGATTACAGGTGCCCGCCGCCATGCCCAGCTAATTTTTCTTTTTTTCTTTTTATTTTTATGGTAGAGACAGGGTTTTCACTATGTTGGCCAGGCTGGTCTTGAACTCCTGACCTCAGGTGATCCACCCGCCTTGGCCTCCCAAAGTGCTGGGATTACAGGCAGGAGCCACTGCACCTGGCCAAAACTTGCTTTTAAAACTCCAACATTTCTTTTTAGACATCAAATGGCTTTTAAATCAATATTTTGATGATTTAATTATAAATGAATCATAAACATATGGATTAGCTTTCATTGAATGACACATGATATTAATAAGGCAAAATGTTCTTGGCATAATGCAGTTTGGTTTGAGTTTGTCAAAAATGTTTGAAAAGCTGATTCCATATTGTTCAATATTATACAATCTAGCTGGGTGTATAAAAAATGTAAACAAATGAAATTTTCTTTTCTAATGTTTAGTCTCAAATATAACATTAAAATTTAATATTTATAAACATTATATATTTATATTCAATATTTCCCTTGAATTTTTGAATTGAGGCATTTTTAGTAAACTCAATATATTTTATGTTGTTTTAACATGTTTAATTGGGTTACTATAGGTACATTATTCACGTAACAAATAGCATTTATTAATTTTCCCCCAAAAGGCTTACAGGAGTAACTACATATTTGATCCAAAAATCTTTAAAAAAAAACAAAACCAGAAATTTTCAAAGAAAGAAATAAAAAGCAAGAGAAATACTACCTAGGTAGAAATAAACATGATTATCAAGTAAACATTTTGGTGTTGATATATGTTGTCTTCCAGACATATACAAACACAAATAACTTAGAGAAATATTACTATAAATGATTGGCCAAAAAAAAAAAAAGGAATAAGGTTAATTAAGAAGAAAGGCAATAAAGAAAGAAGGGAGGGAAGATGGAAGGAAGAGGAGATGAGAGAAAAGTAATGGTTTGCCAGTTTGAGGTAATTCATCTGCCGTTCCCTCCAAGAGAGTTAAATTTGGAATAAGCGTGATACGGGAGAATCAAATCCACAGCTACCCAGCATCTTGAAACTTCACGTTTCACTGAACTCAGTATTTCAGTCTTTAAAAATTTCTGTTTCAAATGCAAGTCAACAACTTCATACAGTTTCTCATTGCAACACTAGGAATCGTTTCAGTTTGAGGTAGGGGTGCAGGGAATAAATGTTTACAAGTGCTTGAGGTGAAATATATTGAATTCTAATGTAGGACTTTCAAAAATTATTTTGAGATTATTTTCAAGCAGATTTATTATGGTATAATTTATATACTTTAAATTTACTTATTTTAAATGCATAATTAAATCATTTTTAGTAAATTCATAGAGCTCTTCAATTACCACCACAATTAAAATTTAGAATATTTTGAGGATTTTATCATCTTCCAAAATTTCTTGCGTCCATTTTCTTTGCAGTTAATCTATGTTATCATCCCACCTATAGCCCCAGACAATCACTAATATGCCTCCTTTCCCTATAAGTATATCTTTCTGGACATTTCATACACATGGAACCATACAATACGCAATCTTTTGCATCTGGCTTCCTTCTCTTAGCATAATATATTCAAGGTTCATAACCATGTGGTAACTTGTATCAGTCAGTATTCATTCATTTTTACAGCTGAATAATTTTCCATTTTATATATATATATGTAATATATATATATATACCACATTTACTTATCCATTTATCAGTTGATATATATTTGAGTTGCTTCCACTGTTGGCTACTATTCATAGCCAATTAGCAGTTGAATAGTAGCCAATAGTGGAAACAACTCAAATGTGTATGAATAATGCTGCTATAAACATTTGCATAATAAGTTTTTGTGTAAATGTGTATTTAAAAAAAATTTTCATGGGCATATACTTAGAAATGGGATTACTGGGTTATGTGATAACTTTTTCTTTAATATTTTGAGAAAATTTCAAACTGTTTTCTAAAGTGACTGCACTAATTTTTAAATTCACCAGCAATGCATGAGAGTTCAATTTCTCCTTATCCTCACCAGTACTTATTATTGTCTATCTTTTTTACTGTAGCCACTAGTGTGCATAAGTTGCCACCTCATTGTGGGATTAATATGCATTTGTTTAATGAATAATGATGTTGAGCATCTTTTTGTTTGTCTAATAACCATTTACATATCTTCTTTAGAAAAATTTATATTCAAATGTATTGCCCATTTAAAAAAAATTGGTTTGTCTTTTAATTGTTAAATTGTAGTAATTCTTTGTATATTCTAGACATTCATCTTTGTTGGATATGTGATTTGCAAATATTTTCTCCCCGTAGTCTGAGCTTTTTTCACTTTGTTCATAGCTATCATTAAAGCACAAAACTTTTTAACTATGATCAGTCTAATTTATCTATTTTTTCACAATATTCTGGTGTTATATCTGGAAATTCTTTTTCTAACAAAATGTTATGAAGGTTTTATATTTTCTTCTAAACATTTAAGCTATTGTATTTAGGTCTACAATCCATTTTGCATTAATATTTGTGTATGGCATGAGATCAGAGTCTAATGCCGCCTTTTTGTTTCTAGATAACTAATTTTTCCAACAATATTTGTTGAAAGATACTTCTTCAATTGTATCACCTTAGTACTTTTGTCAAAAACTAGTTGATCATAAGGTTAAAGATTTATGTCTACACTTTCTTTGTTCCCATTACATTACATTCTATTTTCATGCCAGTTTTATGGTAATATGTTCTGATATCAGGGTGTGTAAATCCTCCAAGTTTGTTCTTGGTTTAGAAAAAGTGTTTAATTCTTGCTCCTTTGTTTTCCTACATAAGTTTTAGGATCATCTTGTGGATTTCCACACAAAAACTGTCTTGCTGACATGGTGATAGAGGTTACATTGAATCTACACATCAGTGTGGGAAGAATTGTTACCTTGAATACATGGGCACTCCAGTCCATGAACTTGGAATGTGTTCTCATATTTTAAATCTAATTTTCCCTGCAAAAAAATTTGAAAAAGTTTAGTTTATAAATTTTGCAAGTGTTTAAAAATATTATTCCTACTTTTTTCCTTTTAATGCTTCTGTGAATATTACATTATATATTTAATAGGCTATTGCTAGTGTATAAAAATAAAAATTTATTTTTATATATTGATGTAATTATATATTATTGAGATATACTGATATACTTTTATATATTAATATATGTTGCTGGAATTATTTATTAGTTTTCATGAGTTTTAGGAGGAATTCTTCATACTTTCTTCATATAGGGTCATGTCATCTGAAAATAAAATCAGTTATAGAACTTCTTATTTCTATCTTAGTTAACTTATTTTCTTTTTCCTTTGTCTTTCTTTTATTTTTCCCTATTGTACCGCCTAGATCCTCCAATATAATGTTTGATACATGTGGTGAGAGTGCACATCTTTGCCTACTTTCTGATCTTGAGGAAAATTATTGTTTTATTATTAAGTACATTGTTACTGCTAGGTTTTTTATAGATGTGCTTTTTGATATGGTTTGGCTGTTTCCCCACCCAAATCTCATTTTGAATTGTAGTTCCCATAATACCCAGATGTTGTAGGAGGGGCCCAGTGGGAGGTAATTGAATCATGGGGGCAGTTCCCCATGCTGTTCTGGTAATAGTGAGTTCTCACAAGATCTGATGGTTTTATAAGGGTCTTTTCCCTCTTTGCTCGGCACTTCTGCTTCCTGACACCATGTGAAGAAGGAAGTGTTTGCTGCTCCTTCCACCATGATTGTAAGTTTCCTGAGACCTCCCAGCCCTGCATAACTAGGAGTCAATTAAACTTCTTTGCTTTATAAATTACTCAGTCTCAGGGAAGTCTTTATTAGTAGTATGAGAATGGATTAATTCATTTTCTCAAGACAAGAAAGCTCCATTTGGCTCTTTCATATAATTTTTATCTTTTTATTGATACTCTGTTTGATGAGTCATTGTAGTCACACCTTCCTTTAGTTTTTTAACGTGATTTTCTCGGTACATATTTATAATAGCTGTTTTAAAGTCTTCAACAACAAAGTCCAACATCTGGATCCCCCATAAGTAATTTTATTGACTTTTTTTGGTTTGTTTCTTGTGTATGAGTCTCACGTTAGTGTTTTTTCACTTGTCTTAAGATTTTTGAAACTGGACCATTTAGATAATATTTTGTAGCAATCCTGGATTCTTATTCCCACTTCAGGAAGGTTTTATTGCTTATGTTTTTTAATTTACTTTGTTTATTGTTTAGTGACTTGCCTGGAGCAATTCTCTAGAGTCGGTCTCCCACATGCTGTACTGTTACCGATGATTCTTCAGAGTTTGTTTTGTTTTGTTTTGTTTTGTAATTATTGTTTTTATTTTTAAGTCTGGCAGTCTAGGGATTACCTCTATGTCAGCATATCTTAGTGGTTGGTGAATTATTGCTGGAACTTTTTGCTCAAATCCTTGGTTCTGGAAGCCTTCTACACTTTGCCATTAATCTATATTTTCTAATTTCTTATTTTCGGAAGCCAATATATTGTATTCAGTCACATAAAAATCCTAAACAAAACATTACCAAATGGAACATAGTAATATATCTCTATCTAAATCTCTCTCTCTCTCTCAATCAAGTTAGGTTTAGTCCATATATTGCCTTGACATTCAAACAGTATAATTTAACCATTTAACAAAACGTAGGAGAAAAACAATTACATTATTATTTGCATGGATGTACAAAAATCATCTGATAAAATTCAATCCTCATAAACATAATATGAAGTAAAATGGGTCAGACATTGAAGATCACATACTACATAATTTCTTTTATGTATATTTAAAAATAGGTAAAATTAAACCACAAAGTTTACAAATGCAAAATTATTTACTAAAATTATTTTTTAAAATTACTAAAAAATTAGGTTAG
This sequence comes from Macaca mulatta, assembly GCF_049350105.2. Taxonomy (NCBI): domain Eukaryota; kingdom Metazoa; phylum Chordata; class Mammalia; order Primates; family Cercopithecidae; genus Macaca; species Macaca mulatta. The sequence goes on from NC_133411.1 coordinate 96,177,792, forward strand.
TGTTTACCTGTGTAAGATAGAAGGTAGCGATTGGTAAGTTACAGGGGGATCTTTGCGACTGGCATTATTTTATTTCTTGACCTGAATGGTGACTGATAGCTCATTTTGTGATAAATAATTGAGTTGTATAACTTTATCTTGTGTACTTTCTCTGTGTTTATTTATTTTATAATAAAAAGTTATACTATATTAATTATCTTAATTGCTGTGATGGTTTCATGGGTGTATATATGTTAAAACTTGTCAAATTATATGCTCAAAATAATATGCTTTATGTCAGTCAGTTATCAATAATATAAGGTTAATTATAAAGATGTAAAAGTATTTTAAATGTATTATTTGTTTGAAAAGAATGAGCACTATATATTTGGTAATAAGCGTAAGATTCTCCAACCTTAAGAAATGAACTTCCAGGCCTCAAAATAGACTTTTATCTATCTAGTATTTGTTTTATTTTGTAGGTGGAAAGAAAACTTTAACTGCACCTGGAAAGGCTGGAGTATGCAATATTATTTTTAAAGACCTGATTAACACCTGCTTAAATATTTTCTTCCAATCTTTAATTAAACAGTTATGGTAGGACTTCATTTTCTAGATATATAATCAGACTAAGTTTGAATAATAGTCTACAGCTGCTAATTTCCCTTTCCAAAGACAGAGTTAAACAGAAAAAGATTCTTTACTTTCTAAAAGAGGGTATTGAAAAACAGTGTTCTTCATTTTCAAAAGAAACAAAAATCTCGAAATAGAAAATATGTACATGTAACTAGAGAAAACAATTGCAAGCATTTTTTGATTCTGAAAATTACAAATACATATTGCTCCTCATCCTAACAGATTGTCTAAAGAGTCCAAAGTAAAATTTAGTTAGATCATAAAATAATAAGGTGTACCAATTCCTCTAACATATTAATTACTGCTGATAATTTAGAATGTTTTTCAAAGTCTGGATAAGGCATTTTTACACTGAGTATATAATGCTTAGGTTCATATTTACAAAATAGTTAAAACTATAGTATTTTCAAAAGCATGTTATCAAATGTCTTATTTCCTGATTTGCAGAATTGTAAGGCTTTTTTCAATCCCTTGACTAGTAAATTGTCTTCTTAAATATTGCAAGGTATTCGATACAGAAAAAGAAGAAAGATAAAGGTGGGTAAGGGAAAGACAGAGGAGAGAGTGAGAGAGGGTATAGAGAGAGAGGGAAGAATAAAAGTATCTAAGTAATATAATCATTGTAGCCCCATAGCTAGTTTTAAGGCTAATGGTCATGGTTTAGTTAAGGGACAATACTTTGTTCATCATATGCAATGTATGCTAGTGTGACTGAGATCAACACTATCTACTTTCTATGTATATGTCAATTTTCATGTGGGAAGGGAGAGGAAGATGACTCATGGGAATACCTCTGTTTATGTGGTGGCCAAGCACTGATTTCTAGAGCCAACCTGTGCGTGTTTCCATTGTGTCTCTATGGCTTACTTGCTGCGTGACCCCAGGCAAGTCACTTAATCTTGGTGCCTCAGTATTCTCAGCTATGAAACAGGGATAATAGTCGTACAACCTCATGTGGTTGTTGTGAGAATTAAAGTGTTCATATATTGAAAGGGCTCAGAACACTGCTTGGCACATAATATGTTCTAGGTAAATGTTTGGTATTATTATTTTTTACTATTACCATACTCATGTGATAATTGTTAGTGCTTATTAAAACAAATTTGGTGCAAAAAAGCCATACTTTTATTTCTTTTAAATGCTCATTTTCTTAACATTAAAACAATCCACCCTACCTGATAAGGTTTGGCTGTGTCTCCACTCAAATCTCATCTTGAATTGAGGTTCCCGTAATTCCCACGTGTCATGGGAGAGACCCAGTGGGAGGTAATTGAATCATGGTGACAGTTACCTCCATGCTGTTCTCATGATAGTGAGTTCTCATGAGATCTGATGGTTTTATAAGGGGATTTCCCCCACTTTGCTCTGCACTTCTCCTTGCTGCTGCCATATGAAGAATGACATGTTTGCTTCCCCTTCCACCATGAATGTAAGTTTCCTGAGGTCTCCCCAGCCCTGAGGAACTGTGAGTCAATTAAACCTCTTTCCTTTATAAATTACCTACTCTCGAGTTTTCATAGAAGTGTGAGAATGAACCAATACACTACCCATGACAATTAAATTATTCCTGTATGGTACCATGAAGCTGTGCCACAGCAAATAGTTTGTAAAAATGTTATTCTAAGAAATAGTGATTTACTCCATGCTAGTATCAGAGGTACATGCTTCAATCCAGATTCAAAACCCATTGAAATAATACACCACATTTGATCTCATCCAGTGAAAAAGATCTTATAACCTTTAGAATTAAGGCAACTTAAGTGAATGAATCATAGAAGAGTTTGTAAATTTATCAAGCGTTTCATCAAAAGGCCTTTTGGAAATTTTCTGAAATGAATTAATTCCATCCTAAAACTTATTGATATAAATATTTTCCACAAAATATTATTTTTTAATTAATTTGATGTCATGGTAAATGAATTCCAGGTGACATAATGGTAATATTATCCTATGTTATCTACATATATCACATAATATCCATCTGGCAAAATTATGAGTTACCAGTGTAATGCTTCAGTGAAGAATGGAGAATAATGCTAGAAGCTTACAGCAGTCATAAAATAGGAGGAACTCTCTGTGAAAACTATCCCCTTAGACTAGTTTCACTGATACCCTTTTGTAATCTATTAATAAAATATTAATAAATAATCAGAATATTAAGAAAGTTAAGAATGAATGAAGCAAGGAAAATATTAATTACACCAAAATGTATCTGATTACTTCAATGGAGAGAGTATACAATTGTAGTGGTTATTGCTTGTGCTCTACCGAGATTCATTTAGTGGCAGGTGCATCCATCCCCAGCTGCCATTAGTGTTGGTTACAAATGGTTCATGCTGCCTTCTTCTCTGGAGAACTGGCATTACCATGAGAGCTACCTCACCAAGGAAGTTCCCTCCCACACCTCATACCTGATACATCTGTAAACCAGGTACAGTTTGAATCCTTTTCTTAAGCTCTGCTTCTGGGTAGCACAACCTAAGAGACCAGTCTCTTCAAAGTCAATCAAGAGGAAAAATATCTAGAATTTAAAGAAGCTGTAAGAAACTTTGTTTAAATATGCTTGCTAGTCCTTACTAAAGTAGTGAATCAAATTTTTCTGTTATTATTCCAAAAGAAATAAGTCTTTTTGTACTGTTAGAACACATGGACTACATTACCTTCTATATATGGAAGCCTAGCAGTGTGTGTGTCTGTGTGTGTGCCTGTTTGTGCACAGTATACTTTTCTGAATCACAATTGGATACAACACACATGCATGCACACACACACACACACGGCACTTTGCTGTGTCGTCCGCTGATTGTAATCAGTAAAGTAAAATGTGCAAATTCAGAAGAATATAGACTGAAAAAAGAGTTTCAGCATTATTTTAAACTGTTTCTTTCAAATAATTAATTTGCTATGATTGCTATTTATGGATCCAAAAATGTTATAAGTTGGATAAAAGAAATTAAGATATATCTTTGTCATCAAATAAATATACCTGAGTGAATGTGAGACCACCTCTCAGGACTTGTAACATAGATAATTTATAGGTGTCAAGTCAATTCTCTACAGAACTAAACTTAAAGTTGCATTTTATTTCACAATTGAAAATAACTTTTAAGAATAAATTAAACAGGCCTCTTCTATTTTATCACATTATCTGCTGCACTGTTAGAAATAGATATTCTTGGTCTGAACGGTTTTAATTCTCAAGAAGTTTGGTATTATTTATGTTTTCTACAATATGATCATTTATTAAGTAAATTCTGTATTGGTCTCTGTATGGATTAACCCTCCCTCAGTCACTAAGAGAAGGATAATATAAAATAGATATTAAGAGATGCAAAGAAACATGCTGATTATGTTTGTTTGATTTATCTGTCTGTTGACTCATCAAGTAATAAGAAATTGCTCTGCCTGCATGAATTTAACCCCTCGTACTTGTACTTATCTCACCCCTCCCCCCCCGTAGGGTATTATTGAATGTGACGTATGGTCCTGGTGGTATATAACTTGTCAGTTGGACAAGTGGTGGCTGATAGAATTCCTTAAGGCAGTTAGGGCCTGAAGGTCATGAGAGCAGAAAATAAGCAGAACAATTGAGATCATTCCCATTTGACTAAACCAGCACTCATGTCAGGTCTCTTTTCTCTCAACTCATTATAAGTAGAACGCTATTGTGCATGTGTGTGAAGGGAAGAAGGGATTACTGGGTATTCCAAGTGTTCTAATTTTGCTTATTTTTTGTCCAGCCTGAGGTTGAAAGGTGTCTAGTATTTTCCAATGAAGAATGCAGTGGCTAGAAAAGGTTCTTTTAAACTGAAATAGGAAAATAGTCTTAATTCTAATATGAGATGCTTGGAAACACCAAATAACTTGAGTATGCACATAGACAGATAAAGAGTAATGAGGGAGAACAGGGGAGGAAAGGGGAGAAAATTCAAGGTAAGGAAAAGGGACAAGAAAAAAAAATCTAAACTTTACCTAAAATTGTTGAGGCACATATGAGTTTTGCTGTTACTGAGCTTAGTGACTATTATCAGTATTCTTATCAAAATTTAACAAGAAAAGTCTGACTATATTTCTGGAAGACCTGTTAGATAAGATAAAAGAGACTAGGGAGGATATAGGAGAATAAATACAGAAATATCAAACATCAAATATTTAAGAAGAAAAGAAAAATAAATATACTATACAATGAACATGCCATTATATTGGCAAAAGAAAAAAATATAGTAGCATGGCAATTGAATTGTTTTAAAGAAAATGTCCCTCACTCCAATTTTCATATTTTGGTGACATTTTAAGACTTAAGAAATTATTTAAACTTATGACTTTCTATGTCTCTTTTAAAGGCTCTTAATACTCCATGGTGCAAGTTCTCCTAAATCTCAAATGAATTAAAAATACACATGAAAATGTATGTTAAAATTTAACATAAAAATACAATCACAACATGAAGCCATATAGTCAATCCATTAACTGAATCTTTAAAAAAATTTCAATAGCTTTAGGGATACAAGTAGTTTTGGTTATATAAATGAATTGTATACTTATGAAGTTTGGGCTTTTAGTGTTCCTGTCACTGAATAGTGTGTATTGTACCCAATAACGAATTTTTGCTCTCTAACACCCCTCCCAATCACCCTGACTCTGAGTTCAATGTCCCTTACACCATTCTGTATGCCTTTTCATACACATAGCTTAGCTCCCACTTATAAGTAGAACATGTGGTATTTAGTTTTCCATTCCTGAATTTCTTCACTTAGGATAATGACCTCCAGTTCAATCCAAGTTTCCACAAAGACATTATTTTATTCCTTTTTATGATTGAGTGTTACACCATGGAATACTATGGTATATACATACATATATATATACACACACACATATGTGATATATATGTGTGATATATAGATATATATGTGATATAGACATATATTTGTTGTCTATCTGTCTAATCACATTTTCTTTCTTCATTCATTGGTCAATGGACACTTAGGTGATTCCATCTTTGCAATTGTGAATTGTGTTGTAATAAAAGTATGAGTGCAAAACAAAGCAAAACAAAAAAGCAAAAACAAACAACAACAATAAAAACAGAAAGCAAGAAAAACAGCATCAACAACAAAAAAAGTCCCCACAAAAACCCCATCCAAGGGTCAGCAGCCTCAAAGATCAATACTAGACAAACTCAAGAAGATGAGAAAAAATCAACAAAAGAAAAAAAAAAACCTCTGAAAACCCAAAAGGCAGAGTGCCTCTTCTCCTGGAAATAATCACAGCACCTCTCCAACAAAGACACAGAACTGGATGAAAGATGACATGGATGAATTGACAGAAGTAGGCTTCAGAAGGTGGGTGATAACAAACTGCACAGAGCTAAAGGAGCATGTTCTAACAGAATGCAAAGAAGCTAAGAACCTTGATAAAATGCTAGAGTAGCTGCTAACTAAAATAACCAGTTTAGAGAGAAACATAAATGACCAAATGGAGCTGAAAAATACAGCACAAGAACTTCATGAAGCATACACAAGTGTCAACTGCCAAATCGATCAAGCGGAAGAAAAAGTATCAGCATTTGAAGAACATTATGCTGAATTAAGGCATGCAGACAAGATTAGAGAGAAAAGAATAAAAATGAATGAACAAAACATCCAAAAATATGAGATTATGTAAAAACACCGAACCATACAATTGATTGGAGTACCTGAAAGAGATGGGGAGAATGGAACCAAGCTGGAAAACACCTTACAGGATATTGTTCTAGGAGAACTTACCCAACCTAGCAAGATAGGCCAACATGCAAATTCAGGAAATACAGAGACATTCACTAAGATACTCCATGAGAAGATCAACCCCAAGACATATAATCATCAGATTCTCCAAGGTGAAAATGAAGGAAAAAATGTTAAGGGCCGGCAGAGAGAAAGCCCAAGTCACCTACAAAGGGAAAGCCATCAGACTAACAGCAGAATTCTCCATAGAAACCATACAAGCCAGAAGAGATTGGAGGCCAATATTCAACATCTTAAAGAAAAGAATTTTCAACTCAGAATTTCATATCCAGCTAAACTAAGTATCATAAGTGAAGGAAAAATAAAATCCTTTCCAGACAAACAAATGTTGAGGGATTGCATCACCACCAGGTCTGCCTTGCAAGAGCTCCTGAAGGAAGGACTAAACACAGAAAGGAAAATCCAGTACCAGCCTCTGCAAAAACAAACCAAAATATAAAGAACAACAACACTCTAAAGAAACTGCATCAATTAGTGTGCAAAATAACCAGATAACATCATAACAGGATCAAATTTACACATAACAATATTAACATTAAATGTAAACAGGTTAAATGCCCCAATTAAAAGGCACAGACTGGCAAATTGGATAAAGTGTCAAGACCAATTGGTGTGCTGTATTCAGGACACTAATCTCATGTGCAAAGACACAGATAGGCTCAAAATAAAGGGATGGAGAAATATTTACCAAGCAAACGGAAAGCAAAAAAACAAAACAAAACAAAACAAACAGTTGTTGCAATACTATTCTCTGACAAAACAGACTTTAAACCAACAAAGATCAAAAAAGACAAAGAAAAGCATTACATTAACGGTAAACGGATCAATTCAACAAGAAGAGTTAGGAATCCTAAATACATATGCACCCAATACAGGAGCACCCAGATTCATAAAATGAGTTCTTCAAGACCTGCAAAGAGACTTCGACTTTCACACAATAACAGTGGGAGACTTTAACACCACCCCACTATCAATATTAGACAGATCAACAAGACAGAAAATTAACAAGGATGATCGAGACTTGAAGTCAGCTCTGGATCAAGTGGACCTAATAGACATCTATAGAACTATCCACCCCAAATCCACAGAATATACATTCTTCTCAGTGCCACAAGACATTTATATTATAATTGACCACATAATTTAAAGTAAAATACTCCTCAGCAAATGCCAAAGAATTGAAATCATAACAGTCTCTCAGACCACATTGCAATCAAATTAGAACTCAGGAGTAAGAAACTCACTCAAAACCACACAATTGCATGGAAATTGAACAACCTGCATGATTCCTGGGTAAATAATAAAATTAAGGCAGAAATCAAGATGTTCTTTGAAACCAACGACAACAAAGAGACAATGCCCCAGAATCTCTGGGACACAGCTAAAGCAGTGTTTAGAGGGAATTTATAGCACTAAATGCCCACATCAAAAAGCCAAAAAGACCTCAAATTGACACCCTAACATCACAATTAAAAGAGCTAGAGAGAAGCAAGAGCAAACAAATCCAAGTGTAGCAGAAGATATGAAATCACTGAGATCAAAGCTGAATCAAAAGAGGTAAAGAAACGAAAAGCCCTTAAAAAAAAAATTGAATCCAGGAGCTGCTTTTCTGAAACAAACAAGAAAACAAACAACAAAAAAGCTATTAGCTAGACTAATAAGGAAGAAAAGGGAAAAGAATCGAATAGACACAATAAAAATTAATGAAGGAGAAATAAACACTGATCCACAATGATACAAACTACCATCAGAGAATACTATAAACACCTCTATGCAAATAAACTGGAATATCTAGAAGAAATGGATTAATTCCTGGACACATACACCCTCCCAAGACTAAACTAGTAAGAAGTAGAATCTCTAAATAGACCAATAAAAAGTTCTGAAATTGAGGCAGTAATTAATAGCCTATCAACCAAAAAAAAAAAAACACAGGACCAGACAGAGTCATAGCCAAAGTCTACCAGAGATACAAAGAGGAGCTGGTACCATTATTTCTAAAACTATTCCAAACAATTGAAAAGGAAGGACTCCTCCATAACTCATTTTATGAGGACAGCATCATCCTGACACCAAAACCAGGCAGAGAAGCAACAAAAAAAGGAAAATTTTAGGTCAATATCCCTGATGAATATCAATGCAAAAATTTTCAATAAAATACTGGCAAACCAAATCCAACAGCACATCAAAAAGTTTAGCCACTTATGATCAAGTCAGCTTCATCCCTAGGATGCAAGGCTGGTTCAACATACACAAACCAATAAATGTAATCCATCATATAAACAAATCAATGACAAAAACCACATGATCATCTCAATAGATGCAGAAAAGGCCTTTGATAAAATTTAACATTCCTTCACGTTAAAAACTCTCAATAACTAGGTATTGATGGAACATATCTCAAAATAACAAGAGCTATTTATGACAAACCCACAACCAACCTCATATTGAATGGGCAAAAGCTGGAAGCATTCCCTTTGAAAACTGTTACAAGACATGGATTTCCCTCTCTCACCACTCCTATTCAACATAGTATTGGAAGTTCTGGACAGGGCAATCGAACAAGAGAAAGAAATAAAGGGTACTCCAATAGGAAAAGAGGAAGTCAAGTTGTCTCTGTTTGCTAACAACATGATTGTATATTTAGAAAACCTCATTGTCTCAGCCCAAAAACTCCTTAAGCTGATAAGCAAATTTAGCAAAGTCTCAGAAGACAAAATCAATGTGCAAAAATTACAAGCATTCCTATACACCAACAATAGACAAGCAGAGAGCCAAATCATGAATGAACTCCTATTCATAATTACTACAAAGAGAATAAAATACCTAGGAGTTCAGCTAACAAGGGATGTGAAGGACCTCTTCAAGGAGAACTACAAACTACTTCTCAAGGAAATAATAGAGGACACAAACAAATGAAAAAGCATTCCATCCTCATGGATAGGAAGAATCAATATCGTGAAAATGGACATACTGACCAAAGTAATTCATAGATTCAATGCTATTTCAATCAAACTTCCATAGACATTCTTTCCAGAATCAAAAAAAAAAAAAAACTACTTTAAATTTCATATAGAACCAAAGAAGAGCCTGTATAGCCAAGACGATCCTAAGAAAAAAGAACAAAACTGGAGGCATCATGCTACCTGACTTCAAATTGTACTACAAGGCTACAGTAACCAAAAGAGCATGGTACTGGTACCAAAACAGACTTATAGACCAATGGTACAGAACAGAGACCTCAGAAATAACAACCACACATCTACATCCATCTGATCTTGGACAAACTGGAGAAAAACAAGCAATGAAGAAAGGATTTCTTTTTTTTTTTAATCCAAATCTTTTTATTTTATTTATTTATTTATTTATTTATTTACTATTATTATTATACTTTAAGTTCTAGGGTACATGTGCATAACGTGCAGGTTTGTTACATATGTATACTTGTGCCATGTTGCTGTGCTGCACCCATCAACTCGTCAGCATCCATCAATCAACTCGTCATTTACATCATTGGGAGTTATACCTGAAGAAAGGATTTCTTATTTAATAAATGGTGCTGGGAAAATGGGCTAGCCATGTGCAGAAAACTGAAACTGGACTCCTTCCTTACACCTTATACAAAAATTAACTCAAGATGGATTAAAGACTTAAATGTAAAGCCCCAAACCATAAATACCCTAGAAGAAAACCTAGGTAATACCATTTAGGACATATGCATAGGCAAAGACTTCATGATGAAAATACCAACAGCAATTGCAGTCAAAGCCAAAAGTGACCAATGGGATCTAATTAAGCTAAAGAGCTTCTGCACAGCAAAAGAAACTATCATCAGAGTGAACAGGCAATCTACCAAATGGGAAAGAACTTTTGCAATCTCTACATTTGACAAAGGGCTAATATCCAGAACGTACAAGGAACTTAAACAAATTTACAAGAAAAAAACAAACAACCCCATCAAAAAGTGGGTAAAGGATATGAACAGACACTTCTCAAAAGAAGACATTTATGCGGCAAACAAACATATGAAAAAAACCTCATCACTGATTATTAGAGAAATGCAAATCAAAACCACAATGAGATACCATCTCATGCCAGTCAGAATGGCAATTATTAAAGTCAGGAAACAATAGATGCTGGTGAGGCTATGGAGAAATAAGAAAGCTTTTACACTGTTAGTGGGAATGTAAATTAGTTCAACCATTGTGGAAGACAGTGTGGCAATTCTTGTAGCATCTAGAACCAGAAATACCATTTGACCCAGCAATTTCATTACTGGGTATGCATCCAAAGGAATATGAATCATTCTAATATAAAGAAACATGCACACATACATTTATTGCATCAGTGTTTACAAAAGCAAAGACATGGTTCCAACCCAAATGCCCACCAATGATAGACTTAATAAAGAAAATATGGTACATATATACCATAGAATACTATGCAGCCATAAGAAGGAATGAGATCATGTCCTTTGCAGTGACATTGATGAAGCTGGAAGCCACCATCCTCAGCAAACTAACACAGAAACAGAAAACCAAACATCACGTGTTCTTACTTACAAGTGGAAACTGAACAATGAGAACACACGGACACAGGGAGGGGGACAACACACACTGGGGCCAGTCGGGGGATGGAGGGTGAGGGGAGGGAAACCATTAGGACAAATAAGTAATGCATTCAGGGCTTAAAACCTAGATGATGGGTTGATAGGTGCAGCAAACCGCCATGGCACACATATACATATGTAACAAACCTACACATTCTGCACTTGTGTTCCAGAACTTAAACTAAAATTTAAAAAAAAGAAAAAATAACACAATATTCAAAGTATATTATAAAAGTAGTTAAAATTCAATATACTTCTAGACATGGAAACGCATTCATGATATATTGTTCAACCAGAAAAATCAGATTAAAACATGGAGTTTATGAAAAAAAAAAAGAAACATGCACTCATATGTGCATTACCATGCCATTCACAATAGCAAAGACAGGGAATCAACCCAGGTGCCCATCAGTGGTGGATTGAATAAAGAAAATGTACTGCATATACACCATAAAATACTATACAGCCATAAAAAGAGTGAAATCATGTCCTTTGTGGGAACGTGGATGCAGTTGGAGGCCATTATCTTAAGTGAATTAATGTAGGAACAGAAAACCAAATACTTCATGTTCTCACTTTTAAGTGGGAGCTAAGTAATGGGTACACATGGACATAAAGATGGCAACAATACACACTGGGGACTACTAGAGGGTGGAGCGAGGGGCAAGGGCTGAAAGGCTACTTGTTGGCTACTATGTTCATTACCTACACGATGGGATCATTCATCCCCCAAACCTCAGCATCACACAACAAATTTGCACACTCATCTAAATAAAAGCTAAAATTATTTTTAAAAAAGAAATAAAGATTTAAAAATACAATAAATATTTTTTTGTATTATTAACTGATATATAACTGGTTAGGTAATAGCAATGTATTGAGTGATTATAGCACACACACAGACAAGTGAAATGAATGACAGCAATATAATAGTGATGAGAGGGATGGAATGGGACTCCTCTTTTAAGAAGTACCTGCACTGCACATGAAGTGATACAGTATTATTTGAAGGTGGAGTTAGATTAGTTTAAAATGTATATTGAAAATGTTAGGCAAAACAAGTGTTTTAAGAAAGAAATATAATGGATACTCTAAGAGAATAGATACAATGGAATCATGAAATGCCCAAGTAAGATCAATGAAGACAGAAAAGGAGGGGCAAAAAATATACAAAGAACAAATATGGTTAATGGAAAACAGTTATAAGAGTGGTGAATAATAATACAAATATAGAAAAATCACTGTAAATCTGAATATTATAAACATACCAATTAAAATATAGATTTTCTAAGTAGGTAAAAAGCAAAAAAACTAGGCCCAACTACATATTGTCTACAAGATATCCACTTTATGAAGATTGAGGTAGGTTAAAGTAAAAGCATAGAGAATACTAACCAAAAGAAAGCAGTAGTAGCATCACTAATTTTGGACAAAGCTGATTTCAAAATGAAGAAAATTATGAAGAATACATAGAAGTATTACATAGTAAAAAAAGGGGCCAATTTATCCAGAAAGACATAGTCATTCTAAACATGTATACACTTGTCAACCAAGTATCAGGATACCTAAAATCAGAGGCTAAAACTGAGATAATTGAAAAAGAAATAGACAAATTCACTATTATAGTAAAAGATTTCAACACTTCTTCTTCAGTAATTGACAGACAAAACAGACAGAAAAGCAGTAAAAATGTAGTTGACCAGAATAACACTATTAACAACCTGATCCAATTGACATTTACAGATTGCTTCATACAACAACAGCAGAATACACATCTTTTTCAAGCACAAATGGAGTATTCAACAAGACAGATTACATTAGGAACATTAAAACACACCCTTAAAATTTTAAAGGAATAAAAATCATACATAGTATGTTCTCAGAAAGTAATAGAAGCTAGAAATCAATAATCAATTGCTAAAAATTCTCAAATACTGGAAAATTAAACAATGCCCTTCTAAAGTAACACATGGGTCAAGGAAGGAGTTGCAAGAGAAATTAAAAATATTTTGACTTAAATAAATATGAAAATTCAACTTATCAAAATTTATGACATAGTGAATGTTGTAATTGGGGAAAAATTTACAGCATTAATTCATATATTAGAAAAGAAGAAAGATCTCAAATCAGTAACATAATATTCCACCTTAAGTACACAATTTAAGAAAGAGAAGAACAATTTAAGCCGGAAGCAAGCAGAAGAAAATAAGAAATAACAAGTAAAGCAGAAACCAATTAAAAATTGAAAATATATGGGCCGGGCGCGGTGGCTCAAGCCTGTAATCCCAGCACTTTGGGAGGCCGAGACGGGTGGATCACAAGGTCAGGAGATCGAGACCATCCTGGCTAACATGGTGAAACCCCATCTCTACTAAAAAAATACAAAAAACTAGCCGGGCGAGGTGACGGGCGCCTGTAGTCCCAGCTACTCGGGAGGCTGAGGCAGGAGAATGGCGTGAACCTGGGAGGCGGAGCTTGCAGTGAGCTGAGATCCGGCCACTGCACTCCAGCCTGGGCGACAGAGCAAGACTCCGTCTCAAAAAAAAAAAAAAGAAAGAAAATATAAAGAAAGCAATAAAATCAAAATCTAGGTTAAAAAAAATTAATAGGCCGGGCGCGGTGGCTCATTCCTATAATACTAGCACTCTAGGGGGCTGAGGTGGGCAGATTGCCTAAGGTCAGGAGTTCAAGACCAGCCTAACCAAAATGGTGAAACCCCATCTCTACTAAAAATACAAAAATGAACTGAATGTGGTTGCTCATGCCTGTAATCCCAGCTACTTAGGAGGCTGAGGCAGGAGAATCACTTGAACCCGGGAGGTGGAGGATGCAGTGAGCCGAGATTGTGTCATTGGACTCCAGCCTGGGCAACAAGAGCAAAACTTCATCTCAAAAAATAAATTAATTAATTAATTAAATAAAATAAATTAATAAAAGTGGTAAATCTGTAGCCCAGGTAATTAAAAAAGTCACAAGTTGCCAATATTAGAATTGATATAAAATGTATTCCTATATTCTAACTATTTTACATTGTGGTCAAAGGCTGCAGTATAAATAATGTTGACTTCTAGTAAATTATTGAGGATGTCTTTCTCAACTAAATGTTTTATCACTTCTTAAAATGTTCCATAGATGTTTAAAATCAAGATTTATTCTATGTTGACATGGTAGATAATTCTATATGCATATTTACACACACATATAATTTAATTTATTATATCTTTTTTATACTTAGAATGTTAACATAAATTACTACTTTTTTACTTGATATGTAATGCATTACTAATTTTACAAGGTTTTTTTTTTTTTGCTTTTGACAGTATTATACATCTTGACATATTCATTTTATGTTTAGACATTCATAATTCCTGTTTTTATAAACCATTTCCATTAACATAAAATTTTCTTATTTGATTTTCCTTTGAATTGTATATTGCTATACAGTAATAATGCAAATTTTGCTTAAAACATGTGAATGGTATATGAATGATACATGAAGAAAATTTATCACCGTTTCATTTGTATTACATTCTGAAAATTTTATTGTCAGATATTATTTTGCCATAAAATAAAATTCTCCATGATTTTTTGTTTTGCTAATAGTTTCTCTTGTTCTTTTATTCCAATCTAGTGGATAACTTTATGATATTTGGGCTTGTAATAGGTGATTTTGTGTTTGTTTGTTATTTTATCAACACTAAGAGCATTTATCTAGCGCTTAATACAAACACATTACCCCATTCTTAAAGATATATAAATATATAAAATAAAACAAATATTACTCTTTCCAACTTTCACATACAATTTTGAGTGAATCTTTTCTACACATACACACTCATATGTATATATTACACATAAATATATATACAACACACATCCATAGATATAGGTATAATTGTGTAATTTTTAATGTAACTTGCAAAACGTATCTTTCTGACCCACATGGCAAATCAAGAACCCACATTATTTTTTGATTCTTTATCTCCTTTCAACATCTACGTGGTTGCTACTGTTGCTACCATTCCTCAGATCCTGCCAACAATAGGCCATACGAAGTGGAGATAGCATGGAGGTGGCAGGCCAGTCTTAAAGCCTCCATTCTAGAAGTAGCATGCATCACTTCTGCTTGCTTTCAATTAGTAAGAAAGAGTCATATTAAGGAGGTTGAGAAAGGGAAAACAGTTGGAAAGCCATGTGTCTCTCTACAGTTTGATTACTGTAGAAGAAAAGTAGAATACTTTTAAGTGAAAGGCCATGAGTATCTTCACATTCATTTATATATTTATTTGTGCATGTATATGAATATACATTTGGGACATAATTTAGAGATATAATTAACAGGTCAAAATATGCATTTGAAAGTGGCACAGACACTGCTGAGTTGGCCTCAAACTATTTTTTATCTAATTACAATGGCATTAATATTGATTGATTCACCATTCAACACATGTGATGGTTAATTTTTATATGTTAACTTGACTAGGCTAAGGAATACCTAGATACCTTCCAAAACGTTATTTCTGGGTGGGTCTGTGAGAATGTTTCTGGAAGAGCTTGTAATTTGAATCAGTAGACTGAGTAAGGAAGATCCACTCTTTCTAGGTAGTCTAGCATCATCCAATTCATTGAGAGCCCAAATAGAACAAAAATGTGGAGGAAGGGTGAATTCTTTCTCTCTCTCGGAGCTGGGACATTCATCTTCACCTGTCCTTGGACACGGGAGCTCTGGTTCTTAGGCCTTCATACTCAAGCTGAATTATAGTACCAGCTTATCTGGTTCTCCAGCTTGCAGAAAGCATATTATACGACTTCTAAGAGTCCATATTGCATAAGCCAATTCTCATAGTAAATTGCATCTTATATATCCATATGTATGTCATTGTTTTTGTTTCTCTGGAGAACCCATATCTTAGTCAGCATTGGATACTATCAATACTTTGACAATTTTTTTGCAATTTGACTACTGTATTTTAAATTTTATGTTTGTCTTTCTCTTATTATTACTAAGTTTGCTCCTTTCCTAATAGGTTTTGGCCATTAAAATTTCTTTTTCTATCAATTTCTTGTTTATATTTTTTAAGTTTCAAAATGCCAGATTGGATGCTAAGAATGTATGCAAACTTGTTACAACTATCTTTTATTAAAAATAAGGAAATTTTAAAAATTACCCACCTTTTTTCTCCTCTACTCACCTCCAAATTTCTGCCAGTACTACTGGAATTTTTGATCTAAGGAATCATAATTAAGTAATCATTTTTTATTTTATGTGGTTTTTCTTTTAAAATTTATTTTTCTATTAAGCATACATAGAAGTATTTCTAATTACTTTTATACTTAATTGGTCTCAATATCATTAACAATCATTGTATACTATGACTTATCAATACATAAAATGTTTATTTTCTAACTTTCATCCAGCTTTAGTGTTTTTTAAGAAGTATTACGGGGAGGAAAACAGTGATAGGTCTTCTGAGTTATGTTACATCTAAAAAGGCTTTTGTGGGGGTAATAATTTAAAAAAATCAATTGGTTTTGTCAAGAATGGTAAAAAACCTAAGATTTTGCCCTTTCTGAAAGCTGACAAGTTAGGCTAGTTAGACTAGTGAAGTTTCCCGAATGCCAGCAAAAGACACAATACTCCTGGGTCAAAAACAAGACCTTTATTACTCACAGAAATTAGAGTTTCATAATTTTCTTGTGCTGTTCCAGAGACCAAATTCTCACAACACACAGCAGAAAGGGCCAGGTAACTCTTGCATATGCAATAGATTTTATTATAGGAGGAGAGCAATGAATTTAGGAAGCCAAAATCTTTTAATGTGGAAAATGTGCAAACTGCCTTTTGCTCCAAAGGGAGACAATATCTCTATCTCTCAAAGCTGTTCACTACACAACCATCGTTGAAAAAATACTCTGCAACAAAAGCAGTCAGTGAAGAAAGTTATCCAGTGCTAGATGTTTAATGTGAATCCTAAGCAAGCCATAATTTTCTTCCTTTTTTAAATAACATTATTTTTTGTCATGATGCTTTTGGGATAATTTTAAGCATTCTACATTTCATCAACCTATATCTAGGTATTAGTAACTTCTAATTAATTTTATCTAAATTTATAAATACTTGGAATTAAATAATTTATATCATTGTTTTCTCCTTTTGTGTTAGTCTGTTCTCATCCTGATATGAAGAAATACCTGAGACTGAGTAATTTATAAAGAAAAGAGGTTTAATTGGCTCAGAGTTCCACATGGCTGGGAGGCCTCAGGAAACAAACATGGTGGAAGGATCTCTTTACAGGGCAGCAGGAGAGAGAATGAATGCCAGCAGTGAAAATACCAGAGACTTATAAAACCATCAGATCTCATGAGAACTCACTCACTATCACAAGAACAGCATGAGGGAAACTGCTCCCATGATTCAATTACCTCCACCTGGTTCCCCCCTTGACACATGGGGATTATCACAATTCAAGGTGAGATTTAGGTGGGGACACAGAGCCAAACCATATCATTCAACCCCGGCCCCTTCCAAATCTCATATCCTCACATTTCAAAACACAATCATGCCCTTCCAACAGTCCCCCAAGTCTTAACTCCTTCCAGCATTAACCCAAAAGTCAAAGTCTCATCTGAGACAAGGCAAGCTTCTCTCGCCTATGAGCCTGTACAATCAAAAGCAAGTTAGTTACTCCCTAGATACAGTGGAGGTATGGGCATTGAGTAAATCCACCCATTCCAAATTGGAGAAATTGGCAAAATAAAAGAGGCTACAGGCTTGATTAAAGTTTGAAATCCAACAAGGCAGTCATTAAACCTTAAAGTTCCAAAATGATCACATTTGACTCCATGCCTCATATCCAGGTTATGCTGATGCAAGAGGTGGACTCCCATGGCATTGGGCAGCTCCAGCCTTGTGGCTTGGCAGCGTACAGCGCCCCCTCCTGGCTGCTTTTACAAGCTGGTGATAAGTTCCTGAAGCTTTTCCAGGCACATAGTGCAAACTGTCCATGGATATACGATTCTGGGATCTGAAGGATGGTGACCCTCTTCTCACGGCACCACTAGGCAGTGACCTACTGGTCACTCCATATAGAGGCTTCAACCCTACGTGTTCCTTCTGCACTGCCCTAGCAGAGGTTCTCCATGGGGCTCCGCCCCTGCAGCAAACTTCTGCATGGACATCTGGGTGTTTCCATACACCCTCTGAAACCTAGGTGGAGATTCCCAAACTTCAATTCTTGACTTCTATGTACCCACAGAGTTAATACCATGCAGAAGCCACCAAGGCTTGGGGCTTATACCATCTAAAGTAATAGCCTGAGCTGTACTTTGGTCCCTTTTAGCCACGACTGGAGCTGAAGCACTCACTATCATGAGAACAACATATGGGAAACTGCCTCCATGATTAAATTACCTCCACTTAGTCTTTGACACATGAGGATTATTACAATTCAAGTGAGATTTGGTTGGGGCACAGAGCCAAACCATATACCCTTTTATTCTGGTATGATTTTTGAGATGCTTCCTTTTTTGAAACCACATCAGACATTATATTCTCTATCTTCCAAGTCTTCCTTAGTCCCTTTTATTGTTTCTATAATGTTATTCTTTTTCTTTTCTTATAATTAGAGAGTTTGAAAAATTTCCCCACACATTACTGATTCAGTTTTCTGCAAAATCCTGAAGTTTTGTATTGTTCAATCCCATGCTAGGAATGTTTCTTTTTCTTTCTTTCTTTCTTTTTTTTTTTTTTTTTTTTTTTGAGACAAAGTTTCACTCTCATCACCTGGGCTAGAGTGCAATGGTGCTATCTCAGCTCACTGCAACCTCCAACTCCTGGGTTCAATTGATTCTCTTGCCTCAGCCTCCTAAGTAGCTGGGATTACAGATGCTTGCCACCACGCCTGGCTAATTTTTGTATTTTTAGTAGAGACGGGGTTTCACCAATGTTGGCCAGGCTGGTCTTGAACTCCTGACCTCAGGTCATCTGCCCATCTTGGCCTCCCAAAGTGTCAGGATTACAGTGCACCCAGTCGAATATTTCTGATGCCCTAAAATTCTCTGCTTAAGAAACTCGTCACATAAACCTAGCATTTCTGAACTTTCAAATATTGCTACATGTTAGTGATACTGGAGTATAACATCTGATTGTTGTTTATTTCTCAAGAGTGAATTTTGAGTGGACTCCAAGTAATACATTTAGTTGGATCCTCTCTCCCATATATCTACTTTTTAAAAACTTATCAAATTGTAGTTTATTGCCCTAAATTTCTTGTTACATTAGGCATTCTTTCCTACCTCCACAATTTTAAAACGTTAGTTGTTATTTTAATGGATACCTGTTTGGGGAAAATGGTGAGGAGGCAGGCAGAATTGAGATGTAATACAAAATTTAATTAAAATGTATGAATTATAAAAACAAATGAAAACCCAGGCCAATTTCAAACTTCTCAGTAATTGTAATTCTCAGAAAGGAATGAATCTTTATAGCAGCACTACAGTGGAGTGTAAGAACATGGGCTCTCCTATAAAAACTCAAATCCAAATCCTACCAGTTATTAGCTTTATGACCTCAGATGAGCTATGTATTCTTTCTATGTGGCATCACCTATAAATTAGGACAATTATTAATACCTGCCTCACTGGATAAAAGAATAGCTTAAATGATACCAAATACATCGACCACATAGCACAACACATCATAAATACCGTGTCTTATTAAATATAAGATTTCGATGGTGATAAGACACACCATTATTTTACCTATTAGTAAGACAGTAAAAGACTGCCAATTAAGCTGTGATATATGCCTTAATGATAATCCTGAGTGACAATCCATCACACCTGCTTCTCATTTGCTTTGAAATTAATTTCACCTACACCAAGGTTTTGGCAGTTTCTTATGTTTTCAATTGCATTCATTTGAATGTTACAGGCAATATTTGTTCACATATAGCTATAAAATAAATAATTAATAGAGTTAAGTCCTCTAGGGTTTAGTCGCTTCTTTGATAACATAAATCATGTTGTTTAATCTTTCCAAAAATACAAGAGAAGTATAATCATTCTTCCAACAATGAATGTGCCTGGATTTACATCAAATTATGTAAATAATTTTTTTTCCAATCTATGACATTTTTATTTTCAACATCTATATATTTAACTGTTGAACTGTGCAATTATTTAGAAGGAATTTTATATGGCATTTAAACAATATATACAATAACATCAATGCATATACTTAATTAAAATTATGACAAAAAATTGTGACTAAATTTGTGGATGTGTAACAAAACTGTCATAACTGTGCCACCCCAAATTGATTGTGTGAAGCTATTAATTACAAGTTTCATCACAAGTTCAGAGATATTTGAATATGAAAAAATGTACATTTTAAAATTGGTGCGATATTCTCAGTAAATATCAGTTTGTATTATTGCAGATCATTGAGAGTGAAAGTTTGTGTTCATAAATATCCTGTACTCATTAAAATTTGTATCTTTTTGAAAAGCATCAAAAATATGTTCTGATGAGCAAACACTCAAAAAGTGTACCTACCACATACCAGTTTTTATGAAACAGATTTCCTGAAAATTATAATCTAGGATAAAACAACTGTGGTACAGCCATACAGTAGAATATTATTTCATAATAAAAGAAGAGATATCAATGCACATGAAAAGACATGGTTGAAGCATAAATGCACATAGATAACTGAAAGAAGCCAGTATGAAACAGTGGCATACTGTATGATTCCAATTAAGTGCCCTGGAAAAGGTAAACTAATAGTGAAAGTGGAAAGATCAGTGGTTACCAGGGGAGCAAGGTAAGGAAATTTGATTAAAGCATAGGCTATTTCTTCAGGGCAGTGAAACAATTCTTTGTACTACTGTAGTAGTGGATACATGGTATTATGTATTCATGAAAATTGATAGAATGCTACGGTACAACTGATGAAAATAAAATATTCAGGGGCTCAAGGATCTCAGGAAGGAATGCATACTGTGAACAGAAAATCCTCCTGTATTGCAAATTTGTGAAACAATCACACTACAGAGGGTAAATTGAAAGGTCTTGATGTAAGTAACTTTGAAAATGAGTGGAGTCTACACAACTAAAGACAAAAGGAATTGTGCATAAGCACTCTACTGTAGTTGATAAAGTTGTTTCTCATAATGGTATTGGTTAATTCTCATATTGCAATACATGTAATACAAAATCAATAAAATGGATCATAGATCATGGAAGCCTGATTTCTTACTGTTGCAGCAGAAATTTACAGATAAGCAAGCAGAGGAACCTCTAGAATTATCCATGTGGTAATGAGTTAGAGCTGGAAACATCAGTATAAACTCATAATAGGTTTAATATTGATATTGATGGTTCCATACATAAATACTTATAAATGTGTGTGTATACGCAATTTGTATATACAGAGAAATAATTGATTCTAGGACTGGGGTTGGAAATATATAACATGAATCTGGAGCATTTTATAGTTTCCTAATGTAAGGAAGCTGTGAGAAAATAATTGAATCATTGGAGGTGTGGAAAGGGACACAGGAGACAACTGAAAGAGCTCCAACTAGCCAAACCTGAAGCAATTTGAGAAACTGAAATAAATAAAATAATATTGGATTATAAACCAAAGTATGAGGTAAATATCCATGAGCCCATACTGATGTAAACAAATGATTGAATAAATAAATAAATTGGAAAAGCATTCAACAATCTTCCTTGCAGAATATTAATTATGTAGATAATCTTCTCTCAAAAAGGGGAAGCATAAATCCTCACCACTTAAATATAGGCTACACATAATGAAAAAAGAATGAGAAGCTTTACAAATACTTTACAAACCTGATAAATGCGACCTCAACCAGGTATTAAGGGTCAACATGAACAGTGATAAAATGTTCATAGCACGTAGTTGTAATGGTTAGTTTTATGTGTCACTTTGGCTAGGCTATAGTACCCAGTTGTTTAACTTAATACTAATTTAACCATCGTTGTGAAGGTATTTTATAGGTGAAGTTAATGTCTACAATTAGTTAACTTTAAGGAAAGAGATTAACCTCAATAAAATGAGTGTGACTCATCCTATCCATGGAAGGTCTGAAGAGCAAAAACTGAGGTTATTTCAGAGAAGAAATTATGCCTCAAGAGTACAGCCTCAACTCCTTTTTGAGTTTTCATTCTGCCAAGCTATCCTACAGACCTGAGACTCACCAGTCCCCACAATTGTGTGATCCAATTTCTTAAAATACATCTCTTTACACTGATTATATAAGTTCTGTCTCTCTGCAGATGCTAATTGATACGGTACACTTGATAAGATGTGATAAAAATGGTACTTTTACCTCTGTGATCTTCCTCCCCCAAATCAATAACTCTATTTGAACCATTAGAACACAAATCAAACAAATTCCAACAGAGGGGTATCTTACAAAATACATGGCCAGTACTCCTCAAACTGTCATGCTCATAGTTATGGTTCAAATATACCCTCCCAAACTCAGGTTAAAATGTAATATTCATTTAAGCAGTATTAAGAGGTGGGAACTTTAAGAGGTAATTGGGCCATGAGGGCTTTACTCTCTTGAATGAATTTGTGCTGCTATTGTGGCTCAGGGTGATATTATTTTCACTCTGTTTAATTTATTTTTAGTTTTCACCATTCTTGGGTTTTTTTGTTGTTGTTGTTGTTGTTCTTGTTTATGAGTTAAAGTTTGAAATACATAAATATTGACTATTACATCATATTTATGCTGTTTTTAAGTGTGGTCTTAAGCAAATGATCGAAATAGCTAGAAAAGAATGTAACGATAGCAGATAAACAGCTATATTGTAAAGTAACAATTGAAGGTAATGTGATTTATTAGGCAGTGTTATGATAGCTAATGTTGCCTATTAAAGTAATTTTGTCAATTTTGAAGGAATCTGATGCTGCCTTAGCATCAATTAGTATCACCTTGTGCTCAGGAATGTATGAAAACTTGCTATTCAGACAAATGTTAATTATATTTTTTTAATTTTGAAAATTTTCTGTATAATATGTTTTTCAGGAGTAAATTACTCATATAAGACAGGAAAAATAGGGACAATGTGGCTACCAGTTTCCTGCTCAAAGATATGGAACCCCTGTTAGGTACAGAATTTGGAGTGGGAAGAAAAGAGTTTTCGCTTATGGGTCACTGAGAACTGAGTTCTATCCTGGAATATAGGATTTTACTCTTTCTTCCTAGTCAACTTAGCCAATTTCCATTAATGCTTATTACGAATAAAATAATCACTTATTTATTTTCTCTGAAAGAAAAACATTACCAAATCAAACAAAAAATAGTATTAAAGAGTGTCCATATGAAATGTGTGTGCTCTGATAAAGGCTGGCCTTTGCTTGACGTCCAATGAGCATTCTCAGAATTTGCTTCACTAAGAAAGAAAAGAATCTCCATGGTTTCCTAACACCTATCATTGAAAATAGCAAAGAGTAGTAGGGGTTCCTATAACCAAATAGCATATAAATCAACATATCCCTGTAATTCCAATTTTTCTACAATTAAGAATTATTTTATGTATAATCATAGAGAAAATAAAGTATATATTCACTGAAAAAGGCCCCTATATATCAGGCCAAACATCACCACTTGGAACTATGTTGAGTTAAATATACTAGAAGGTTTCACTAAATGTCGGTCTGGATAATATAACCAACCTGGAACTTCAATATGAAATGCACATGGACTCATGTTTCATCTAGTCCTATTTGTACAAGAAATGATGAAATTTAATATTTTAAAATGTAAATGTTATTTCTATGCTTAGTCTTCTCTTAAACATAAAAAATATAATAAATTTGAAAACTTTCTTCTTTATCTTAAAATTGATATTACAATAGGAAATGCAAAATTACAGAACCAAGACTTACTATTTATCTCAGTCAAAACAGAGCTGATTTATGCAAAGTATGGCATATTTTAAAATTTAGACTTATGGTTAGAAGACATAAATGTTAAAAGTCTTTCAACTATTTGCAGTTTTGTCACCTTGAGTGTATCTCTTACTTTCTTTAGCCCTTGGTCTCTTATCTCAAAACCAGGACAATAGTAACAACCCCAAAAGCTTATTATAAGGACTAAAGAAAGGACTTTAAAAATAAAATGCTTAGTGAACAATATGTCTGAGAAGAGGAACAGACTGTACTGAAGCAGAAAAATGCACCAAATTCAGCTTTGTAGAATTAAACAATGGGATTCATAGGGATGGATATCGATCACAAAGACTGGTGGAGAAAAAAACAGAAAATAGAAAATCACAGAATGATAGATTTGCCACCTTAAGAGTGGGCTGAGCAAAGAACACAGTTGGGATTTGCTATAATGAAATAGAAATTCAAGAAAACTAAACCATGCACATGCCATGGTTGCCTTGGCAATAAACTCCCCTACTACAGAAATAATATTATTGTTAATAAAAACAACATTAATACATTAGGGATGGAGCAATGAGTAGTTTAACTAACCCCACCTTGAGCAAAGAAAATCTGCAGGGTTTCATGCAATTAGGATAAGATGTTGAGGATAAACATTTGTGATATGTACTGCATATAAAAGAGTGAAGCTAGGCCCACGTGCTCAAGGCACAGCATACCTGTCACATCTTCTAATGACTGCCCATCTGTGGTATAGATGATAAACTGGTTGTGTATCTATGTTTTTTGCCCCGCTCTGTCTGTTGGCACTGCCACTCGAAAGGAAACTCTAAAAATGTATGATAATAAAATGCTACTAATGACACTATTAGTTTCATTGTTCAATTATTAGTATTACTTATATTAATAATATTATAATTACTAGTAGTATTAATATAACAATTTTTAAAAATCTTTTTTATTGGACAAAACTCTTCCAAGCCAAAGTTCAAGGCTATGAAAAAGTATGCCATTCCTCATTGGTAGTGTTGCTAGCAATTCACTCTGGTTTCTCATAACACCCAGGACTGCTAACTACAATGCCCATACTGCATGACAAACACCCCATTATCTAAACATTTCTGTCTACCCTTGCCATTGGAATACACTTAGTTCCTCTCACTCAAGGCCTGAAAGTATAGGGTAGCTAACCTGATAAACCAGTGAAAAAGCAGAATTACATAAACACATGGCCTTTTATCAAGGATTTTACATACATTTTAATAAAGCCTTTTGAGCTTTCATGACAGGTGGATGGTAAGAATGACTGGCTGGAGAGGGCGCTTCCAAGATGACCAAACAGGGACAGCTCTGGTCTGCAGCTCCCAGCAAGAGAGGATTTATTCCTGCATTTCCAACTGAGGTATCTGGTTCATCTCATTGGGACTGGTTGGACAGTTGGTGCAGCCCACTGAGGGTGAGCTGAAGCAAGGTGGGGGCATTGCCTCACCCGTGAAGTGCAAAGGGTCAGGGAGTTTCCCTTTCCTAGCCGAGGGAAGCCATGACAGGCTTTACCTGGAGAAACGGTAGACTGCTGACCAAACACTGCACTTTTCCCATGGTCTTAGCAACTGACAGACCAGGAGATACCCTCCCTTGCCCTCCCATGCCCATGGAGACTTGCTCACTTCTAGACAGCAGTCTAAGATCAACCTGTGATGCTGCAGTTTGATGGGTGGAGGAGTGTCTGCCATTGCTGAGGCTTGAGTAGCTCACAGTGTAAACAAAGTGGCCAGGAAGCTCGAACTGGGTGGAGCCCATCGCAGCTCAGCAAGGCCTACCACCTCTCCAGATTCCACCTCTGGGGGCAGAGCATAGCAGAACAAAAGGCAGCAGACAGCTTCTACAGACTTAAATGTTCCTGTCTGACCACTCTGAAGAGAGCAGTGGTTCTCTTAGCATGGTGTTCAAGCTCAGAGAATGGAAAGACTGCCTCCTCAAGTGGGTCCCTGACCCCCATGTAGCCTGACTGGGAGACACCTCCACTAGGGGCCAACAGACACCTCAAACAGGCAGATGCCTCTCTGGGACAAAGCTTCCAGAGAAAGGATCAGGCAGCAATATTTGCTGTTCTGCAGTCTCTGCTGGTAATACCCAGGCAAACAGGGTCTGGAGAGAACCTCCAGCAAACTCCAACAGATCTGTAGCTGAGGGGCCCGACTGTTAGAAGGAAAACTAACAAACAGGAAGAAATAGCATCAACATCAACAAAAAGACATCCACACCAAAACCCCACCTGTAGGTCACCAACATCAAAGACCAAAGGTAGAGAAAACCACAAAGATGGGGAGAAACCAGAGCAGAAAAGCTGAAAATTCCAAACATCAGAGATCCTCTTCTCCTCCAAAGGATCACAGCTCCTCACCAGCAATGGAGCAAAACTGGATGGAGAATGAGTTTGACGAGCTGACAGAAGTAGGCTTCAGAAGATTGGTAACAACAAACTTCTCCAAGGCACAAGGAAGCTAAAAACCTTGAAAAAAGGTTAGATGAATGGTTACCTAGAACAAACAGTGTAGAGAAGATCTTAAATGACCTGATGGAGCTGAAAACCACAGCACAAGAACTTTGTGATGCATGCAAGAGCTTCAGTAGCCAATTTGATCAAGTGGAAGAAAGGATATCAGTGATTGAAGATCAAATTAATGAAATAAAGCAAGAAGACAAGACTAGAGAAAAATGAGTGATAAGACACAAACAAAGCCTCCAAGAAATATGGGACTATGTGAAAAGACCAAACATGCAGTAGACTGGTATACTGGAAAGTGACAGGGAGAATGGAACCAAGTTAGAAAACACTTTTCAGGATACTATCCAGGAGAACTTCCTTAACCTAGCAAAGCAGGCCAACATTCAAATTCAGGAAATACAGAGAACACCACAAAGATACTCCTCAAGAAGACCATCCCCAAGACATATAATTGTCAGATTCACCAAGGTTGAAATGAAGGAAAAAATGTTAAGGGCAGCCAGAGAGAAAGGTCAGGTTACTCACAAAGGGAAGGCCATCAGATTAACAGCAGATCTTTTGGCAGAAACCCAACAAGCCAGAAGAGTGGGGGCCAATATTCAACATTCTTAAAGAAAAGAATTTTCTTTTTTTATTTTTTTATTTTTTATTATACTTTAAGTTCTAGGGTACATGTACACAACACGCAGGTTTGTTACATATGTATACTTGTGCTGTGTTGGTGTGCCACACCCATTAACTTGTCATTAACATTAGGTATATCTCCTAATGGTATCACTCTCCCACCACCGCCACCCCATGACAGGCACCAGTGTGTGACGTTCCCCACTCTGTGTGCAAGTGTTCTCATTGTTCAATTCCCACCTATTAGTGAGAAAACACAGTGTTCAGTTTTGTGTCCTTGTGATTGTTTGCTCAGAATAATGGTTTCCAGCTCCATCTATGTCCCTACAAAGGACATGAACTCATCCTTTTTTATGGCTGCATAGTATTCCATGGTGTATGTATGCCACATTTTCTTAACCTAGTCTATCATTGATGGACATTTGGGTTGGTTCCAAGTTTTTGCTATTGTGAATAGTGCCACAATAAACATACATGTGCATGTGTCTTTATAGCAGCATGATTGATAATCCTTTGGGTATATACCCAGTAGTGGGATCACTGGGTCAAATGGTATTTCTAGTTCTAGATCCTTGAGGAATCGCCACACTCTCTTCCACAATGGTTGAAGTAGTTTACAGTTCCACCAACAGTGTAAAAGTGTTCCTATTGGCTGGGCACAGTGGTTCATGCCTGTAATCCCAGCACTTTGGGAAGCCAAAGGGGGCAGATCACGAGTTCAGGAGATTGAGACCATTCTGACTAATGTGGTGAAACCCCATCTCTACTAAAAATACAAAATATTAGCCAGGCGTGGTGGCGCCTGTAGTCCCAGTTCTTCGGAGGCTAAGGCAGGAGAATGGCGTGACTCCAGGAGGCGGGGCTTGCAGTGAGCCGAGATCATGCCACCGCACTCCAGCCTGGGTGACAGAGTGAGACTCCCTCTCCAAAAAAAAAAAAAAAAAAGTGTTCCTATTTCTCCACATCCTCTCCAGCATCTGTTGTTTCCTGACTTTTTAATGATTGCCATTCTAACTGGTGTGAGATGGTATCTCATTGTGGTTTTGATTTGCATTTCTCTGATGGCCAGGGGTGAAGAGCAGTTTTTCATGTGTCTGTTGGCTGCATAAATGTCTTCTTTTGAGAAGTGTCTGTTCATATCCTTTGCCCACATTTGATGGGGTTGTTTGATTTTTTCTTGTAAATTTGTTTAATTTCTACAGTAACCAAAACAGCATGGTACTGGTACCAAAACAGATATATAGACCAATGAAAAGAATAGAGCCCTCAGAAATAATATCACACATCTATAACCATCTGATCTTTGACAAACCTGATAAAAACAAGAAGTGGGGAAAGGATTCCCTATTTAGTAAATGGTGCTGTGAATACTGGTCAGCCACATGTAGAAACCCAAAACTGGATCCCTTCCTTACATCTTATACAAAACTTAATTCAAGATGGATTAAAGACTAAAACGTAATACCTAAAACCATAAAAACCCTAGAAGAAAACCTAGGCAATACCATTCAGGACATAGGCATGAGCAAGGACTTCATGATTAAAACACCAAAAGCAATGGCAACAAAAGCCAAAATTGACAAATGGGATCTAATTAAACTAAAGAGCTTCTGCACAGCAAAAGAAACTACCATCAGAGTGAACAGGCAACCTACACAATGGGAGAAAATTTATACAATCTACTCATCTGACAAACGGCTAATATACAGAATCTACAAAGAAAATAATTTTCAACCCAGAATCTCATATTCAGCCAAACTAAGCTTCATAAGTGAAGGTGAAATAAAATCCTTTACAGACAAGCAAATGCTGAGAGATTTTGTCACCACCACGTCTGCCTTACAAAAGCTCCTGAAGGAAGCACTAAACATGGAAAGGAACAACTGGTACCCACCACTGCAAAAACATGTCAAATTGTAAAGACCATCGACACTACAAATAAACTGCATCAATTAACGGGCAAAATAACCAGCTAACATCATAATGACAGGATCAAACTCAAATATAACAATATTAACTTTAGATGTAAATGGGTTAAATGCACCAATTAAAAGGCACAGACTAGCAAATTGGATAAGGAGTCAAGACCCAGCAGTGTGCTCTTATCAGGAGACCCATCTCATGTGCAAAGATGCACATAGACTCAAAACAAAGGGATGGAGGAAGATCTACCAAGCAAATGGAAAGCAAAACAAACAAACAAACAAAGCAGGGGTTGCAATCCTAGTCTCTGATAAAACAGACTTTAATCCAACAAAGATCAAAAGAGACAAAGAAGGCCACTACATAATGGTAAAGGAATCAATTAAACAAGAAGAGGTAACTATCCTAAATATATATGCACCCAATACAGGAGCACCCAGATTCGTAAAACGAGTCCTTAGAGACCTGCAAAGAGACTTAGATTCCCTCACAATAATAATGGCAGACTTTAACGCCCCACTGCCAATATTAGACAGATCAATGAGACAGAAGGTTAACAAGGATACCAGGACTTAAACTCAGCTCTGGACCAAGCGGACCTCTACAGAACTCTATACCCAAAATCAACAGAATATACATTCTTCTCAGCACCACATCACAGTTATTCTAAAATTGATCACATAATTGGAAGTAAAACACTCCTCAGCAAATGTAAAAGAACAGAAATCACAACAAACTGTCTCTCAGACCACAGTGCAATCAAATTAGAACACAGGATTAATAAACTCACTCAAAAGTTTATTTCCACACAACTACGTGGAAACTGAACAATGTTCTCCTGAATGACTACTGGGTAAATAATGAAAAGAAGGCAGAAATAAAGATGTTCTTTGCAACCAATGAGAACAAAGGCACAATGTACCAGAATCTCTGGGACACATTTAAAACAGTGTGTAGAGGGTAATTTATAGCACTAAATGCCCACAAGAGAAAGCAGGAAAGATCTAAAATTGACACGTTAACATCACAATTAACAGAACTAGAGAAGTAAGAGAAAACAAATTCAAAATCTAGCAGAAGGCAAGAAATAACTAAGATCAGAGCAGAACTGAAGGAGATAGAGACACAAAAAACTCTTTAAAAAAATCAATGAATCCAGGAGTTGTTTCTTTTGAAAAGATCAACAAAATAGACCATTAGCAAGATGAATAAAGAAGAAAAGGGAGAAGAGTCGAATAGATGCAATAAAAAATGATAAAGGGAATATCACCACCGTTCCCACAGAAATACAAACTACTATCAGAGAATACTATAAAAACCTCTAGCCAAATAAACTAGAAAATCTAGAAGAAATGAATAAATTTCTGGACACATACACACTCCTAAGACTAAACCAGGAAGAAGTTTTATCTCTGAATAGACCAATAACACGTTCTGAAATTGAGGCAATAATTAATAGCCTACCAACCAAAAAAAAAAACCAGGATCAGACAGATTCACAGCCAAATTCCACCAGAGGTACAAAGATGAGTTGGTACTATTCCTTCTGAAACTATTCCAATCAATAGAAAAAGAGGGTATCCTCCCTAATTCATTTTACGAGGCCAGCATCATCTCGATACCAAAGTCTGGCAGAGAAGCAACAACAAAAAAGAGAATGTTAGGCCACTATCCCTGATGAACATTGATGCAAAAATCCTCAATAAAATACTGTGAAACTGAATCCAGCAGCACATCAAAAAGCTTATCCACCATGATCAAGTTGGCTTCGTCCCTGGGATGCAAGTCTGGTTTAACATACACAAATCAATAAACATAATCCATCACATAAGCAGAACCAACGACAAAAACCACATGATTGTCTCAATAGATGCAGAAAAGGCCTTTGACAAAATCCAACAGTGCTTCATGCTAAAAACTCTCAATAAACTAGGTATTGATGGAATTATCTCAAAATAATAAGAGCTGTGTATGACAAACTCACAGCCAATCTCATACTGAATGGGCAAAAACTGGAAGTATTCCCTTTGAAAACTGGCACCAGACAAGGATGCCCTCTCAGCACTCCTATTCAACGTAGTGTTGGAAGTTCTGGCTAGGTCAATCAGGCAAGAGAAAGAAAGAAAGGGTATTCAATTAGGAGAAGGGGAAGTCAAACTGTCTCTGTTTGCAGATGACATGATTGTATATTTAGAAAACCCCATCGTCTCAGCCCAATCTCCTTAAGCTGATAAGCACATTCAGCAAAATCTCAGGATACAAACTCAACGTGCAAAAATCACAAGCATTCCTATACACAAATAATAGACAAACAGAGAGCCAAATCATGAATGAACTCCCATTCACAATTACTACAAAGAGAATAAAATACCTAGGAATCCACTTACAAGGGATGTGAAGGACCTCTTCAAGGAGAATTACAAACCATTGCTCAACGAAATAAAAGAGGACAGAAACAAATGGAATAACATTCTATGCTCATGGATAGGAAGAATCAATATCATGAAAATGGCCATACTGCCCAAGGTAATTTATAGATTCAATGCCATTCACATCAAGCTACCAATGACTTTCTTCACAGAATTGGAAAAAACTACTCTAAAGTTCATATGGAACCAAAATAGAGCCCACATAACCAAGACAATCCTAAGTAAAAAGAACAAAGCTGGAGGCATTATGCTATCTGACTTCAAACTATACTACAAGGCTACAGTAACCAAAACAGCATGGTACTGGTACCAAAGCAGATATATAGACCAATGGAACAGAACAGAAGCCTCAGAAATAACACCAAACATCTAAAACCATCTGATCTTTAAAACCTGAAAAATAAGAAATGGGGAAAGGATTCCCTATTTAATAATGGGTGCTGGGAAAACTGGTTAGCCATATGTAGAAACCCTTCCTTACACCGTATACTAAAGTTATCTCAAAATGGATTAAAGACTTAAATGTAGAACCTAATGCCATAAAAACCCTAGAAGAAAACCTAGGCAATACCATTCAGGACATAGGCCTGGGCAAAGACTTCATGACTAAAACACCAAAAGCAATGGCCACAAAAGCCAAAATAGACAAATGGGATCTAATTAAACTAAAGAACTTCTGCACAGCAAATTAAACTATCATCTGAGTCAACAGGCAAACTACAGAATGGGAGAAAATTTTTGCAATCTATCCATCTGAAAAGGGGCTAATATCCAGAATCTGCAATGAACTTAAACACATTTACAAGAAAAAAACAACCCTATCAAAAAGTGGACAAAGGATATGAAGAGACACTTCTCAAAAGAAGACATTTATGCAGCCAACAAGCATATGAAAAAATGCTCATCATCACTGGTCATTAGAGAAATGCAAATCAAAACCACAATGAGATGCCATCTCACACCAGTTAGAATGGTGATCATTAAAAAGACAGGAAGCAACAGATGCTGGAGAGGATGTGGAGAAATAGGAACACTTTTACACTGTTGGTGGGAGTGTAAATTAGTCCAACCATTGTGGAAGACAGTGTGGTGATTCCTCAAGGATCTAGAACTAGAAACATCATTTGACCCAATGATCCCATTACTGGGTATATACCCAAAGGATTATAAATCATCCTACTATAAAGACACATGCACATATATGTTTATTGCAGCACTATTCACAATAGCAAAAACTTGGAACTAACCCAAATGTCCATCAATGTTAGACTGGATTAAGAAAATGTGGCACATATACACCATGGAATACTATGCAGCCATAAAAAAGGATGAGTTCATGTTCTTTGCAAGGACAGGGATGAAGCTGGAAACCAGCTTCTAAGCAAACTATCACAACGACAGAAAACCAAAAACCACATGTTCTCACTCATAGGTGGGAGTTGAACAATGAGAACACATGAGCACAGGTCAGGGAACATCACACACCAGTACCTGTCTGGGTTGTGGGGGTTAGGGAGGGATAACATTAGGAGAACTACCTAATGTAAATGATGAGTTGGTGGGTGGAGCAAACCAACATGGCACATATGTGCTTATGTAACAAACCTGCATGTTATGCACATGTACCCTAGAACTTAAAGTATAAGAATAAATAAATAAATAAATAAAAAGAATGACTGGCTGGTAGAAGAAAAAATAGTCCACCCATTTTGTGTAAATGTAGAGTCAGCCTAGTATATGAACATCAGATCTAGATTGAGTCTTTTTGCTAGAAATGATGACAATCCTGCCATTTCACTTCAGATTCTTAAAGATTTCTCCTCACTCTCCCATATTTATTGAAATTTCAGGCCTGAGCAGTGGAAAGGATTCCTTTCTAGCTGTTGGAAAACCGACAGTAAACCTCATGAATCTGTTCCAAGACAGACATGTCTGCTAAGAGATTATTGAAGAACTGCCATACAAATGCATCTCTTTTCATGGGCCAGTCATTTCGGTGCATGTTAACCTTAAACATAGACTTGGCGGAGTAGCGTCCATAGACCATCTCACTCACATGCTTCTTGCATAGCCTTTGCACAAGTTCATGGGATCCTAAAAGTCAATTTTACTCATTTAATCCTATAGCAAAAAACAGATTGTATGGTTTCTTCACCCAAAAAAATCCCAGTAAGTCTTATTGTTCATAATGAGAATATTTGTATTCCAACAGGATAATTATAGTTAAATAACGGATCACCTGTACTTATTACTCCCTTCTTTTTTTCTTTTCTTTCTCTCAGTGCTCTTCTCTGCTTCTAGTATTTGTGGGGTGTGTGTGAGTGTGTGTGTGTGTCACAGAGAGAGGGGTGCAGGGGAAGAAGGGAGAGAGAGAAGTGAAGAGAAGACAGAGAAAGACAGTGTTCTTAATCTCTTAACCTGTAGGGCATTTTGTTGTTAAAGGAAAACCAATTTACAAACTGCTTTAATAATTCCACAGTCTCAGTGATTAAACATAATAAAGGTTTATTTCTCACTCGCATCGGGGGCAAAGTGAAGTAGCAGTTTGGGGAATGGTGGATTGAGAAGAGGGTGCTGCATGACATTCTGCTCCACATAATCATTCAAAAACCCAGCCCTCCTCCCTCTATGTCTCATGATTCCAGCCTCTTCCAAGCTCCCACAGTTCTCTTATTTCAGCCAGCATGTAGAGAATAAAGAAAGGAGTCACATGGGTTGTTTCTGCTCTAGGACTAGAAGTGAACAAATCAGTCTCACTCATATTCTACTGGTTAGACCTCTGTTCATAGCCACAATAAACTACAACAGAGGCTGAAAATGTACTTTAATGTGTGCCTAAGAGGAAGAGGAGAACATGGATGTTTATAAGCAATAGCAGTCTCTGCCACAGTTTGCTCCAAATACTGCTTGTCGGACAACTCAAGTCTCAAGCAGGCACTGCATCTGGCTCAAGGCTCAGCCTCTCTGGGTGGTTCACACTCTTTGTTTCAGGTACTGATGTGGTTCCTCATTGTCTGGTGACCTATCCACTGAAAAGACAAGTTATCTGTCTCTTGCTACCCCCAATATGTAATGATGGGCCTTGGAAGGGATAAGTACAGTAGAAACATCTGCTTAGAAAAAGGTAGAATGTGAAACTCAGCAGTCACCCTCCATACTAATTCTAAAATCCCACTGGATGAGATTTACCCCAAGGATGAAGAAGTTTCTTGATTGGATTCTAATTCCATTCTCTGGGAAAGACTTCTTTATATTCTACTTTATGTCAGTTCTAGCCCTGAGTTTTTTGTTCATTATCTGACAACATCTAAAGTGGGCCTGGCCAACCCTGCCCTTCTTGAATCTATAGAGTTTTTTTGCCTTTCCCATAAACATAGGTCAGCACTTTCTGCTGGTGCAAATATCATGGCCAGAAGCTGCATGTAAAATTCTCTCCTAATAATCATTAATTATTTTTTTACTTCATTCCCAATAGTCCTGTCCTCCCCCTAACTTACTGACGACTCCCTTGATGTCATCATGTTTAGTCTGAGCATTGCTTCGTGGCTGAGTCCTAATAAGTTATTGTCTCCCAAAGACATTTAAATCATATTTCTTATTGTTTGAGGTCTAGAAGCAGTCAGCTTTTCTAACCATTCAAAACTGCAAAGTTCTGGATTATTTCTATTTTCTTTCATTGCTTCTAGCAAACTAGGCAATTATTGTTTGAGTATCTCATAACAAGTTACCAGAAGGCAGCCAATAATGTTGTACCCATACTATCATTCTGAGAATTTTCAATCGCTTCCTTTGAGTTATATGCTTAGGGGCATATGATCAGCCTTCCAGGTGATCTCTGGTAGCAGTTTAACCAAATGTTTTACCACAACAGAAAGGACTCTCCTACCTCATAACCTCTTGGTATGTTTTCATTACAGTTTGCCTACCTACTGTTAAGCCAGTCCCACGTAACTTAAAAATTTGTGTTTATGGCAGCAATAATATTTGTTGCTGTGATAAGCAAACCTAGAAATCTCAGTGAGTTAAGACAATATAAGCTTCTTTTTCATGCACTTCATAGTCCAATACCTGGGGCAGTGAGGGAGGGCGACAGATAATCCACAATCATTCTGAGACCTTTGCCCCTTACATTTGTGGCTCTGCACTCTTCTAGCTTCTCAGAGTCCTTTTCAGTCAGTCAGTGAACATGGGAAGACAGAGAGTGTGTGAAAGAGGGAGGAGCTCTCATGGCTTATGTCTGGGGCCCAAAACTAAGGTGGAACCCTTGAATTTCACACATACTCTCTTGGCCAGAACATGGCCATCCCTACCTTCACTGAGCATGGAAAACGGATTTGTGTGCCTCCTAGAAAGAAACTTGAATACAGGTCAGCACGGTGAGCACCAGCAGTCCCTGCCATAGGCATCTTTTTCCAAAGCACCCTTCCTCAAGACTCTTTTCTTCTATTTAGCCAAAAAGTGTTTCAATAAATATACAAATATAAAAATTTAAAATGCTAACAAAATGCCCTTCATTTCTGCCAGCAATGGTGTCACCTACAGTTATTCCCTGTATTACATTCACAGTGGAAAGCTGTGACCCTGGATGGGGGTGGGAGGGTGGTTGGGGAAGTGACAGAAACTTTCTGAAAAACAGCAAAATGATGAGCAGCATTGCAACAATTTAATAACAAATACTGGAGGGTCACAATATTTATCTCAATTTTAGGTAGCTTAGTAGACTAACATAACAACATTTATGTACCTAAATATTAGAAAACACAAAATTTTTGCCCTGCAACTGAAGAGAAAATCTACACGACCTTCTGCTTTGGATCTACATTTGCCTATAAAACAATAAGCATATTAGACCACTTTTATTTCTGATGATTAGTCTACTTTCATTTGTTAAAAATTGTCTTGGAAAAAAAAATTCTTTCCCCAAAATTCTCACCTCTAGAATCATGCCCTGTATAACTCTTTTCATTTGACCTAGGAATACAATTGAATAGTTTCTTCCTTGGCGAGGTTGAGTTATAGAAGTATCACTTCTGTGAACTTTCATAGGTTATAGAAGATTCTATCTTAGCTGACTGAAGAGAGAAATTCTGCTGATGTTGATGAAGCAAACTGCAAAGCTGTGGAGAGGGTCACATGGCAGGGATGGCTGGTGGCTTCTGTCCTCAGTTGGCAGCCAACAAGAAAGCAGTGACGAGTTTCACAGCTACAGGGAACTAAATTTTGCCAACAACCAGTGAGCTAGGATGTGGACTGTAAGTCTCAGAAACAATGGTAGCTCTCACCAATTTCTTGATTTCTGACCTTCAGAACTGTGAGATAATACATTTGTGTTGTTTCAGCTGCTAAATTCATGGTAATTTGTTTTGGCAACAATAGAAAACTAAAATAGTAAGTAAGCATATATCATATAGACACACAGTAGATAATATGTTGGCTTTTATTATTAAATGATAAATTGGAGAAATAATGTACAACCATGAAATACAACCATGGACTAAGAAATTCCTGTCTTTTATACAAGAAAACAAGATAAGATGATTATTTCTTCTTTTTGTCAATGTTATAGCAAGGGCTGCATAGCCAGGGCTGTGGTTAATAGCCTACTAAATATAATTTCAAGAAAAAAATAATACTCCAAAGTCCTAAATTTCTTAGATGTTCTTATTTGCAGTCATTAGCCGTTACTGAGTACCTACAATGTATAATAATCTTACACACACTATTTTATTTAATCTTCTCAAATCTCTGCAACTTAGCTTTTTAAAATCCCATTTTGCAGATTAGAATGCTGAGGCTTACTGGGTTTAGTAACTTGCTTGAAGATGCACATGTTGATTAAAAAATACTCAAGAATCAAATTCAATCTGTTAGATTCCAAATTACCGATCTTTCTATGGTACTACTTTTTAGTTCACATTGCCAATAATAACACTGTAAGAACTTTGATTTAAGTCTTCTATCAAAATTAAAATACAAATGGGAAATGACTATAATTACTTGATGGGAAATGATTAATGGAACATGACTAACTGTATTGTTTACATTAAAGTGAATTAGAAACTGGTTTGGAATCATCAACAAATTATATATGCATAGCATCTTAAAATTTTTATTGTGTTTTCAGGAGAATTCTGTGAGGTATATTGGGTGGGTATTATTAGTTTACTATTTTATAGATAAGATAACTGAGGTTCAGAGCGTTTCCAGCTTGCCGTTGGCCATGACACTGAGCAACAGTATTAGGTCTCAGGCTCATGTCTTCTCTTCAAATACAGAGCTTGTTTGTCTGCAGCGGGACAGATATGTGAGGCTGGGATGGCAGGGAAGAAGAGTACAGAAAAGGTGCTAATAAGGAACACAAAAATCAATCAGCCTACCTCTTAATTCTCCAAAGACCAGCTCCAGTGATGACTAGTCTACAAGACTAACACACCAACAACATTTATGTACCAAAATATTAGAAAATACAAAACTTTTGCCCCACTTGTGAAGAGAAAATCTACATGATCTGCTGCTTTGGATCTATATTCGTGTATAAAATAATAAGCACATTAGACCTCTTTTATTTGTGATGATTAGTCTACTTTCATTTGATAAAAATGTCTTGGAAAAAAAAATTCCCAAAGCTATTCTAGAATTTAACCATTAATTCTCTTCTTTATGTGGACCCTATTTTTCCACATCTGTTCATCTAACACTGTTTATGGAAGTATAAAATGATCACAACTAGAAACAAGTTTCTCCATTGCAGTGATTAACACTCTCTAATGATACTGGTAAGAATAGTGTTCAATTACATATTGTATCTTGCTAGTGAGTTATGGTTAATAACATCACAAGACCTGTGATAATATTATGGATGTAAATCCTATTTCTAACAAGTGTCAAAGCATAGCCCAATGCACCATCAATAATGCTGTCAATTAATTGTCAATTACTAGTGCCAAGGTAAAGGCGAGCTGTTTGTTTTCAGAGCAAACAGTTGAGAAGATTGTGTCAATTACAAATCTCTCACGTCCTTCCACATTAAGTGTCTTACTAGAGGTTGCACAGTCATTAATGTCTTACAAAGCAAAGCCTTTGCAGCAATTGTTTAACAGCTATTTTGCAATTATAAGGAGCTCGAACAAAATTAGAGTCCACAATTATTTTTGTAATGAATTAGAAATATAAAAATACATGTTACTCTCTGGATTTCAAAGCATGCTTAATTCCCCTTAGCTTCTCCTGGAGTGAAGGGTTAATTTATTAAGGAATGTAGTATGATTACTGTAATTATTGTATATTGGTTCGTGATAAGGGAGAATAACTTTCTTGAGTTTTAACTCCAGCAGGGATAGTACCTCTATGTAATTTTCTTAGGGCTTGAGAAGGTACACTTTTATCTCTTATGCGCTAAAATGCTGTGGATACACGTAACTTTAACTAATAGTCTTTTTAAATAATTAAATTAGGTAGTCTTAATTTATCACTAAGAAACAATAAATGTATTTTGGATTCAGAATATTAATCCTCAGGAGCGACTATTTTTCCCCTCTCTGCCATATAATTATTTTAGCCTTACTGTAATACATAAAATAATAAAATTCAATAAAAATTCAAATACTATTATTACCTTGCTTATTTCAATGCATGGAGTAACTAATCAGTTACAAGCTTGATAACATAGTAAGCACTGTCTTGATAACACTACCCCCCACCCCAAAAGATTTTTTTAAATCTTGGATCATGTATACTGACTAAAACATGCTACAGAACACACAAATCATAGATGACCTATGCCTACAATGGAAATTACTATCATCTTAATTTCAGGTTAGAGCTTTTAATTTAATATTCTCAAATCTCTGCAACTTAGCTTTTTAAAATCCCATTTTGCAGATTAGAAAGCTGAGGCTTACGGGGTTTGATAATTTTCTTGAAGATACACATATTGATAAAAAATAAGAATCAAATTCAGTCTGTTAGATTCCAAATTACTGATCTTTCTATCATACTACCTTTTTGTTCACATTGCCAATAATAACACTATAAGAACTTTAAGTTTTCTATCAAAATTAAAATGCAAATGGGAAATGAAGCCTACTGTAATTTAGAAGACTATGTACCCTGTCCTCAAATGTTCCTTTTTGGAGAAGCTGCCTTGGGCTACCCTATTTCCATTATCCTTTCCAGTTATGCTTGGGCTCATCAACCCATGCCGTAGAATTACGGCAGGATAAAATTTGCAATCACCACTTTAAAAAAAAGTATGCTCATGTTCAGTATCTGATGCTCCCTCTAGACTACAAGCACCAGAAATCTGTCATACTCAGCTCTGTATTTCTAGTGTTGTGTATAGGCATGCTGTATGGTACTTTTTAGTAAATACATGCTGAATGGATAAACTAACAAATTAATGAACAAAGGTTTGTGGGACCAGCTTTTGCAATCAGCCATCTGTCTATAGAAGTAGCAACTGTGGAGCCTGTAATGCATACTCTGTAAAAATAAGAATCTGTCACTTCTGGAATTCTACTAATCACCTTCTACCATAAGGCATGTCTGAGAGCACCTGGGCAATAAGGGCAGAGGTACATCATTCATTAAACACATATCGGAGACTGGCTGGAAAATAGTGCACTATCACATCATGAAGCTTGTTACCGGTTGAAGCAGAAGCACAAGCCATCATAGCATCTAAAATGGCAGCCTGGAGTGCAATCCAAAGGATATCTTTACATGCTGAGAATACAAAAGAACTACTGATCATGAATCTCTCTACTCAGTTCTGTCCTCACATAAAATGGAAAATACATAGGCTAACTACAAGCCTGACTCATCTTTGAGGAAATTCTCCAGAAAGAGCCCAAGGAGTAAATAAAAGTTGATTTAATGTAATTTTATTATCTGTCCATGTGAATCCATTTTCCAGGAATATTTCTAGTCTTTTTGATAGAGAATTTGCCATCAAACAAGATTAAGGAACCAGGAAAGTTCAAGATTACAGATTCATGCAGAGATATATGAAAGATTTGCATAAAACAAATAGTGCCAAACGATAATGAGACATCAAAGAGAGCCATTACCAAATATGATCTTTTCCTGCATGGATCCTAAACAGCTCCCTCCTAATGACCTTTAGTGTCTATATTAGAGACAAGTGTTTGTCTTATTTCCCCATGATTCTGTTGTCCCCGAAGGTGGTTCCTGTACTTACCCCCAAAGGTGTTATTGAACTATGTTGTCTTATGCTGGGTGCACACTAAGTAGTAGCTGAATCGTGTTGCAATCTCCTTTACCATTTGGTTTTCCAAATAAATATAGAAAGCCATGTACTATTTTAAAAATCATTCGTTATGATGGTACAATCAAAACTCATTTTTTTATTTTTATTTTTCCCTGCCCTTTTCTGTGTAGTAGCTAGGAAGTATACATGATTAGCACATTTCGGAACAAGGCCACTTAGAATGAACAATTAGACAAACAGAACAAAAACTAACCCAAAATACT
This sequence comes from Macaca mulatta, assembly GCF_049350105.2. NCBI lineage: Eukaryota > Metazoa > Chordata > Mammalia > Primates > Cercopithecidae > Macaca > Macaca mulatta. The sequence continues at coordinate 96,218,707 of NC_133411.1, forward strand.
AATTATATGCCTTATAGCACTTACAGGTTGTATATCACTTTGTACTGTGTGACAAGCCATATAGAATGTAGTAGCCATATCATACATGGAACTAGCCTCAAAATTATTATGCATATTTTATAAATTAAAACTGTTGTTAAAATCATCATGTATATTGTATGAATTTAATTTAAACTAATGAACCCAATATGGGGCCACTGGAAATACATATGTATTCAATGAAAGACAAAAGTTTAAAACTCTATAATAGAAATGTATCTGGAAAAGCAAAGACAAGAATATACAATTTTACAATTTGCAATTATGCACTGTTTTTGTGGTACATAAAAACCAGTTAACGATTTTTCACTGCCATTTGGACACCAAAATGGACTGACCCAGGCAAGGAGAAAAGAGCTCGTTGAACATGTTATATCAGAGAATTAGAAAAGCTAGAATTTTAAAGTTTCCTTCAGCAACTAGTCTACAGTAACTCACAGATTACTAAAAACTTATGCAAGTTTTATATGCCTATTCCATCTGCTCTTCATTAAAAAAAAGTGTTGCCATAGCAACTGCCACATGCCATGGTATTTATGCTGCATCTGATGTACAAAGCATAGCGTGTGTAGGAAGGAGTGTGTGTATGTACATGATGTGGCAGCTGTCCTCTCTGCCATTTTGTTGCTGCTCTAGAATTAAACAAGTAGTGGTTATGAATACTCATTTGAGTAGTGATACTAGTGTTCATTTAACTAAATCGTCACCAAAAAAATCTTTATCTAATCATCACACTAGTCTGCTGACATGAGTTATTTAAAAGGGCTTGTATTAGACAGCTGTTTAAAAAGAAAACCTATTTTTTATCCCTTTTTTTAAGGTAGACACAATACAACTGATGTTCTTATTTCTAAAACAGCTAGTGACATTTTTTGTTTGAAATTATAATATACATCAGTCATACAAAATAATGGCATTTATCCCTCAGTAAGATCCTCTGCAATAATCTTTCAAAAGCTATTTTTGTTCCATTGTTTTTGCATGATTTACTTCATATTCAAATTGCTAGAATTCTATTGGACATCAGATAGAGCTTGGAAATCATCATAGACACTGGGGACATAATTCTCCACCCTCTACTCTTGCTAAATCCTACTATATAGGTTAGAATTGCTAAATACTTGCTTTTCCATTATCTCGAAAAAGCTAAATACTTAGAATTTGAGCTTCCCTTGCAGCTAGAGGTGACCAGGTGATGCAGTTCTGGCCAATGTGATGCAATTAAAAGTCCCTTAGGATGATGTATTTCAGAAAGCATTTCACTAGTGAGAAAGAGTGACAGACCCTACTAGCACTACCTCTTCTTGTCACTGCAATTGGAGTCTGAACTATCAATTTGCAATGGGGTGACGAGCCTAGTAGAGTGAAAGGACAGAAACAGCAGAAGCTTTTTTGGCAGAGATGAAATGCAGCACAAGCTTTGTCCTCCTATTGCCATACTGCCTCTTGTTTACTATAATTAAACGTCATTATTGTTTAAGCCACTCTTAATAGGATTTTCTGTTTCTTGCAGGTGAATATATTCTTGTCTGACACATAATGATGTATAATCTGCAAAGAATGTATGGTATTGTTATTTTATATTAATCAAATGAACTCTATTTCATTATGGAGATTATTGTGTTTGCCAAAAAACACTGTATGTGATAAAGACAATGTATGTGATATATTGCATTTCATGTCATTAATTCTTTCTTTGATAAAAACCCTGCATTTCAATACAATGGGTAAAATCCCAGGTTAAAAAACAAAAATAACTGAATATACCTAAAATTCCAGCCAAATTACAAACCAACATTTTTGAAGTTATAAAACTTCAATTAAGACAGATTTTTTTTTCCCCCTGAGGTACTATTTGGCATTTTAAAACTCAATTTTTGGGGGACATTTTAACATCTCAAGGTAGCTTTTGAGGTTTGCAGCCTCACTAGGATCATTTCCTTTGAGAAAAATATTGACAATATATGCTTTTTGATGACTAGCTGGCTTCAGGCCCAATTTTTCAAAATGTTACATATAAATTCTGAATTAAGAATATAGACCAAACAAACATTCAGCAGGTAGGACTTCAATGGCATAAAAATCATCTAAGTTGAAGCTAGACATTTTTCTCCTTTTTGCCTTTGATAAAGTTTATATGATGTATTAAGCAATATATTACAGTAGTAAGAGTTAAAATCATTTTAACACCTATCAAATATGAAAGAAAATTAGTTAACTAGCGGTAAACTGAGAGCACCCAATGCAGGAAACTGAACACAATCTAGAGAATTCTCTAGTAAGACACTCTTCTGTTGGCAAGACTTAACCTCTGCTCCTTCCCACCCTTCTGCACCAATACCAGAAATCCAATCAGCCATAATGAGATCTTGTTAACTCTACAAATACTTTCCAATGATAGGAAAATCCAAGGTGTTCTTTATTGTGTATTTGGAGGCAGTGAAGAGCAACATGAACAGAGAACAGATAGAAAGTAGATGGGTCACCGTCATAGTGTACACATTGTTCCTCTAACTCTCATGTGTCCAAATTTCAAAATATTGAATTAATGACACTTAAGATGTACAGTCATGAAGTGATGACCAAAAATCAATAACATATATTTTTGGAAGATGCTTATTTTTCTGAAATATTGCCCCCTTAAAAATGTATTTTCAGCACAGATTGAATTGAAAAAAAATATATAAATAAATAAGTATAAATTTTAGTCTTAGTGAAAATACACATTCATTTAATTCATTCATTGGTCCACCCATGTAATCATTCATTTATTAATTCATCAGAGGAACTGATCTCTTCATGAAAAATACTGTAGCCCTGTTTAAAACTATTCCTCTCCCTAAAAAATAATTATTCATTTTTGAATGTATATTAAATAAATAGTTTTGAAAGCTTAGAAAATCTTTAAACTCTGCTGCACATTTCAGTAGAAGTAGCATTTATTTTTGCTTTTCTGAAACCACAGCTCCAACAAGACTAAGCTAGCGAAGCAGATTATTTTTCTCATTCTATATTTATATAATTTTATTCTAACCTAAATTTAAATGTTAAGAGAAAATTTCAGGGGGTGATATGAAGCGGGTCATAATTTGTCAAAGCATTCACCAACTTGTAATTCAGTATGGATTCGCTGTTATAACTATTGCTGAAATTTTCTTTCTGATGTCCAAGCAAGAGCATGCAATATATATATATATATATATATACCCACACACACATGCACACACACATATATGTGTGTGTATATATGGAAATACATTAGCCAAGTTTATAAAAATATCTCTCTCTCTATATATATATCACTGTGTGTGTATATATATATCATACTACAGTATATATTGCCAGATGGAATTTCAGGTGCCTACATCATCATAGCTATTATTAAATTATCTTTTGTGATGATACCTCAGGTAGTCATGACTGTTATGCAACAGAGAGTTAGAGAAACATCTTCAGTTTTTAAAGCTATTAAAATTTCTTGCAGGTGTGTTTGAGAGAAGCACAGCACAAATTCACTTGCACACTATGAGGATTAGAGACTTTGCAGCCCAATCACAAGGGGCAATTAACACAAACAGTGTGGCATAAGAAACAACTAGAGTTGCAAACTAAACAGAACTTACATCGCACTTGTAGCCTCCAATTATATTGCAAAGCACAGATGTTTATTCCACAAAATAAATGATATTGGCAGTCTTGGGCTATGAGATAATCCTATAGGGTCTGCCTTTCGAAATACCTACTTTCTACCGATCCTGCTTTTTCCCAAGTTCTCAATATTGTTTTCTTTTTTCTCTGTGTGATGTGAGCTTCTTAAAAATACAAAGAGCTTTATTCATCTACTTACGACTAGCATAAGCCTCAATATGCTACATCTGGAATAGAATTTATTCCTTCAGTCACTTCAGGGAAATGCAGATGGAGGCATATTAGTAAAAAATGCTCCTAAGGTCCATTTTCTCCCCAAATCTTTTTATTTATAATCTGCTATCTGTTATTCTTGATACAAATTAAAGTTCATTTCTGTTAGCCCCAACAGCAGTGATCCAAGGAAAGTCTAAGTATCCCCCCTTTTAGTGGTGCTTACATCTATCTGTTTTTATAAGAAAACTTGAAATTCTTATTCTTTTTCTAAGTTTCAGAATATCTTATGAGTCATTTCAGAAGTAAGAACACCATGGAAAATAGTTATGGCTGCCATACCAACCTGTCATTTAAGAAAGCTACATTAATCAATAACACCTGAATAGTTCAATTACTGAATAAGAAAGGCAAAGAAATGAAAAAAAGATTAATAGGTCTTCCCCAAAATTAGACCTCTGAAATAAAAAAGGACTTGCAACCTGTAATGATTTCAAAAGACTCTTAGTGTTTAAGTTAATATATAATTAACAAACCCTTTTATTTATTTTTTTCCACATACAGCAGCCAGTTCTACTGACAATTTTCCTGCTCAGAGAATTTTTCACCTTTGATTAATGACACTTAATAAAAATTCTAGCTAGTCACAATGAAAGGAAAAAGAGTCACTTGAACCAATGGTGAAGTGCGTCATAGAACTAGGCTACGAAAGGTTAAAGGCATCATTACTCAGGTCTTTGGAGTACACATATCCCTCTCTCAGAGTATATTAGTCTTGTCGGATGGTGCATTAACTCCTTCCAAACTATAGGTCCATTGAGAACTGCTTGTTTTAAAAGATAATTAAGTAATACTTCTGTAATGCAACCCATCTTTTCCCTTACCTTATTTCTGGTTATGATAACACATAATATAGAAGTAGAATGAATCATGTCCAAGAGGATGATAATAAAGAGGGAAAAAATTGCTTCAGAAGAACAAAACCCAAGTCCTAGTTCTACCAAACAAGTGTAAACAAATTGTAAAGGAAAAATGTTTTAATTATTTTGGACCCCCAACCTTCCAAGAATGCTTCACAAGAGTATTCATAAAGGCTCCATACAAAGGAATGGACAATATCTTGATAATGCCACAAGATTCATTAAGTTTTTTCTTAAAACATTGCTTGATACAAACCATTTATACCCCAGCATGGTACTACTCAGAAAAAAAAAAAAAAAAAACAACCTGTTAACAGTGAAGGAAACTAGTTTGTTCATGAACCAAAGTCCATTGAGCACCTACTATTTGCCAGTTACTATTCTAGGTGCTTGGAATATGTTAGTACACAAAATACACTCCCAAAAATGCTCTTGGGAAATTTACATTCTTGGCAGGGTACTGGGGGCAGTAGATAATAAAATAGAAGCATAAAAATGGGGAAAATTATAGTGTTAAAAGTGAAAAATATAAAGAGACATCATTAGAACTGATAAGAAGGAGAGTCGTAAGGTAGTCTATTTTTATAGGAAGGGTGAGTTTCTGTTTTAATAGGCTGATTAAGAAGGTTTCCATTGTGGAGGCTAGCATTAACCTTTTGCTCACCTGCTCATGATCATTTTGATTAGTTGGGCAGTACCTTTGTTGGCTGCCCATGTATCTAGCCTCTAGGAATTCCAGAATCTATTATCCATTGATCTCAGGGGATCAAAGTTATTCTAGCCTTATTGATCATTAGGGTAATTACTCTGTTGATAGTTTCTTTTGCTGTGCATACGTTTCTTAATTTAATTACGTCCCACTAGTTGATTTTTGTTTTTGTTGCAGTTGCTTTTGGAGAATTAGCCAAAAACATTTTGCCAATGCCAATGCTGAGAAGGGTATTTCCTAGGTTTTTGTCTAGGACTTTTATAGTTTGAGGTCTTAGTTTTAAATCTTTCATTCACCTTGAGTTATTTTTTTATATGGTGACAGGAAGGGGCCCAGCTTTATTCTCCTGTTTGTGGTTAACCAGTTATTCCTGCGCCATTGATTGAATACGGAATTCTTTCTCCATTGGTTGTTTTTGTCAGCTTTGTTGAAGATCAGTTGTAGATAGGAGGGTTTATGTCCCATTTTTCTATTCTGTTCCTTTAATCTATGTGCCTGATTTTGTACCAGCACCATGCTGATTTGGTTACTGTAGTTTTGCAGTATAGTTTGAAGTCAGGTAATGTGATTTTTCTGGCTTTGTTCTTTTTGCTTAAAATTGTCTTGGCAATTCAGGCTCCTTTTTGGTTCTATGTGAATTCTAGAATAGTTGTTTCTAATTCTATGAAAAATGATGTTGGTAGTTTTGATAGGAATAGTGTTGAATCTGTAAATTGCTTTGGGCAGTATGACCATTTTAATGATATTGACTGTTCCAATCCATGAGCATACAATATTTTCCCACTTATTTGTGTCATCTCTGATTTCCTTCAGCAATGTTTTACAGTTCTTCTTGTAGATATCTTTCATCTCCTTGGTGAGCTGTATTCCTAGGCATTTCCATTTTTTTGTGGACTATTGTGAATGAGATTGTGTTCTTGATTTTAGTATCAGCTTGAATACTATTGATGTATAGAAATGCTACTGATTTCTGCACATTAATTTTATATCCTGACACCTTCCTAAAGTAATTTTCCAGTTCCAGGAGCTTTTGGCAGTCTTTAGAGATTTTTAGGTATGAAATCACATTGTCAGCTAAAAGAGACAGTTTGACTTCTTTTCCTATTTTTATGCCTTTTATTTATTTATTTCTCTTGCCTGATTGCTATATCTAGGACTTCCAGGACTATGTTGAATAGGAGGGGTGAGAGTGGGCATCTTTTCCTTTTTCCGATTCTCAAAGGAAATGTTTCCAGATTTTGTGAGGCTCACTTTAAATTGGCCTTTACTAAGGTAAAATATGGAAACCTAGATAGAATTGGTAAAACCCATCTTCTAAAATAAACGTGAAGGAACAAAGCCAGAAATATCTTTTAGTTAACATCTCAGATAGGAGACAGCAACTATATTGGTTCTTTGTACCTTTAAAAGTTTTTGTTCTTATAACCTATGTATGACTATACAACCGAAAGAAAAAGGTCTGATATGCTTAGGTCTATAAGGCTTTCAGAAAATGGGCTGTTGAGCAGCAAGGCTTAGAGGAGAACCCCTGTGATATATTCCTAGTATAAACTGAATGTTTGTATCCGCTCAAATTTCATATGTTGAATTCCTGACATCCAATATGATGGTATTGCTAATACCATCACATACCCAAATATTATCACTCAAGTGTGGGGCCTTTGGTAGCAGATTAGGTAATGAGGGCAAAGCCTTTTAGTGCTCTTATGAAAGAAATTTCAAAGAGTTTCTTCGTCCCTTCTACCATGTGAAGACACAATGAGAACATGGCTGTTTAAGAACCAAGAAGTGGGCTCTCACCAGACACTGAGTTTGCCAGTGATTTAATCTCAGACTTCCCAGCTTCCAGAACCATGAGAAATAAATGCCTGTTATTTATCAGTCACTCAGTTTATGGTGTTTTGTTATAACAGCCCAAACAGACTAAGACAATTACATGATGATAACTACCAAAGGAAAGTGAGGCATGGAGGGATGCCAGGGTCAGTGGGCCCCAGAGCCTCCTACAGAGAAGACTGTGTGTCATGAGATGAGTCCAAACTGAAAGTGGGACCCTGGGCTCAAGCAGTTGGAAGTTGCATGCTTTGTTAGGAAATAATTAAAAAGGGCACATTTGAGGTCACGAGGGCCTAGCCTTGAATGGTAGGAGACAGATGCGAGAGAAGGGATGGCAGATGAGTTGCTGGGCTTCATGACCATTTACATGTGAAAGGCAGAAACTGGAAAAGGGTGCAAGGAAGGATGAACACCTTCAGATCCACTGTCGGGAAAATTTAATTTACACATGGTTTGGTGATGGGAATGTTTGTTTTGATAGTACTATATTGTAAACCATTTATAGTCAGTTTTCTTAACAGGTTTTATCCAGCTATTGTCCTATATTTACATTTTCTGGTTTTTCTATTGTGTCTTTCTATGGAAAATGAGAAAACATGAAGAAGGAAGGGCAAAGTTGGAAAGCTTTTGAATCTTAAAACCCTTTAAAGGAAATTCTACAAGTAAAAATGTGAAACTACCATATTTGTTTCGTGATCACTTATTAAATCTGCTTAAAATCACCTGAGCTGGATTTAGAATGTATATGGTCATTCTTAGTGTGATAAAACCAGCAAGAATTTATTGATAAAACCATAGAGATCATTGACTGATTTGAATGTAGAAGAGCATAAAGACCTTAGCAGTTCATGAAGAATAGAATTTCCCTTAGATTGATTTCTTCTTTCTTAGAGAAGAATAACTATTTCTGAGGATATCAAAAACATCAACAGCTACATTTTATTTTTTAAGAGGTGAACAGGGGTAACTCATGTCCTCTGAGTGCTCAGAAGACAACACTAATGTAACCCCCGTTCACCCCGCACTGATGTGATCTTCTGAAGATTCGGAGGATATGAGTTACTCCTGTTCACTTCTCTTTTTTTTTTTTTTTTTTTTTGAGACAGAGTCTCGCTCTGTCGCCCAGGCTGGAGTGCAGTGGCCGGATCTCAGCTCACTGCAAGCTCCGCCTCCCGGGTTTATGCCATTCTCCTGCCTCAGCCTCCCGAGTAGCTGGGACTATAGGTGCCCGCCACCTTGCCCGGCTAGGTTTTTTGTATTTTTTAGTAGAGATGGAGTTTCACCGGGTTAGCCAGGATGGTCTCGATCTCCTGACCTCGTGATCTGCCCATCTCAGCCTCTCAAAGTGCTGGGATTACAGGCTTGAGCCACTGTGCCCGGCCCCCTTTTCACTTCTTTACCACCACCAATATTAGCCACTCCAAGACTTCCCTGAATACTTGTAAAAAGGGTCAAGGGCAGTGGCTTCTGAATTCACCCCACAAACTCACTCATTCTCCCAGCTGAACACATTTCTCCTGCCTCTAAGACAGAGCATCAGGCATGAGGAATCATTGCAGCTATGACTCCCCATTTATGACTCAGTCTCTTTGAGATTCATCCTTGCCCCAAAAGGTGCAGGAGAGTACAGTGAAAGAAAGATGAAGCAATCTTTTTTCTTGTCCCCAGAACAAAACTGCAGATGAGAGGCAAGGGTAGAAATGCCGGAAACACAACTGGCAATCCATTGTCAGAAAAAAGACTAAAATGAATGAACACAAATTTATGAAAAGGCTTTTATTATCAGACCCCACAAATACATTCTGTTTGTAACTAATAAACATATTATTTAATATTTAATGTATTTGAGTTTATATTTTATCAAGCAGAACAGCATGACTCTCTTCGAGAGGCTTCTTGGTGATAAATTTTAAAATAATCAGTGTTCTTACTATGACCTAATGGATTCATTCCATGGATTCTTGCTGTTCATATCAAGTAAAACATCCTTATGCTGGTGCTGGAACTCAGACTTGTCATCTTGAAGAAAGAAGGTCTCCTAACTGATATTGGATACTTGAGTTTCTGTCACTTTTAATAACCACTGAAACTCAACAGTCTTCAGGGAGATCTCCATTTCCTCTCACAGCCAGCACTGGGCTGAAGGACAAGGTTGTCCATTGTCACAGAGACTGTGCTCTGTCTCCATCACCCTTCTGAATTGCTTAAGGAGAGAAGGGTGGGGCATAGAGGTTCTCACCACCAGTTCTATCTTGGCCACATGAGAAGACAACACTCCCAGTTCCAGATATATTTAAAAAAAACAAAAAACAAAAAAAAAAAACTGTCCAATCATGTTCCTTTTGTATTAGTTTTCTGTTACTGAATAACAAATTACCACAATTTGGTAGATTCAAACAATAATAAATTTATTAATCAACAGTTTGAAAAGCTCACCTGATGCTGGGTGCAGTGGCTCACGCCTATAAACCCAGCACTTTGGGAGACCAAAGCAGGCAGATCACCTGAGATCAGGAGTTCAAGATCAGCCTGGCCAACATGGTGAAATTCTGTCTCAACTAAAAATACAAACAAATTAGCTGGGGGTGGTGGCAGGCGCCTGTAATCCCAGCTACTCGGGAGGCTGAAGCAAGAGAATCACTTGAGTCGATGAGGCAGAAGTTGCAGTGAGCCGAGATCATGACACTACACTACAGCCTGGGCAACAGAGCGGGACTCCACCACAGAAAAAAAAAAAAAAAAAAAGAAAAGAAAGAAAGAAAAAGAAGAAAGCTCACCGGACTAAGTTAGGCTCAATCAGGGTAACCCCCTTTTGGGAAACTCAAGCTCAACTGATAAGTGGCCATAATTACATTGGCAAAATCTTTTCACCTTTGCTATATAGTGTGGCCTAACCACGGGAGTAATGTTTCATTTGTGCACAAATGATCTTTTCTTTTCTTTTCTTTTCTTTTCTTTTCTTTTCTTTTCTTTTCTTTTTGAGATGGAGTCACCCAGGCTGGAGTGCAGTGGCATGATCTTGGCTCACTGCAACTTCTACCTACCAGGTTCAAGCAATTCTCCTGCCTCAGCCTCCCAAATAGTTGGAAATACAGGCGCACACCACCACGCCTGGCTAATTTTTGTATTTTTAGTAGAGACAGGGTTTCATCATGTTGGCCAGGCTGGTCTCAAACTCCTGACCTTAAGTGATCTGCCAGCCTCAGCCTCCCAAAGTTCTGAGATTATAGACATGAACCATTGCTCCCGGCTCACAAATGATATTTTAATTCATACACCAAAAGGAAGGGTAATGTAAAGAATATGCACATCTGGGGTTGGAAATTTAGGGCCCATCTTAGAAATGTGCCTACCACTTTTTTTTTTTTTTTTTTTTTTTTTTTTGAGATGGAGTCTTACTCTGTCGCCGAGGCTGGAGTGCAGTGGCGCCATCTCAGCTCACTACAATCTCTGCCGCCCGGGTTCAAGCAATTCTCCTGCCTCAGCCTCCCGAGCAGCTGAGAGCAGCTGAGATTACAGGTGCCTGCCACTGCGCCAGACTAATTTTTATAGTTTTAGTAGAGATGGGATTTCACCTTGTTGGCCACACTGGTCTCGAACTCCTGACCCCCCTAGGCCTCCCATAGTGCTGGGATTAGAGGCGTGAGCACTGCGCCCAGCCTGTCTACCACTTCTATAAGCCACTAGGCTGCTCTCATTTCAGGACTTTAAGAAACAACACAAATAGCATGCTATACTATACCTGTTGTCTACATAGAGGAATAAGTGGTGTGCTATACAATGTGTTGGAGGTTTTGGAAAATAGTCGTCAGCACTTTTCCTACCTGTGTACTCCCAACCAAAGTGAAAAGTAATGAACAAGAATTGAGGGGGATGAAAATGTATTAAATGTGTTCGTGGTAAATAAAGCTAATTAAAGAACATAGCAGGTTTACCTATCTCCCTTCTTGATTTAGATTTTGGTCTCTCTAGCCTGTCCCAGGGAGAAAAGCTGGAAGATGGTGGACCTGCTAAAGCCAACTTTGTTTGTCCCTTTTCCACATGGAAGAAACTCACCTATGTTATAGATACCTAAAAAGGAAGAGTGAAACAAGAAAGGGATGGGTCTGTCTCTGTACTGTTTGAGCTTCAGGGCAGTGGCTCTACTTACGATGCAGTAGCAAACAATCCCCAAATCACAGTGGTTAACAAAGGAACATGTATTTTTTCCTCATGGCATGTGTCTGACACTGGAGGGCAAGGATGCTCTGTTCTTCGGACTCTGTCAGGGACCCAGGTTGACAGACGCCGCATCTCAACCTGGGACTTCTTCAATCACCGCAGCAGCAAGAAGGGAGAGTGGTAACTTATTCACCAGCTCTTAACGTTTACAGTCCTAAGTAACACATGCCACTTTTGATCCATATTTATTGAACAAAGCAAGTTATGTGGCTACACACAGAAGAGGAAGTACCATCGTAACAGGAGCCATAAAGTGGGGGAGAACCAAAAATCTTTGGTAGACAGCATTCACAGCTACCACACATGGCTTAGTGAATGTCATTCGTCTCCCACAGGAGATGCAGGAATTAAAGAAAGACCCAAAGGTCTTCACTCCAATACTGTCCCCTCCAAGAGAGTGAAACATATGATTTCTAAGGCATATGTGAAAAGAGCAAAGTAACAGTTTCCTTTTACCAGCAAAGGTAGGAAACAGAAAACAATTGTGAAGCTGCCCTGGAGGGCCACGCCCCCCTTTCCCAGAGACTGTCGCAATAAGTAGCTAGCAAAAGCAGCTCTCCAAGGCCGCTTTACAGGCAGCTGAGAGAGGTCCTAGCCCCACAGACAGGCTCCAAACAGGAAGAGGGAGACTGTGCCTGCCACATTTGAGGAGGCCGCCTTCAAATTCATGCTGTATGTCTGGAGTCGCTGTGCCGAACAGGATCTGTGAGCTGGCTCTGTGCTGGGTGAGAAGTGTGCAGCCTGGTGCCAGAACGCGAGTGCACATCAAAATCCTGGCACAGGCTGTCTTCAGAAACGGACAGAAGACCAACTGTAACATACGGCTCATTCTTCTCACGTCATAAACGTAAAGGCATTAATCACTGGGAGGCCTCCCAGAAATTAAAGTTCATCTTTTGGTTATGGGGTGTCAAAAGGCAAATGCGGAATGTTTTAAATTTGCTTCGTTTTCCTGCGAGATAAAATACAGGTTTCCAATGCCGTCTCTATCATCAAAACAGTCTCCTGGCCCTGCCAAAGCTAACATAAAGAACCCAGAACTCCACACAGGTTTCTCATTTATAGCATAATTTCCTTCAAAGACGACTACTTTAAAATGTAGATTAACCCTTAATGTCTGAATTTTCCAAACTGAAACTTTGAAACAATGAGGTCCCATCTGCCAGTGCTGAAAAACCAAGCAGCAAGGGAGTCACCCATGGCGTTCTGCACCGCGAGTGGGGGGCTTTGTCTGGCCTGCTGACTGTCCATGCCACGGTGAGCACCACGTCGCAATCTCAAAGTGGAGCCTCGGGTCAGTCCTCAGGTGGAGAGATAACTGCTGTGCTCTCAAGCTATGTATTATTATCATCTGATAAAAAAAGAAAGAAATTCATGATCTATTTTTTCTTCTTTGAGAAAGTACTAAAGCTTGTTTTTCATGACTGCCTAAATAAAACAATTCAACTGAAGCAGACACTCCTGAAAAGTGATCATCAGACATTTATCAGACTAGTCTTAAGATTCTAAATATGAATACATGCAAACCAATTACTTCACATTCATCCCCCAAATGGCAGTATGGCAGTATGTATTTGTTGATCTATCTATTCTACCTAATAATTTTGCTTGTGAAAGAAAAGGGAAAGTGATAGTTGAAGGGACTGCAAACTGTCCATCTGAGTGTGCATGCCCACGTGTTTGTGTGTGTGCATGTATGTATGTGTGTGCACCTGTGGGCTGGCTTACTTTCATGCTCACTTACACAGTGACATTACAAACTGAACCTGGATGACTTCAGATGGGGGATCACCTCTTAATTTTCCACAATCCTTACTAGTCCCTGTCTTAAAGCCTAATTTGCTTATTTATGCTACCTACTCCATTGATGTAGACATTTGAGTTTGCGTGCTAATGTTTTAAAGCAGCGTGTAACTGTGCTCCAGAACTATGCCTGCCTTTGAGATCTTACTGAAAATGCAGATGACAACTCGTTAAGTTCTGATGGACCACACCCACAGCATAAAATTTCACCTGGGAAACTGGAACAATACTAAAGGCCTATCATGAAAATTAGCATAGCATATGGAAAGGATCTAAACCCAGTGACTGGCACATAGTATCACCAAATCAAGGCACTCAGTAAATGCCAGCAATGATAATAGTGAAACATAACCTACAGGGTTAGTGTTATGATTGAGAAATTGGACTTTAGTGTCTACAAGCCTGGGTTCAAATCCCAGTTTCACCATTTACAGGTCGTGTGACTTCTTAGGAAAGGGAGATAAGGCCAGGACACACATTTGAAAATCATTAAAGAGTGTGAGATGTCCCAAAGGAAAGGAGTAGGTACATAGAAGGGATTTCATTGGTTTGAGAAGAAAGAACATTGGGGAAAAGCAGCCTTAAAAGTTGAAGACCTAGAAGAATGGAATGATCAGAAATCCAAGGGAAGATAAACTTTCAAAAAAGAGGAGACATTATTAAAACTGCTCAATTCTATTGCATAATAAGAGTACTATCAACAGACCCATGGAAGCTGGAACAGAAGGACTTTAAACCTAGACATTTTGTTGGTATCTCCCAAAGGATTTGAGGCATAACTCAATGGCCTAGTACAGAAAGCCCAAAGACTTCACTATTCTGAACTGTGTCTGCGGGATCAGACTCCTCTAGAGAAATCATTTTCTCTGTACATGGAACATAATAAAAAGCTTCAAACTGATCAGTAACTAACAAAAGTAATTGCTGGAAAACATCTTGTTTCCCTCATCACTGAAGACCTGCTGGATAAAAAATATTTTTTAACAATATTTTTTCAATACAATCACTAATAAAATGTAAATAATAAAAAGGATAAACATGTTATAAAATTATCATTATTCATACTCCATGCTTGATAATTTATTCCTGCCCTTTATTTATCTTCCAAATACCCATTTTAATTTTTAAGTGATTGTCTTTCATTGGATTAAATTTGTCTTTACAGAATAAATGCTTTTGCCACATACTTTTCTTAACAAGCAGCCTCTAGTGAATTCAATTTTTGACCTTATTTGGCTTTCCAATCCAGTGGAAAGTAACTTATTTTAAATAAAATGAGGAAGTCAACTTACCCTTAAACCCAGAGGTTAATCTCCATGTAAGCCATTTTTGCACATTTAATTGGTGTGGGAAATTTTGCTAAGATAGCTTTTGCAGGGGCTTTACAGAACGCTCTTTAGAAAGTCTTCTTGGAGCTCATGAGATTTCCAGACTTCTTAACCAAAATAACATATCTAGGCAAAGGATTATACTCACATGTTGTGGTTATGGGACTTTTGTAAGTTAATGAAGAGTATTATATACATCTTAGGGGAAGATTCTAGTTATTGGAATAGGAGTCCACTTTTTGCACTTTTATAGTAGTTTCATCCCAGCGTTTGACAAATATTTACTGAACATGTACTATAAGCACTATAGGGAATATGGAGATACTAGATATTAACAATATTACATATTTATGTAGAAGGAAATTCACATTATTGAAGGCCAACTATATGCTCTGCTATTGGGTTAAGTATCCACCAATACGTGAATATAGACAAAACAAGGCTGGATATACTTTTCACGTGGAACAGGCAGTTAATATATAGTATGAGTTCAAAGGATTGCAAGTCACTTGTGGCTGACTATAGAAGGCTTCATGGAGGAGGTGCTGTTTTCACTTGGAAAATATAATATGTTAGTTGCTGTAATTAAAGATTACTCCAGTGGACAGAGATGGTATTAGCAGTGAGTAAAATATGAAAATCTAAA
This sequence comes from Macaca mulatta, assembly GCF_049350105.2. Taxonomy (NCBI): domain Eukaryota; kingdom Metazoa; phylum Chordata; class Mammalia; order Primates; family Cercopithecidae; genus Macaca; species Macaca mulatta. The sequence continues at coordinate 96,234,070 of NC_133411.1, forward strand.
TATGTTTAAGGCAGGAGTATAGACTAAGATTCTCTAGGGGAAAATAAAATCCTCTAGAGGGTTATTAGAGAGGTGAGGTTGGGAGCATATGGTGAGGTGAGGTCCTTAATTCCAGGGTGAGGTGTTTTATTAATTTGGTAGAAAGCTGGATGCTACTAAAGGCTTGGAAACCACATGTTTCAGATGATCAATCTGTCATGAATGCAAATGAGAGATTGGAGTAATAAAAATTTGGGGATAGTATGTCCTATTGGAAGACTAACAGCTGTAGATAATACTAACCATTAAGGGTCTCATTAAGATATTAGTTTTAAGTTTCTGTATCTGGGAGGATAGCCACAAAAGGAACAGAGATAGAACATCTGAAAAAGCAGGTTTGAAGGGCAAGGTGAGTTCTATTTTAGAAAATGCGAATTGGAAGTGACTTCAGTATATATAGAGAGAAATGTCAAATAGATACATCTACTATAACTTCTCTAAAACCCTGGGGTCATTTATGTTTCAGAATCAGATGTTTGTGGGTTTTAGAAAGGTCACATGGAACATAAAATACATATTATCTAACAACTCCAGCATGTCTGAGCAGAATCTAAAAATTAAACACAATTATAAGTGGCCTATAACAGCATCATGTAAGTTAAGGTAAAATTTTACCACCAAATGAGTAGAAGTCAGATTAGATTTTACTGTCGAATGAAAAGAAAGCTCTGAAAAGTTGCAGAGCTCTTGGATTTCAGAGTTGCCAATCAGGGTCCACGGGCTTGGGAAAGCTCAGGATGAAACTTTGAGTTGACACCTTCCTGAGCCTTGACCCAGCTCTGACTCAGGCTGTGAATTATCCTGCCTTCCCAGCTCTCTCCCACTACTCTTTTTAGCTTGACATTAATTCATGATTTACATAGAGACTGTGCCTCTGTCCTTGCCCTGCCCAGATGGACTCCAGGGAACAACTCGGAATCCCAGGCTAAACTCACTTTGGCCTGTGAGCTCTCCTGGTAACTTTAGCTCAAACATTTGGATTCCACACTGTAAGGGAAAACATTAACAGGAGCTTTCAATTTTCTGAATATAAAAATAATACATGTTATAAAAAATTTAGAAATTTGGAAGGAAATAATGGAGAAAATAAACATCACCCATCATCCCATTATTTCAAAATAACCAATGTTAACATTTTCAGTGTTTACTTCCCGGTTTTTTTTTCTTTGAATATGTAGTAAAGCATATCCTGTTTCTAACTGCCTGCCATATCAACAAAGTAAATATTAGAGCATTCCAGTAACTCACACCCACAGTTTGTCTTCTTCCCTAAAGACGAACCTTTCACTGCTATATCACAAGGTATATTGTAGGCGCTTGATGAATAGTCACTGACTATAAATTATGGAATAAGTTAATGTATGCAAAACTCCAGGGCCTCAGAACCCTTTTTCCTGAAAGTATTCACTTACGGGAGCTCAAAGAGGTATCTCAGGTCTACCCAATGCACTCATTCCACAGTGATAGCTCCGTGTTGTCTTTTCTTATTCTGACTCCTCTGGATGGATGCTTATAGCTGTGAAAAATGAGTTTCTCCATGTCTGTATCACAAGCCGACATGGACTTAATCTTCCTCAAGGTAGTTTGCTCAGGCCTGGTACTAAAGGGCATGTCAGAGTTAGGCACACTAAAATTCCCAGCTGAGAAGCAGTTCCTTGGTAGGGCGTGCACTGTACACACCAAAAAGGAGGCACACTCCATCCTGTCATGGGCCATAATAAACAGTGTTAAAAATTTCCATACTCACCACAGAGCAGTATCCCTGATTAATGGTCTTCAGCAATATTTCTCATCAAACTTGAATGTGAAGTAGAAGACAAGTCAAACTTCGGTAACTCTTTTGATATGAATCTTATGAATATGTGATACCACTAGAAGAAAGCAGCAGTTGGTTTCATACTTTTTAGAAATACACAAAAGAAATAAATAGAAAAACACAAGTCTTTCAGGTTTGCTCGATTTGTTATTGTTCGGGGCAGGGGGAAGCTATAATTATTTCATCTAGTTCAAAGAGACAAAATAGTCTGGGGCTATACTGAATAAACCAAATTTAGACAAACTGTCCAAATAAAAAGAAACACAATGTTGTAAGTTAAAAATTTGTACCTCTAAAACAAAAAAAGCTCCCTATCCTTGCAGTTTACAAGACACCATAGAGGCTGGGTGGGAGATGCCTTTTCCTCCCTCTTTCTTCACCCTCCCCATAACCCGACATCACCTTCACTCTTCCTCTTTCTTCTTCCAGTACACGTAGCACGACATGACCAGGGTTTAGGCTTCTTGGTTGCAATACAAATATTTTAAATCTTAAACAGAATTGTGGCCACATGCTTGCCACCAACTTCAACTGCAGTAATGTGATCAAATTACTTTCGACCTAATTAACCTCTGGGTCTGGCTTATCACAAGGATCTCAGAGTCTTAACATTTTTAAACAAAAGGAATCAACTATATGTACACAAAGCACTTGGTTGCATTTAATTGTATAGGTATCATCGCAATCACAAATCCATGGAGATGAAACAAGACAAAACAAAGATATAATTTATTTGCAAACCCCTACCAATGGAAAAATTGGCCATGTCTATGCCAGCTAAACAGATATACAACCTAACATTATTATCTGCACAACTAGAGTTAAATGATATGATGACTATACTTTCAGCAACCGTTTGCTTGAGACTGGATATGATTTTTCTGGATAGGTAGGGCAGTTCCCCAGCTTTATCTTTCTGTAGATGTTCCTCTTCACGCAGAAAACCTAGTATAACTTCCCAGCCGCTGTCTATACAGTCGTTCCCATTAAATATGTTTTTAAAAAGTGTTCAATCAGATATCTTTAGCACTCCAGAGAAACAGAGGGTGAGAAGCAGTCTTCTAAATATGTTGATATTAACTGGCTAGATGAGTTGTAATTTCTTTACAAACGCCTTTCATCAAACTCTCCATGTGAAGTTACCCATTTTAGTTAATGATATAATCCTTTCTCTCTGACCCAACTTCATAACTATAAAATGTAAGTGGTATTACAAATTCTCAATGTTTCATTACACTTATCTCTGCAGTTCCGCTCTAATGAAGACTTGCAACAATTCATACATACAACCTCTACCTCATCTTATTGCCACCAGACTCTCTCCTCTCTGTTTTCCTTATACTATTTGCCAAGCTAACTTCTTAAAAATCTTATTAATTGTGCATTTACAGAACCTAAAATAACTTCTAGTATCTAGTATAGTAAAACCCGTAGTCCTTAGTAATCTGGTCCCACCTGTATCATTTGTCCCAACTGTATCACTTTCCATGACTTGCCAATGTGTGCCTTTCACTCCAGTTTGATGAGTTTCACCTTTGTTTCCCACCTCATCTGTAAATTCCTCTGCCTCCTCTTCATCCAGAAATCCCTCCCCTCCTTAAGTCCCATCTCAAATATAGCTCTTCCAAAAATATTCACTTTCTTTACAAACTGCACAAAGTGTTCTTTCTGCTGTCATTTTCAATTATTCTACAATTTTGGATTTTGTCCTGTATTTTGTAATTATTAAATGAAATAAATTCTCTCATACATAAATTCAATTGCCTTCCTAAAAAAGAGCATGTTATATTTTGTGCCTGATATAACTCAGAGCACAAAAGTTACCACATAATGGTCATTTGAAGCATTAATTAAATAATTTTAGATCATATGCTATTGGATCTAATAATTATTTTTTCATTTCCTAAATCCGTATTATAATTGTTGGTACCAGACATCTCATTTCCCTCCATTTGTTTTATATTTGCAAGTTTTGAATTCTTTTTTATTTTTTATTTTTTTTTTGAGACGGAGTCTCGCTCTGTCGCCCAGGTTGGAGCGCAGTGGCGCGATCTCTGCTCACTGTAAATTCTGCCTCCCAGGTTCACGGGTTCACGCCATTCCCCTGCCTCAGCCTCCCAAGTAGCTGGGACTACAGGCGCCCGCCACCTCGCCCGGCTAGTTTTTTGTATTTTTTAGTAGAGACAGGCTTTCACCGTGTTAGCCAAGATGGTCTCGATCTCCTGACCTCGTGATCTGCCCGTCTCGGCCTCCGAAAGTGCTGGGATTACAGGCTTGAGCCACCGCGCCCGGCCGAATTCTTAATAGGTCTTACGTCAGTACTGTTCATTTATACCCCGATTTGTTTCCCCAAGAATTCACGGTGGTCTACAAGAACACACGTTTATCTTCTAGTACCTATTGGTAGTAAATAAGAAAAAAACATTAAAAGAATATAACCTGTTATCCACATTCAAATATGCTCTAGGTGACTTCAAAACAAAGCCTTTTAAATAAACAGATAAGCACTATGTTAATTTTTTCAACTGGCTGAGAGATCCATTTGTATCTAATTATCTTTCCTTGCTTTAACCATGAGCTTTAAAAATATCTTCCATACTGGGTTTGATGGCTCATGCCTGTAACCCCAGCACTTGGAGGGCAAGTTGGAAGGTTCTTAAAAGGCTAGAAGTTCAAGACCATCCTTGACAACATAGTGTGACACTGTCTCTAGTATAATTAAAAATGATTATAATATTGCATTTTATGTGGTTTGTTTGTTGGGATTTTTGTATTGATTAGTTTCCATATTTCTATTTTTCCTTAATTTTAATTTTATAAGATTTTAAATTCAAAAGAGTTTAAAAGCACCAAATAGTCCCAGAATTTTTTTTTTTTTTTTTTTTTTTTTTTTTTTTTTTTTTTTTTTTTGAGTCAGAGTTTCGTTCTTATTGTCCAGGCTGGAGTGCAATGGCACAATCTTGGCTCACTACAACCTCTGCCTCCCAGGTTCAAGCAATTATCCTGTCTCAGCCTCCCAAGTAGCTGGGATTACAGGCATGTGCCACCACACCAGGCTAATTTTTTGTATTTAGTAGAGATGGGGTTTCACCATGTTGGCCAGGCTGGTCTCGAACTTCTGACCTCAAGTGATCCACCTGCCTTGGCCTCCCAAAGTGCTGGGATTACACGTATGAGTCACTGCACCTGGCCCAGAAATTTTATTATAAATATTAGTAAATCCCTACCTCTACTTTCAAATTTTCCCCCTCCATAGCAACAATTTTTTTCTCTCTTAGCCAATTATGTTGGTATATATCACCATGTTTCTAATCACATTCTTTAATTTATACTTTTTGCCTGATTATTTTGGCATAACTTACCATATTTCTAAAGAACATAATCTTTTTGCTTCTTCTTGAATTTGAATTCTCAGTTTTAAGTATTGTTTATACACTTCCACTGCAGATCACAAGCATTTAGCATTCTCTCCTTTCAACCTCCCATCCCCTAATATTTAGAACAATTCCACCATATTCCATGGGAATTATATTGTAACTTCTTTAGATTAATATTTGGAGTATATATTATCACAACAATAAATTTTTTCTTTAAGCTGAGCTGTGTAATAGACTGTGATCAGTGATACGGTTGTCTCTGTGTCCCCACCCAAATCTCATCTCAAATTTTAATCCCCACACTTCCCACATGTGGAGAAAGGAACCCTGTGGGAGGCGATTGGATCATGGTGGCAGTTTCCCCATGCAGTTCTCATGATAGCGAGTGAGTTCTCATGAAAGCTGATGATTTGAAAGTGTGGTACTTCCTCATTCTCACACACACTTCCTCCTGCCACCTTGTGAGCAAGGTGTCTGCTTCCCGTTCATCTTCTGCCTTGATTGTAAGTTTCCTGAGGCCTCCTAGCCATGCTTCGTGTTAAGCCTGCAGGACTGTGAGTCAATTGAACCTATTTCCATTATAATAACCCAGTCTCAGGTAGTATTCTTTATAGCAATATGAGAATGGATTAATACAATTAGTTTTCCCTTCCCATTGTTTTCCCTAGTTATTGCATATATCTTATTTTATTCATTTGTTTGGTTCTTTTTACACTCATTACTAATTCAGCTCCAAACTCTTCATCAATTACTAAATCTCCTCTTTAGCTATTTAGATGTATCAGGCATTCTGTCAGTTTCATCTGCTCAAAGAGGATTTTTTCCAGAAGCCTCTAGATTCACCCTTTAGAGGTAATTTCCTTGTACAAGTAGTACACAGCTCTTAGTCTGGATTCTTCCTTTTATTGCTTTTCTGTGTTGGAGCTTCTGCTCCCCAAATCTCATGTGTTCACTATTCTTGTTTTATTCATTTGATTGATGGAACACATTCTCCAATATCTTGTTAGGTAAAGAAATGTGTTATTTGAGAACGTGAATGGTTGAAAATAGTCTTGAGTCTCCAGTGATTGATACTGGCTAAGCAGACTTCTAACTGGACATTCTTTTTCTTTAGAAAATTTTTGAAGATAGTTCTTCATTGACTTTTAGCTTTCAATGTTACCTTAAAAAGTCCAGAGTTATTCTGATTACTTTTAGTAGATCTGCTTTCTTTTGTTTCTTTCTTCTCCCTGAAATTATGCATACTATTTTTTCCCTTTGAATCCTTGATTATGAAATTTTGTGATGATATGTTTTGGTGTGTGGTGAGTTCAACATTTATATAAAACCTTAGGAATCATTTCAATCTGAAAAAAAAATTGTTTTATTCCAAGAAAATAATTAATGTTTTACTTCTCATTTTTTCTATTTCTAGCTGCTTTATTTATTTATTTATTTATTTTATTTTTTTTTTTGGCTTTCTTTATGTCCATTTTTATAGTACCCTGTTCTTGTTTTATGGTTACAAGATTTCTTCTTTCTTTTAAAGTGTTCTTTTTTTTCCTCTCTTTTTCTTTTTTTCTGATTCTTTTGCCACACTTCCTGTATTTCATGTCAGAAATTAACATGATAATATTTGGTCATCTACCAATATTTACAGAATAATCACATCCTTTGGGTTTCTCAGTTCCTAATTGCATTTTAAGATGGAAAACATATGGCTTCTGATATTTAAACTCCATTGTACAATTGAAGAGAAAATAAAAAGATAACAAGAATATAAGTAACTACATTGATAAATTTGAAAATTCAGTGGAAAAAATTAATAAATTAATAAAAATAAGCTTTTAATAATTAAAGTAAATTATAATCTCCTATAATATTTGATGAAACTTTCTATTTCATTTATGCAATGGAAAGCAAACTCTATGGCTATTGCAACATCTAACTTTCTCAATCTATGATCATGGAAGTCCTATTTGGAGCAAAAGTTGTTTCCACTCTGAACAAGGACCATGACAAGGGGATAAAGTAATTACACGTTCATGTAAAAGACCAGCTATTGAGAATTTTGAGCTAATGAGATAGGTAGACTATGCAGGAAATTCAAAGATATATAGATAAAGAATTTAAAGAGAAATCATTTTCTAGCCCCCAAATAGTTTCTCAGATAAAGAAAGTAAAAAATTTTGGCCTACAGTGTATTTTCAGACCAAATGAGATTTGTACTTTTTCCAAAGTGTTTTGTAGGTGTTTAGATTAAAGTTACAAAGATGAAAACCCATTAGCAATAGACTATTTTTAATGACTCAATTAATATCTAACATTTTCAGGCTTTTCATGAGATAGGTGATAGAAAGATCAAGCCACAATTTTATTCGTAAAGGCAATTTGCCACAGATCTCTAGCATGTTAGCCAGCTAAGAAAGAAAAATAAGCAGCAAACGAAGGAGTGGTCATATAAGCACTATAGATAATTGGTTTCAGATGATCTTCTATTCTTTATATAAGAGTAAGTTCTCAAATACAACAAAGCTTAAATTCCCCAAAATTAATAATTAGCTTAATAAACATTTTTAAGTAAAAGTTTTGTAAATAAAATTACTAGATATTATACCTAATAAATAAAAACTGGTGATGAACCTTCTCTTTTAAAAGAAAAACATGTTTAAATCTAAGAGCTACAGAACTAAAAATGATTCACAAGCATACAAAGAACCATGTATGTATACGTGATTCAAAACTGAACAAACTAGGTTATCAAAAATTTTAAAAAATGAAAAAATGCCAAAAGTCAGAAAATTATGCAGAAGAAACAAAGTTAGGATGGTATGTGTTATCCTCCACTAATACTTACTTATTTTTGGAACTTCTTCCTTATTTGACTTCTCTTCGAGTCATAGGCACAGTAGGTATGAATAGACTTACAAGTACACCTCAGGAAATCCCAAAAAGTTAATAGGTATCACATGAGAGATTTTTAAACTTTGAAGTAATGTTTATAATAGGAATTAAAAAACATATCTTATGTTTGTTCAGCTGAACTTAGATTTATTTCCATAATAACCAATAAAATTAATGAAAATGAAATTATTCTAAAGCTGTTTAATATTCCAAATTTAGATAAACACCAAAAATGTTTTACTAAACACATTTGCATTAAATCTATACTAAGCAATAATAATATACATGATTTGGGACAGGCAATTCTTGAGCCTATCTATGTGTATATCAGATATACAAATATTTAAAACAATATAACCTGCCAGCTCTCTGCTCTTTAAAATTCTCTACCAACTTTAACTTAGAATTTGATTACTCAGAAGAAAATTATTGTTAAAAGTTGAAAGGATCTCTACAATGCCTAGGCTGGTGATAGGTTTTTTTCAGGCCTGGGAGAAACAGCCTCAAACTTGAGTCCTCAGGATATGTCTTCAGTGCCACAGCAAATGCTGTTTTGCCTCACAGAGTAGTGGGAATGACAGAAAAAGAGTGAAGAGTGAACATGCTGGTCAGCATACAGAGCTGAATGTATTACATCCTCTCACAAGAACTGTGTTTCCAGCAAAATCCATTTACTTCATTTGATTGAAGGCTGAGCAGTGCTATGGGAAGAGAGCCATGTTAGAAAGTGAGAGAATTAGCCTGGGCAATATAGTGAGACCCCATGTCTACAAAAAAATTTTAAAAATTAGCTGAGCATGGTGTCACATACCTGTAATCCCAGCTAGTAGGGAGGCTGAAATGGAAAGATCACTGGAGCTTGGGAGACGAAAGCTGCAGTCAGTCGAGATTTACCACTGCACTCCAGCCTCAGGAATAGAGCAAGATCCTCTGTCTTAAAAAAGAAAAAAAGAAAAGAAAAAAAAGTAAGAGAAGTAAATTCTAGTTATATCTTGGTCACTAAAGATATAGGACTAAAACACTGAACCTCTCCGTATGCCAGTTTTCTCATTTGTAATGAGTTATGGTCAAATCACTTTAGAAAGTTGAATGAATTATAGAGGAAACATCTATTAAACAAGAGAATAAATTTCAGTAGTACACTTCATTGTCTGAAATGTCATAACCAGAAGTAGTAATACTAAAGGAGGCTGGCAATGAGAGAAATTAGATCAGCGAAAAGGCAATAAAGAGAAGTGGTAAGAGACAAACCTTAGAGCCATTTGACATCATTTATGGAGTGTGGAAAATGATGAAGGTAATTTCTTAGTCCAGCCATTTCTACCATCAGCCAGCAGGTATCACAAGGCAGAATGCAAAAGGTTTTCTTTTCCAAGGCTCTGAAGGCAAAGCTAGTAGTTTATCAACCGTGTTCCATTTAGATATTTCATAGAAAGAACTATTTATTAATAGATCTCTTTCTCAGTAATGCCATCCAAATAGAAACAGTGGGAACATTTTAAACTAAATTATTAAGTAAAAAAACTGTTTTACCTTGGCCGGGCGCGGTGGCTCACGCCTGTAATCCCAGCACTTTAGGAGGCCGAGACGGGCGGATCACGAGGTCAGGAGATCGAGACCATCCTGGCTAACACGGTGAAACCCCGTCTCTACTAAAAATACAAAACAAAAAATGAGCCGGGCGTGGTGGCGGGCGCCTGTAGTTCAGCTACTCGGGAGGCTGAGGCAGGAGAATGGCGTAAACCCGGGAGGCGGAGCTTGCAGTGAGCCAAGATCGCGCCATTGCACTCCAGCACTCCAGCCTGGGTGACAGAGCGAGACTCCATCTCAAAAAAAAAAAAAAAAAAAAGTTTTACCTTGATTTTTAAGTCTCTTTTCAAACACTGTTATTCTTAAACTTCGTAGAAAATTCAGTCGTGTTTTTAGCATTTAAACCAAGGGTAGACCATGTATTTTAGATGATTAGGAAGAAAACTAAATGCTGTTATAAGTATAGTTTAAAGAGACAAAAATAGATTCACCAAAAGTTTTCCATATTATCCACAATACCACATGAAACTAGAAAGTATTTTCATAGTAATATTTCCATGAGATTTTAAAGAATAATTCCACCAGATTTTATACTAGAATTGTAACAATTCTGGTCATGAGAGGTGTTCTAAGCCATGGTTTCTGTAAATGGTACAATTTTATTTTATTTTTTGCCTTGTTTTGAAATGAGATTGGCTATGTGCCTGGTGCTTTTCATAAGAATACATTTCTCAGTAATATCTGAATAATTTAACTTTATTATATAGTATTTACAGGAACAACAGTAGACATTCATTTAAAACAGCATTTAATTCTATACACAGTCTCTAGTTCCTTCCCCTTTCCCTTGACTGTCAATGGAAAAATCACTATAAAATTTGAGGCATTAATAAATTACTAAATGTTTCTTTTCTTTTTCTCTAAGGTTAACTAACTTGTTTTTCAATTCAACATTTGTTAGATTCTTCGATTCCAAGATTAATTTTTTTGTTGCTCTAATGTAATGTTGCATATTCATTTGCAAAACAAAGACACATGGGCAAAAACTTCTGCAATATTGTCTGTCTAGGGACAGCTCTGAGGATTACAATATGTTCAGCTCTCAATTTTTTGAAACAACTTAGGGATGCAGTCTTTAGTTGAATTTCAAGATGGATTCTAATTTTTACATGGATCCTTCTGGCAAGGAAATTCTGAGTACCTTAAGGAACTGAAATAAAAAGTATAAGGCATGGATTCTTGAAATCCCCCCTCCATCTAGATGAAAATGAGCATAGGAAAACATATTGTGATAATCCAAAACATTCATTATGAAAATCATGTAAGATTTGAAACTCTCTCTGCAAGCTGCATTTGATTACAAACTTCTCTTGGGACTATGCCTAGGTATTCTTGGGCTTGTAACCAGACTACATTGCTTAGCCTACCAGCCATCACTTAACATGTTTTAATATCACTCAATGCCACAAGACCTATACGGTGCAAAAGTCCACATTTGATACATTCTCCACAGAGTCCTGATTTTTTTCCCCAAAATTCCGTATTAAACTTAGTAGCAATGTTAAAAATTCTCACTGCCCATATCTTCTACGATATTGCTGCTTTTTTAGTTTTCTGAAAGCTCTGCTCATTCTTCCATTAGCATTCCATTGATATTAAATATCTCCATGCCCAATGTTGAGCTACAAGTATCTGATGGCAAAGCTAGCTCTATTAATACTGCAGAGGGTCTATATTACACTGTTTTACCAGTAAGAACAGTAAAAAGTGGCCTGGAATGAGGAGAGATCTGAAGGAGGAAAGAAATAAGCAAAGGGGAAGAGAAGGGTCGGAGAGAATATTCTTACTTGAATTCTGTTGTATTGTATTCAATGATCATGTATATTCATCAACAGCACTCTATATTCAGAAAATGTGCCCCATCATGGTATGGTTTGATGTATGCAACTGGAAGGTACCCAGTCATAAAGGAAATTTGTAAAGATGCCCTTAGATTCATATAGAAAAGGGTAGGCAAGGAGGAATTTTAGATTAATATTTCTATAAAACATCATTTTTGTATAACTTAATACTTCTGTTTCAATCTCTAGTTCTTCTATAATTCTTAGAAGGTAATGACAAGCTCTTCATTCTGGCATTTGAGATCTTTCCAGTTTGACTCTGATCTATTTTTCCAGTTTTACTTCTACTTCTCATAAAAACTAGACAATTTTACAACTTTGCTTTAGATATCCCTTTTGTCTCTTTATTTTTCCCCAAGAACACCCTCCCCAGGCTTTTCTTTTTACTAATTCGAACCTCACTGATCTTTCAAGGCACAATTTCAAATGCTTCTGTAATGCCTTTCCCATTCAACTCAATGTATTTATAAAGTAGAATAAGCTCTCTTCACTTGGGTAAGTCTGGCCTCACCTTCTTTTGAAGTTCTATAATCCTGTATAATATTTATTTATTCATTCAAAAATTGCTTCCTCAGTTCCTACTTGTACAACAGTACACACTTGTATAAGCAGCAAAAATATAGGCCTTCAAGATTACATGCTAGAAAATTAAGACGATCATATGCAACTATATTATAAGTGATAATGTAAATGGCATACGTAAAGTGTAAACAGCGTGCCATGAGGCATCAGGGGAAAAAACTGAATTTAGACAGAGGCAATAGATATCATTTTAGCAGAAAATCCTGAAGTATTTCTTGAGTTCAGTTGCCCTTCGTGTTACTTTTCATATAGTGCACTATGGAATTTTATTTTCACCCTGCTTGCATTCCATCTGTGATTTATTAGTTCATTTTGAATATAGGGACTTTCTCAGTTTACCTCTAGCTAGAAGTAACAGGAAACCTTCACTCAGCTGGCCTACACAACAAGAAGATGTGCTTAAAAAATACAAGAAACCTAGGCAAAGTATGATGCTGGGTTAATTCAGAGAGTGGCTCACCTCTGTTCCACCATCAGAAGACTCTTGGCTATTCTTGGAACTTCTCCTCCCATGTCTACAAGATGGCTGCAATAGGTGTGAGTTTCACATGTAAACACGTCCAGAAGAAGGCAGAGGACATTCATTTTTTGTTCCTCCTTTTTAGAATAAATAAGCCCTTCCCAGGAACCTAGCAGAAGACTATTTAATGACTAAAATTGTCTCACAGGCTGATGTCTAAACAATCACTGGCAAAGGAATGGGGGGGGCATCAAATTGGTTAAACAAATTAAAAGCCTCTTCTTGACCAACAAGAGGGCAGAACCAGCCTTTCCTGGGCACATGGCTGCCTAGAGGAAGATGAACATGTGGACAATATTAAGAGGGAGGGAATAGATTTTGAAGAGACTGTCAAAAAGTCTGTCTCAGGGACTCTTATGTGATAACTCACTATCTTAAAGGATGCTTCTAGAGTGCCTTGCTTACAGTATGAATTTATTAAGCATTTGTTATTTTTAGTCAAGTAAGAGAAAGACAATCAAATTCATCCTCTTTAAACGCCATTCATCAACAGACAAGCAAAGGATCAACACACAAATGAACCCAAGACACTGGCTTACTAGACAAGTGTGGCAAACAGAAAACTAATAACTGTCCTCACTGCCATCTCAGAGATAAAAAAAAAAAAAGAGACACAGAAAAGTTTTGTGACTTTTAGAAATCATAGGCCTAATTAGAATTATTCTAGTAATAGACATAGACTCCGAGAGTCTTGCGTAACCAAGACCGGCTTAGTCTAAGTTGGTTAAGTTTGCCTTTAGTTTTATTCACCATTCTTTGAGCATCAATCCCACTGAAACTTGGTAAAAAAAAAAAAAAAAAAAAAAAAAAAAAAAAAAAAAAAAAAAAAAAAAAAAACACGAAAAAACATGTATTTAATTTCTCCAAAAATTATAATTCTACAAGTTTAAACAGCACAATATAAAATCATTAGGTGCCTTCTATTTGACATATATCAGCAGGGTGACATCTTACGCAAAAGCACTACTGATTTGAATAATCTTTCTTGCCTTTGAGGAAATTATCTAAATCATGAGACATAAAAATGTCCTCAGAAGAAAAATAATCGTTGTATAGTGCCTTCCAAGAATGAAATATAACAACACAGCTTTTCACTCTATATCTTAACCTTCACAACAGTCTATGATAAATGAGTATTTTCAAACCCATTTAACAGATGTGGGATGTGAGGTTTAAAGAGGTTAAGTGCTTATTCTGAAGTCACATATCTATAAATCAGGAAGTTGGGACTTATATCCAGGTCTGCCATATTCCAAAGCCCAAATTTTTAACTGTCATTTTATAATCTTTTATAATATTTTTATTTACTCCTGGTAAATTTTACTTAAGTAAAATCTGATGTAACCACGAATGAGCCACAGAACATGTTAATCCACTGATTTCAGTCTGTTCCCAGAAAAATGATGTGACACCCCTTAATTCTTGCATGGAATGAAGAAAATAATTCTATACTATATGTACTTCAAACCGAATAATTATCTCCATCTAAATACAAGATGCTCTCCATCATAAAAGGCATCATGACATGAGCCTGATTTGAAATGATAACAACTATTGCATTTAGTTTCCTAGAGGTTTAAAGTGGATCTACATGGATAGTGTCTCTAACCTAGACTGACAGTCACCTTTCCCTGTATTTTCCTGAATTATTGCTTGTCTCAAGACAATCCATACTCAATACAGAACCAGAGTGATCTTTTAAAAACACACATCACTTCTCTGATGTTAGCAGGCTCAGTGGGGAGCTGAACTCCCACCCCACCAAGCAGCAATGTGGTAAAACTATTAGTTGGCACCTCACTTCTCCCCAACCCTTCCAGTGTCAGCAGGACTCAACAGGGAGCAGAACCTTCACCCTCAGCAGGAAGCAATGATGCAGTGCAAGCTCTGCTTTCACCAGGGAGGTATCAGTAGAGACCAGCAGGTGGCAAAGTTTTCACCCCCACCCTCCACAATGAGGCAGAGTAAGGTGATAAGAATTAATACTTTGTTTATGCCAGAATTGGGACAGCAGATCTCAAGCAGGGAGCTAACTATCCACTCCCAATTGAACCTGCATGTTACACCTGAGCATGGTGATTTCCTGTGAATTAAAGAAGATTCACTAACATTCAGAACCTCACAAACATAATGCCCAAAATGTCCAGGATACAATTGCAAATCATTCACTAAACCTAAAACAAAGGAAATCTCATCTGGGATGAGAAAAAACAATCAACTGTTGGCAATGCCAAGATGATACAAATGTTGTAATTATGATAGCTGATTTTTAAAGCAGCCATCATAAAAATGCTTCAATTAATTGTTGCATACAAACTAAAACAAATGAAAAACATAGCAAAATCTCAACAAATAAATAGAAAATGCAAATAGAGGAAAAGTGAAAAGTTTAAAACTAAAAGATACAGTAATCAAAATGTTAAAACTCACTGGTTGACTCAATAGTGAAATAAATATACAGAGAAAAGAATCAGTAACTTTAAAGATGGAATAATAGAAATTCCTGAATCCAAAAAACAGAGAGAAAGTAGACTGAAGAGGAATAAATAAATATCAGGAAGCTGAGAGACAATAATAAAAGATCTAACTTGCATATTATTGAGGAGTCGATAAAGAGCGTGTAACTGAAAAAGTATTTGATGAAATAATGGCTAAAAATTTTCAAATTTGGTGAAAGACATAAACTTATATATCCAAGAGTGAACCACAAACAGGGTAAACCCAAAGAAATCTATGCCAAGATATATCATAAACCATCCTCAAAGAACTAAAGAAAAAGAAAAAAAAACCTTGAAAACAGTGAAAGAAATGACACATTACTTACAGAGGAGTCATTATTTGAACGACAGTAGGTTTATCATCCTAAACTAAGGGAGCCACAAAGAAGGGACATAATGTTTTTGAAATGCAAAAAAAAAAAAAAAAAAAAAAAAATCAATCCTGAAGTTTACACCCAGCATTCCTTCTTTAGGAATAAAGAGAAAATCAAGACATCTTCAGATGAAGGAAAACTAAGACAATTTGTCATCAACAGACCTACTATAAAAGAATGTTCTTTAAACATAAATGAAATGAATTAAGAAGGAAATTGTAACATTAGGAATGAAGAAATAACTATGAAAAGAGCCAAAATATGGATCATAAAACAAACTGTCTTCTTCTGAGTTTTCTAAATAATATTGAGACAGTTGAAGCAAAAATTACATTGTCTGATGTGGTTCTCAATGTAAATAGAGGAAATATTTAAGCAACAATGATATAAAGAAGAATGAGTAAAGGGACCTATATCCAGGTAAGTCTTCTACTCTTTACTTGAAGTAGGAAAATGTCCCTAGCAGAGTGTGATCAAAACATAAATCAGATTATATCACTTCCTTGGTCAAACTTCTTAATTCTGATATCTTAAAAAGTGATCATCAGATTTATTTTTTATTTTGATATTCCAACTTCTGCAAGAGTACTATGAAACTAACTCTTTGCTATTCGCCCTTCAGTGGATTTCCATTACATTTTCAATAAACTCAAAACTCCTTAATATGACCTAAAATGAGGTTCTGGTCATTTCTAACCTCTCTGATCTCATTTCTTAGCACAGTAGCTCCTAGCACTATCCTCAAACCACAGCCGGTTCCTTCTTCTCCTGTACCAACTCATTCCTCATGTTGGGCCTTTGCACTTGTTTTGCTCATCATTTGGAAATCTTTACCCCAGACTTTGCACAGTCAGCATCTAGGAATTATTCAGTGCCCAAACCACATCCACAGTGATCTCTCCTGATTACCTATTCTAAAACAGATTCCCTCAATCCTTACACACCACCTCTCTTCCATTGTCTTCATGGAACTATCACCTTTAAAAATTATCTTGTTCATTTATCTGTGTACTCTTTTGTTTTGTCTATTTCCTTTTCCTAGAACATAAGCTCCATGAAAGCAAGGACCTGGCTTATCTTGTTCACTGCTGAATTTTCAGCACATAAAACAGTTCATAGCACAGAACAGATACAAAACAAATATTTGTTGAATCATGAATATCTATTGTTTTCTCTAAAAATCTGTTTAGATAAGGATGGCAAATGTGAAATTCAAACTGTTGTATAGACAAAGGATTGTATTGTTTTTACCAGTATTAACTTAGAAATATTTTTCATAAGCAACATTTCCAAACTCTTTCTTACTACTAATCCCTGTAGAAATAGCAAGAAGCATTTTAATGTGAGCATATCTTTAAAAATAAGTATAAAAAGCAGATTTGGTTTCAGCAATATTTTTGCCCTTCACATTTGGGAAATACTCTTTCTTATCTACAAAACTGAAAAGAGAAAACCCTTGTGAATTTATGTGTACTACTTTTTCTATCTTAATGTATTTCTACCGTGCCATAGAGCATTAAATTTAAAAAAAGTATGATGGGCCTAGAGCAGGAACTGATAACTAGTTAATACATCTGACCTCCATAATCTTCCACTGTCTTAAATATCTCATAGTGCAAAATATATTCCATTTCGTTACAAGTCACCAGATCATAAATGATTCTATGTGTTCATGAATATTGTCTAAATTGACCAATATCTTAGTCTGATTTCCCTAGAAAGAAGAGCCTGAAACAAAAACTTCAGTCTGAATATTTTATTAGAGTGCAAACCCAGGCAAACACAAGTGAGAGAGAGAGAGGGTGAGCCAGAGAAGAACAGACGAACTAATAATTGGATGTTTTACAGAGCTGGTATCAAATGCAACTCACTTTCTCGAGTGATAAAGATCCCATATGTTCACTACCAAAGTGGTAATTATCTCTAGGTCTAAGAAAGGGAAAAAAATTACCCACTCGATCTAGCCTCCATTGGTCATAGATTTGTTCTTCAGAGTGGAAATTTCTAGCTCCCAGTCTTCTGTTCCTCCTCTCCCTGCATCTGGACTTCTGGATTGTACTTGCATAAATGCTCAGCAGCTCCTTTGGGGTCTTATATCTCAGTATCAGCAAGGAAGCCCCCGGGCAGGAGGTGGGTGTGGTCAGATTGTGTTTGTGAAATATGCTGGAGCCCAAACAGAACTGGCCACTTCAGCTGCTCTGGGACAGGACAAGGTAAGAGAGACATGTAAGAAGTAGAGATCCCAGATATGTCTGATTCATCCACCCACTCCACTTGTTAGTGCTGACTAAACCTATAATCTTATTATAAATCTAGGAAAAGCCATGATCAGTGAACAAGATTTAAAGCAGTAGAATAGGAAATGTCTACTCTTAGGGAAAAGGAGCTCCATTTGATGACTGCCAGTTCTGTGACAAGTACTGAGCTGAGCACTGGCTGTAGGACTTCTCATATATTATCTTTAGAGCAGGAGACAGCATCCTTCTGCTCTGGAATACTAACTTTGCTGTTGAGCAGAGCTCTTAACACTTCTGGAAATCAGGAAGGCTTTGAGCATCAGAGTGCAGAGAAAGAGGTATGGAAACGAAAAGAGGAAACAGTAAAGCAGAATGGGCAGAAGAAAGGACTAAGCATTTCAAACAGTTGTAGAGTGTACCGCCCTTAATTACTCTAGGAGCTATTCAGACATTTGTGTCACTGATATTCAAGCTGTGGCCTTGAAAAGAAGACCCAGAGAAAAGAGGAAAGTGAACAATCACTTAGCAGACAGGGAAAATTCAAATCAGGTATTAAATTCAAACAAGAAAACACAAGTGAACCTTAGCAAAAATAATTTTTAAAACTTAACTAAAAGCAAGTACCATAAAAGAATCTCTAATAAATATGAGCAACAATATTATTTAAACAGGTCTGAAGTTCTTGCATAATTAATTTGAGATGGAAAAAGATACCATCATTATCTTGATGGTTTTTCATAAAATTCTAAGAGTTAAAAGGAATCATGGGACCCCAACTCTTCACAAGCCCAGAGTTCCAATCATGGGACTCCAGCTCTTCAAGTACGGAGGATGAAACTATAAACTAGACAGATCAAGTGACTTGTCCAAAGTAGAGGAAGCTGGTGGCTACACTAGACCAGAACACAAGTCTCAATGTCAGTGCATTTTTTTATGTTTTTAAATTTTATTTTTAATTGACATATAATTGTACATATTTATGGGGTACATAGTGATGTTTTCATTCGTATCTAGTGCATATCCATCATCTGAAACATGTATTATTTCTTTGTGTTAGGAATATTTAATATCCTCCTTCTAGCTATTTGAAACTGTGTATTAATGTTAACTATAGTCATCCAGTGCCAAAGAACTCTAGAACTTATTCCTTCTATCTAGTTGTAATTTTGTATGCTTTAACAAATCTCTCCCTATCCCCCTTCTCCATGCCCATTTTCAATCAGGCTATTTAACTTTACTAGGAGAAATACAAAGCAAACATTTTCCTCCACTAAGGGAAAAACTAAATTAATAGAAAGGGTGAAAATGGGCTTTCAATTATGTTTAAGTTATTTATATAGGATTAATAATGTTTTAGGCAAAAACTCACTTGTAAAGAAAGACATATTACCTTTTGATATTTGAGTACACATTTTTTTTAGTACTGACAAGAGATTCATTGACCTGATGTGAAAGTGCTAACTAAAATCAAACCCAGGAAGGACTGTCTGCTACTCATTGCTCCGTTTCCTCCTATTCAAAGGCTCTCATAAATGCTAAATCTATATCTATTCATAGAACAATGAACTGCCAGCCTGTGCTCTAATGTACCACATTATCTACATTGACCAGATCTCTGCAGAATCTTGGCAAAGATTCCTTCACCTGTTAGGAAACTAATTCATTGCAGTCAGACACATATTTATGCTTAAGTTATGTCTATTGGACAAAAGGTTATTAAACAGAATGAATGGGAAGATTACATTAAAAGGTCTGACAGAAGGCAGAACTTCAGAGTTGAGACTTCATCCTCGCTTGAACACCAGTCATTGCAGCTACCTGAGGAGCCCTGAGCAAACACAGCCTGCTAGTGCAGCGATCACCTCTGCTGGGCAGGATGGTTAAAGACCTAAAAAAAATTCTTGTCCTCCTGTTAAACAGGAGAATAAACAACCTTATTTTGTTTTGTTTCAACACATTAGTAGTGTTCCTTTTTCTACAGAGTTGCTGTTCTAAAACCTGCCTGTGCTGCAAGGGTCCTGGAGGAAACCTGAGGCAACTGGCCTGATTTGCATTGACTCCTGGTGACCTCCCTCCAGGCAAAGCCCTACGGACACCCTCCTGGAAGTACAGGCAGAGTTTAAAACACAGGTTCTGCCTGTATGATATTTTTAAATTGTCAGAGTTAGGAGAAAGAGAAGCAAAAATGATTACTAAAATGATTCATTTTCTTCTAAAGCGCCTCAAGAGTCTCCAGAAATATTTAGCAACACTCCCACTGCATTTGTATTATTTAGATTTATTTTACTTGGAATAAAGTCATTTCTTTCCAACCCACATGTCCAAAGCATTCTCATTATCCTCAGAGCAGTCACATGACAGATGGTAATGGCTTCTTCTGTGCTAAAGAATGTCAATTGTCAAACTGTGGGGAGATTTTACATTGTGGTCAAAACCTGCTGAAGAGAATTGCATCAGTCTTTTAAATGTGGCAAAAGGCTTGACCCTGCTATTTCATCAAAAGATCCAGTACTCACAATTGGGACTTACATACTGTAGAAGGATATAACTGTATCTAAGATATTTAAGGAACATCTGAATTCTTCTCCATCTGATATTTGTGTGATTCAGAAAAGGGCAATTGGGCAGGGGGGATTTTTTAGTAGTTGTGGTTGTTATTGTTTTCATATGTTTGATTGACTAGTTGCTTGTTTTTTTCCCCCTGAATTATATGCAAAGTTGTGCATGTAAATACAAGCTATTTTAGATGAGGGCTATTTTAACAAAGCACACACAGAAACTTCATTTTTTTTTTTTCCTGTAGAAATTAAATCTCAAACAAGAACTCTAACAAGAGCCTTTGGAGTACAGAGGACAAGATTTATTAATTTTATTTTATGGATGATGGAATCACAATAAACTGTAACTTCTAAAAATAAATGCTTATTGAAATTATCTGAGACAGATCTAAAGTCTGAGTTTCATTGACATCAATAGGAACACAGAAATAGACCTTATGGCTTGGGTAAATACAAGCTATCGTCTGAGTTTTTCCTTAGTCTAAACATAAGCTTCACCATTTACTCACCTGTTGTAAGACTCAGACAATTCTGCAAGTATATTCTCTATAAATAAGAATCTTCCTGATTTAATTTCAATAACTTAGTTTGGCAAAAATTTCTTGAGCACCTACTAAGCTCTAGTGATACAAAGGTTAATAAGATCATGATGTGCATACAGCTTGCTTTAATAAAAAGCAAGTGCTATTTAAGAATATAAGCAAAATATCTTGAGATCCAAGATGATGGAATGATCAGGAAAGTTTTCATATGAAAAACAAGATTTTGACTGTGTCTTTAAAAGAAATGTGGCTTCCCCAGGTGGAGATAGTAAATGTGGAAGGTCATTTAAAGCAGTAATAAGAGTATGAAGGTGTGAAATTGCACAGCATATTTGGAAATACTTAGAAAATGCAAGTGATTTCTAATGTGACATAGGGAGATAATGCGGATGAGAAACCAGAAAAACTGACTAAGCAACAGTGAGGAGCTTTTATTTTATTCTAGACACAGAGAGGAGCTACAAGGGGGTTTACTTGTATACTCATCTGTTTGTTTTAAGAAAAGGTGCTACATCCGTATTCCATATGGGTATTGAGAAAATAACCTTGATGGTACTGAAAAGGATAGATTTGAGGAGAGAGACATTGAGGCTGGAAAAATGAGTTTTACAATATTCTGCACTAGAGGAATTGTGTTAAGTAAAGAAAAAGACAAAATTTGAAAGTAAAGAAACTTTGTTTAACTAGTAGGATGTGTTATTGGAGGAAAAGACTCAGCAATGAAAATTTAAAAAAAAAAAAAAAAGGGATTTACAGCATGGGCAACCAGAATAGCAATAATATTAACCCAAAGAGCTAATGTAGGAATAGTATGAGAAGTTAATGTGGTTGGTTTGCGATGTCTTGAATTTGAGAGACCTGAGGCAGAAAACTTGTGACAATTGTATTTACATATTGGTTTTGTACTGATGAGCGAGTTTGGAGTTGGAGATTTAGATTTGAGGGTCACAAACTTAAGTGACAGTGAAAGGAAGGGAGTGGATGAGACCCCCAGAGGAGGGGTGGAGGAAATCAACAGCTGTAGGCCGGGCTAAGGAGTGGCCGGTTCCCACTGGCTGCAGCCACCCACTGCAGTCAGGCCAATGCTCCCTGGCAGGCCTTGGTGTATCCATCTCCTCAGGCTATGACTGACTTCTCCTTTCATTTCTTAGGCAAATCCCTGCACGTTGTGTGACACAAAGTCTTCCCTAAAAACATTCAGCTCCTAATGAAGTTCACATCGATAAAGAGAATAAAAATAGAAGGTAGAACTTTCCCCTTAGCAATTTGGTTCCATTTTATCCCCTGAAAATTGTACTTATATATGTCATCATAAAAATTCAGCATGTAAAAGCAGTGCTTTTTATGAACTTTGGTTACCGAGTTATATATTTTTCCTTTAGAAAATAAAAGCATTTCAGACTTTAAAAATATGTAGTGTTCTTTTAGCATCAACTCAACATTTATTTAAATCGTTGTTATCTCAATGTGTACTCTTGGTAATCCTCAAACCTAGGGAGAAATCTGTTTACACGTTTACCTCCTCAGCACCATTGTCCTACATTCCATGTTGATAACTTCCTCTGAATTAGATTGCCACTTTGGTTTAGCACATTACCTACTGAAGAATCTCCGCAGTGTTAGACAACATTTCTTCTTGGCTCGGGAAACAGTATAAACCTCAACATTTTCTTTCCCAGATATCCAGGTAAAAATTTAGGAGAAAATCCGGTATAAAATCTTAACTAATGTCTTATTGATTCAACTTACTATGTAATTATTAGTTACCTTCCTCTGTGCCTTGCAGTAGTTCTAAACACTGTACTTAGGAGCCTAAATACTTGTGGGTGTTATTAGGGAACAGAAAAGCAAGGAGGTGACGCATTAATAGACCACTAGAAAAAAAGAACAACAGTAACTTCCGTGTTTTGTGACATGCGTTATAAAGAATTAGAAACAACTTCCTTCAGCATTCCTTCTAATAGAAAATTAGATGCTAGGCAAAAGGGCTAGCACGCATTAAGTCATAAAGGAAGGACAACCCATGGTGCACTAGAGAAACAAATCATAAAATCCTACAGAAGTAATTCTCAAAATGTGTTCCAAGGATACTGGTAGATACATGGCAAAATGCTTCCTAGACATGTTAGCTTCTGTAACTTTGGAGTTAAACATTTTTATTTACGGCGGCCTTCTCAGAGCACTTGATATACTCGTGTATGGCAAAACTCTAAGAGGAAAAAAGGATTCATCCTTTCACACAACGGCATAAAATAGTAAGGGAAAGTACTAGGAGTGGGGTACACTATTGGTGAACTACCCAAATTCCAGGTTTCCCTTTGGAGAACTGACCTGGAGTGATTGGATTTGCTTTGCCAGTAAAGAAAGAGAAGGAGATTCCCCCCGACGCACACACATCCCCACCACCCCACACTCACGCCAGTGACTGACTGGCTCAAGAGTATGAGAGTTATGCTCGCTTGCTGACAGTAGCACCAAATGCAAAGTATAATTTGCACTCTAGAGCTCCCCCTTGGAATCAGACTGAGACTCTCACAACCTCATATTGTGCTTTTGCTTTGATTCTTTCCCTTCTCTGTCTTGCTCTCTGACTCTCTTACTGGATTCTTCTGTGTGCTCTTCCTTAGCACATTCCGTGCTGACAAATCCTTCTCTCAGAGTCAGTTCTAGGAATAAAACTGCAAGGATATTCAGGATTATGCTAGGGAATGTCCTGAATGACAGACTAAGATTTCTCACTGAAATTTCTTGTTTTCTTCTAGATATTTGGCATGATTTGGAAATTGGCTTTTTTTTTTTTTTTTTTTTTTTTTTTTAGCAGAATAGAATCTAAACGGAAGGAGGCAAGCCTCTAACATTTGTGAGGTGCGAGGCAAGAGTATAAATAAAACCCATAAAATAAATCTAAAAACTCTTAAGTGTTGTATTGTCTATTCTCCTATCTTTTTAATAGTTATCCAATATTGCAAATTTGTCCACATTTGCTCATTCATAGTCCCTTCAGAAACTGTAATTCAATTTGTGATCTGAAAATACAAAGATAAGCAAAAAAAAAAAAAAAAAGAATGCTTGATTCAACTGGGAGGCAATAATTTGTCATGCAAGAACTTTATTTTTTCTTCTTACCCTAGGTAACCCTCACTCATGTCCTGCCACATTCTGAAGGAATGTTTGACTGTCAGCTACCACTTACAAACTTTCATGTCATTTGGATAATTTTTACATTTTTAAGGCAAAAAAGCATTTTTGGGCTCCTAAAATGTGTTCAGTAGGAGAGCAGATGTGGGTTGTGCTGTCTCAGTACTGGATGCTTGACCCCAACGGCTGATGTGCATGTGTTCCTTAATAAATTGTGTGTGTGTGTGTGGTGGGAGTGCGTTTATAAACTGTAGGGGCTTCTAAAATATAGGTGCTACATTCGCCCAGGCCTAAGAACTGTAATAAACTGAAAAGTACTGTTTTGACAACTTTATTTGATGAACACCATGTCAATAGAAAAATATGTTGAAACAGTTTTGCTTGGTGCTTTTAAAAATTGAAATTTATACATAAAAGAATAAAGATAAGATGGTATTATTAAGTAAGATATGAATGATATGCATGGTTTTGAAGTTAAAATATATTTTACCTTTACATTTTTACATTTTTCTCTTTCCTATGAAACTTAACATTGAAATATATTCTGGAATACATAAGCCACACCACACCTAATTTCACTAAACCTATATTTACACATTGCAAATGTTTTCCTTTTGTCTTCTTTCAATTTATCAAAGAAGACATCATATAATGCCGGTGGACCATTGTTAACTAGTGGTGTTGAAAAACAGAATTTCAAAAGTACTCTTCTAGAGGCATTTATAATGAAGAGTGGTCAGATTTAGTAATCCACAGTAAGATTAAGTTAGTGCCCCTTAAAAGACATGTTTTATTCTAGTGAAAAACATAATTTCTAGCAACAGAGAATACAGCTTCCATGTTCTAATCTAAAAATGAAGGCACATGGTAGAGCGGAAAGAGAGCATGATAAGGAGTTCGAGTCCTGAGCGGTGGCCCTGGGATGGTCAGTAAATCACTTAACTATGACATTAACCCAGACACTTAATATCTCCTGTTTGGTAGGACCACCTCAAAATGCATCTATTGTTGCATTGCATTTTGGTGGCATATACTCAATATTTGTTGAAAAAAAATGAATGATCAAATTAGTCTATGTGGAGCTCTGCTTCCAGAAATATAGAAGATACTACTACTACTGAATGCTCTGTTGTGTTCGTATACATTTGATTCTGGATTAAAAATAATTCAATAAAGATAGGACCTCATTATATTGTTCCTTCTAACATTTCAAGATGGTTTATACCTCTTGCAATTTTCTAAACCAGCATGTATCTAGACCCTAAATAAACAACCCACAGTGTTACGGTTAATGGTAACTCAAGTGGGATGTGATAATAGAATCCTAGGTAATTAATCTGTACTTCCTTTACTATTTCTCAAATTTTTGTTACACTGCAATGCATTTACACTCCTGATTCAGAACTTCAAGTTCTACTCCTACTGTGAAGAAAAAAAAAAGTGCATAAGCTATCTTGGGATTTTCAAAATGTTGTGCATCTTGTGCCTGTACAAATCGTAAGACTCTTTGTCTGCACCTCATGTAACTTGCATCAAAAAGTAGAAGTTTTCTCTGAAGTTTTAAAGACACGTTAACATGCATATGCTTAAAAGAAAATGATCCATGAATTACAGAATTTTCCAACATGCAATCTTGCCCAGCCTTGGCTCTCAATTCCTTCGAAACTCTTTGCTTTCCTGATATAAACGCCATGTGCTGGTTTCATTCATGGCCGAGCAAAGGTTTCGCCCAACTTTATAATGGTTTGCATTGACTTCAGACAAGATTGCCTCTGCCAGAGTAGCTTAAAAAATGTTTATGTTGATATAACTCAAGCCCAGGCACCATTTCTCCTCATTTTCTTTTCAATGTGCTTTTCAAAAATTATGGCATATGTCTGCCTGAAAGTCGGAAACATTTTTGACAATAACTTGGAACTTTCTCTAACCTAATATACTAACTTTAAAGTGAATTATACAGCCATAGGTTGACATGGAGCCATTTTAATAGCAGGTAGTTGACCTGAGAACTCCAAAGCAATTGCTTACATATTGAATCATCTTATAGCACAAGACAGCAAAAGCTATGGTTGGCAGAGTAATTGGTAATTATGTTTTTAAAGGAAGTACACCCATGTTGTCCAGGTAAAAGATAGAAATATAGAATAGTAAGGTTTAAAATCTTAGACAATTATTTAAAAGGAAAAAATAGAGTAATAAAATGCAACACAGGACTAATGAATGTAGACTAATGTGCGATGTTTTTAAAGCCTTCACTTTTTCACATGGGGAAAAAATGTTTCCTTTTGTTTACAGATTTTTTAAGTTTAAATAGGTAATCTCAAATATTCCAATAAATTTGCAACTTTAGATTCAAACTTAACACATGTCTACTAAGTGAAATATATTGGAGAAAATAAAGATGTTTCTTGACAACAAAAAGAATTGGTTTATCATAAAGTGCTAAGCAAAATGGTATAGACCTTGTAAAAGTGCTGTTAGGAATTCCAAATGAAAAGTGTTAGGTTTCTCATTTTTTTACTCTTTTTCCTACAATGGAATTTTATATGACATTGCTAATTAACATCTTGTTCCAAGAGACCAACAACAGATAGGTTGGCCTTGCTTTCTTACTCCTGGAAATAGCAAACATGTGGAAGAAAAAAATCCTGGTCCGAATTTGTTCCTTTTGTTGTAATTTTTGGGAGACATCTAGAACATCACAGACAGGTGTGATTTTGAAACACAATTTTCTAGCAAATTGGCTGGCTCAAGATATTAGTAAAAATATATATATAAGGGAAAAATGCTGGAATTTGGAATTCCATATTTTTCTGTTGAACATAATTTGGATCAGAACTACTTAAGGACATACCCCAATGCTAACCAGAACTTTCTTAATTCGTACTGTACCACAGATATGAGGATTCCAGGCTCTCTATGGGATTTGGGACAACAAAAGCAAAGGTATTTTGTTTTCTTTTAATATCTCAAAAGGGAATTGGAGAGATAAACCATACCAAAAAAGAAAGCATTAAGGGATAAGGCAGAGGCAATAGATAACTGTTTTTGGTGCCAGAATTCCAGTTTAGTAGTTATAATTCCCTTTGATCCTGTGACAACTTCTAAAAAGGTAAAGCTCTTTCTCAAAGTTGACTGCTAGGAGTAAAACTGGTACAACCACCGATGGGTGATGTTTTCCAAAAATGTACATATTTATATCTAATGGTCCAGTAATTATTCTCCTCAATGACCCAGCAATTCTATCTCCTAGTTGTATACTCAGATAATATATATATATCTACACCAAAGACGTACAAAATCCTTCACAGCAGATCTATTCATTACAGCCTCCAAACAAGGTGAAATAATACAAACATATGATCAATTGTGGTTTATTTCTGCAATGGAACACTACAGAACAATGAGAATGAATTATCGTGTTTAGCTAAAAGATCCATTCCAATATTATTTCATCAGTTATGATGTTTGAATGACAAAACTTACTTGACACAAAAAAAGTTTATTTAAATTCTTATCAAAATGTGTAGTAAAAGTCATTGTTCACTATTCCTCTATGTTTACTTTGATAAATTATTCATATGGTGACAAGAAATAAAAAGGATCCTTTCACTTGAACACTTAGAGGCCATTATTATTGGCCTAATTTTAATATTTTTGTGTCTTGGGGAATAGTGAGGCCCTAGAAGAGGAAGAGAGATGGGAGAATGGCCAGATGGTGGAGCAGTCAGAAGACACATATTTATTGATAACATACACTATCTTATATGGATGCAGTTGATGGTGCCCTAAAATAATTATAATAGTAACATAAAAGATCACCATGGAAGATATAATGATAATAATAAAAATGTTTGCTATACTGCAAGAATTACTAAAATGTGACAAGAGACACAAAGTGAGCACATGCTAGTATAAAAGTGGCACCAGTAGACTTGCCGTACAACAGGGTTGGTAGAAACCTTCAACTTGTAAAAGATGCAATATCTGCAAAGTGCAATACAATAAGGTATGTCTATATGTAGTGTTTCAAGGTTTTAAGAAGCCTGGCATTTCTTTTTTTTTTTTTTTTTTTTTTTTTTTTTTTGAGACGGAGTCTCGCTCTGTCGCCCAGGCTGGAGTGCAGTGGCCGGATCTCAGCTCACTGCAAGCTCCGCCTCCCGGGTTCACGCCATTCTCCTGCCTCAGCCTCCCGAGTAGCTGGGACTACAGGCGCCCGCCACCTCGCCCGGCTAGTTTTTTGTATTTTTTAGTAGAGACGGGGTTTCACCGTGTTAGCCAGGATAGTCTCGATCTCCTGACCTCGTGATCCACCCGTCTCGGCCTCCCAAAGTGCTGGGGAAAAGCCTGGCATTTCATTTAAGGTGACATCCCATTTTGGTTTTTTGAGAAGTGAGTGAAAACAAGTCTCAACTTTAATGACTACATTTTGCAAAACTAAGAACTTTGTATTGGGAAGAAAAACGATGCTTGTGATGGTTAAAATTATGTGATGACTTGACTGGATGAAAAGATGTTCGAATAACTGGCAAAACATTACAGTTGTTCCTAGATGTATAGGAGGGATTGGTTCCAGGACCTGCTACATATTCCAAAATCTGCATATACTCAAGTTCTATGATCAGTGCTGCAGAACCCACATATAAGGGTTAAACACTATTTTTGACCTGCATTTGGTTGAAAAAAATCCATGTATAAATGTACCTGCACAGTGCAAATCAGTGTTGTTCAAGGGTCAGCTGCATTTCTTGGTGTGTCTATGAGAATGCTTCTGGAAGATATTAGCATTTAAATAGGTAGATGGAGTATAGAAGGTCACCTTCACCAATGTGGATAGGAACCATCTAATCTGTTGAGGGCCCAAAGTAAACGAATGGGCAAATACAACAAATTTTCACTGTTCTTGAGCTGGAGGATCTATTTTCTCCTGCCCTCACACATCAGAATTCCTGGTTGTTGAACTTTTAGACTACAGGGACTTACAGAAGTGAGCCGCTCTGTTCTTAGGCCTTCAGACTCAGAGTGAATTATACCACCAGATTTCCTGGTTCTCCAGCCTGTGGACAGTTTATCATGGGACTCCTTGGCCTCTATGATCATGTAAGTCAATTCTAATAATATATCTCCTTGTTTACATCTCTATTTATCTATACATATCCTATTAGTTTTGTCTTTCTGGAGAATACATAATTATTGTTATTTAACAATCATTGGGAGGAATAAAAATGAGAAAACACTCAGTGTGTTTTGAGTGTGGAGTGAAGAAATTAGAAATAGAGAATATCTAATCTTATATTTGATATTTCAGTTGTAGCAGAAGTCCAATAAGTTCCCTGAAATTTCATTATTTTAAGTGAAATATATAGAAGTCACAGAGTTACTACAAACTCTCTACAGAGGGTTGCTATGAAACTTCAATATCTACAAAGTGCAATACAATAAGTTATGCCTGTACATAATTTTTCAAGGTTTAAAGGCTGGGATTGCTTTTAATATAACTAGAGAGTTATCTAGTATATAAGGCCATCCATCCATACAAGTATTCTTATCATAAAAGAAATGTTTGAAATTGAGAGTGAGTGCTTTCAAAAGGTGAAGTAGTGGTCTGCTAGAACTGGCTTCTACAGGCTTATGAGAGCAATAGTCAAATTTAGAAAAGTTTTACAAACCAGTTTCTAAGCAACCATCATAAAAAAATAAACGCTATAAACATAATTAAATGAATTACATCGTAAAAATGGTAATACAGATTCAAAATCCATCACTTTGTAATTATTTTACATTTTTTCTGTTATCTACAATCTTGAGGTTATTTAGGTCTATTGTATCTGTATGGTGCAAATGACACAATTATGGGTTTTTCCATTTTTCCTATTCTACATTCTTTTTTTTTTCTTTTTTTTTTTTTGAGACAGAGTTTCGCTCTTTTTGCCCAGGCTGGAGTGCAATGGCGCGATCTTGGCTCACTGCAATCTCCGTCTCCCAGGTTCAAGCAATTCTCCTGCCTCAGTCTCCTTAGTAGCTGGGATTACAGGCGCCTGCCACCATGCCCAGCTAATTTTTTGTATTTTTAGTAGAGACGGAGTTTCACCATGTTGGCCAGGATGGTCTTGATCTCTTGACCTCATGATCCACCTGCCTCGGCCTCCCAAAGTGCTGGGATTACAGGTGTGAGCCACCTTGCCCGGCCCCTATTCTACATTCTACATCAACTTGGTAGGTTGAAATCACCCATTGTGAACCACTTACAGCATGGAAATTCAACAAATTTACAAAAATATCAACACACATTCATGTCAGAATGACTTTCATTCATTCATCATAGGCTAGTTTAGCTGCATATAAGAATTCAGTCACAATCAACTAGTTATGTTCATTGTGCAATACAGGGTACTGTGTATTTTGTTCTTATTTGTAAATTGTATGTTACCCATATTTTATATCAGAACATCCTATAATAAAGTTATACATATACATGCATGCTTTTTTTCAGAAATCTGATAATTAAACTTTTCTAGAGCACCAATAGATATAAGTGATTCATCACATTACGTTTATATTTTCTGTATTTCAATGTTTTGTGATAGTGTCACATAAACCTTTCTGGCCGTTTTTAACTCTGTCCAGTGATGGCCAGTATAAAAGATCAACCTTAGAACCCTGCATTGTGGACACTGGAGAGACCATAGAGTAGTCAGAAGGAAACCACTGTGGCTCGTTATTCAAATATAGGATCCAAGGCTTATTTTGCAGAAACTGTGAGAGAGGTATATTCCCCTCCTCAGTTCCACAACACAACCTCAGACTGCCCTTCAGAAAATTCTTGTTCTTTTTCCAGGAAGAGATTCACTTCAGGGAGTAAAAAAATAAAGATGAACAGAAACAATGTATTCAGTAGCAATGTCTTTCCTTCCACACCTCTTTAACTAGAGCTCCCTCACCCAAACGTTTTGTTTTGTGTTTTGTTTTGTTTTGTTTTGTTAGGAAGGGAGTGAATTCAGTGTTTCAATGTGGCAGCAATTATTATTTTTATAAAATGATTCTATATATGAACCTAACTTTAAGATCAGTAGACAAACTTGATTGCTTTTACTCATATTGGGGAAATTTCTCACAAAAAAAGAAGACAATTCAAATTGAGTAAAAATTTAAGTGTGGTAGATTATTTATTGAACATACAGGTTTAATACATAATTTAAAATCATTTACATGAACATAGAAGTTTTTAAACATCAGTTTATTTGTATAATAAGCTGTATGTTAGTGTTCTTCAGAGGAAAAAAAAAAAAAGGAGATAGATCCCAACACACACACACACACACACACACACACACACACAATTATGGGACCGAACTAATGTACTAATAGAGGGTTAGTAGTCTCATGATCTGCCTTCTGCAAATTGGAGAACCAGGAAAGCAGGTAGTGAAATTCGGGCCAAGTCCAAAGACCTGAGAACCAGAAACTCTGATATCTGAAGTCAGGAGAAGATAGATGCCCCAGCTCAAAAAAAAAAGGAGAATTCGTTCTTTCTCTGCCTTTTTGTTCTATTCTGACCCTCAATGGATAGGACGATGCCTGCCCATGTTAATGATTTTCTTACTTAGTCCACTGACTCAAATGTTAATCTTTTCCAGCAACATCCTCAGAGACACACCCAGAAATAATGTTTTACCAGTTATATGGACTTCCCTTACCTTAGTCAAGCTGACACATAAAATTAACCATCACAGACTGTGAAGGGTGGCAGAATATGTCACCCCGAAATATGCTAGTTTGGTGTAAAGATTATTTTGAGCTAAAGGCCCTTGAAAAACAGCAAATGCAAGAAGGGCATTCTAATCTCCTCTTTTCTTCCTGAAAACAGGAGACAAAAACTCCCATGTGAAAGATACGCTCCCTGTACCAGAAGAGAAGAAACATTCTTGTCACCGGAGATGAGGAGTTGAGACTAAAAAAAAACTGTACAAACAGACCTTGTTAAAATAGCTCTTATCTTCCTTTAGCCTCCCCACACATTTTAGTTACTTTTCCACAATTGTCACACTTTATTCAATCTGCTATATAAGCATTTGGGTTTTACCACTTCTTAGGGTCTTTATTGTCCTATGGCAGCACCCATGTACATGTAAAAAGTCTGTATATGTTTCTCCTGTTAATATATTTTATGCCAATTTAATTCTCAGGCCCAACCAGAGGACCTAAGAGCATTGAGGCAAAGTTTTGCTTGCTCTGTAACTGAGATGTCAGGATTATCTGACAAAGACTCCTTGATCAGGAAGATAATCCCAAGTTAGAATGAAATCTTTATAGAAAAGGGGGATCCACATTGCAATTAAATTGCTTGTAACAGTTTCTGGTTACACCTTAGTGGTAAAAAGTACAGCTTCCTATAAATGGTGATTAAAAATAAAAGTCTAGAATTATCCTTACTTCACTTGATTACTATTAGAGAGCCAATAGGCTGTTTTCCTTTCATTAAGGGAGGCAATGTTCCTAAGGAATTAATGAGATTTTTCATCAGTTCTCAAGGTATGTATAAAGTTCCTAGAAACAACTCATCAAATGGTCATTTGTACCCACTCTAGGACACGCATACCAGAGACCTAACAGTGATTGTCTCCTCCTTTCCACTTTGCCCTGAGTAAACAAAACAGCAAGGCCCATTTTAACCTAAAAAGGATTCACATTTTCAACCAACTTTTAAAATTAAGATTCTTTTTGTTTTGTTTTTTTTAATTTGTTTTTATTTTTTGAGAGTCTCACTCTGTGACCCAGACTGGAGTGCAGTGGCACTATCTTGGCTCACTGCAATCTCCAACTCCTGGATTCAAGAGATTCTTGTGCCTCAGCTTCCCTAGTGGCTGGGATTATAGGCACCTGCCACCACTCCCAGTTAATTTTTGTACTTTTAGTAGAGATGGGGTTTCATCATGTTAGCCAGGCTGGTCTTGAACTCCTGACCTCAATTGATCCACCCACCTTGGCCTCCCAAAGTGCTAGGATTACAGGTGTGAGCCACTGCACCTGGCTGATTCTTCTTAATAATCACAAAGGGTTCTCCCTTTTGAAAAAGATGTAACAATTTTTAACATTTCATGTTAGAAACAGTGTGAGGTTTTCTCATACGTGGTACCTAAACTCAGATGACAGGCAGAAACCTCAACTTGTTCCTGAAGTCTCTCAAGAGCCCAGTGCCATCTCAGGCCACCTTCACTATGCAAATAGACCCAAGGTGGCAGGAGGATGCTGCAAGGACCAGTTCCAGCACATTCCATTCCATTTGCTCAAACTCAATACCTGAAAGACAAAAGAATCTCTTACCAAACTTGATAGTGTTAACTTTTAGGGACCTACATTGGAGAGTTAATACAAAAATGTGTTAATTCATGAGGCAATATTTCAGAAAACAGCTGAAGACAATAGAAAATATTGTCTTCCCTACTTCAGGAGACAAAATTTTTCCCTACTTCAGGAGAAAGCCCCAGTTATTTAGAATATGAAATCATAAAATTCAAGATAAGGAGAAAACCCCCAGAATTTATTTGATCATTCAGGTTCTGTTGAATGAGTCAACATGTACCAGTAGAAAAAAATGAAGGAAATCTTTCCACATTGAGAAGCTTATTTAGTCAGCAGATGACTCTCTAAATGTTTCTGTTAAAGTCCCTGTGCCTGTACTTTTAGCCCCAGGGGGGTAAATAAACCTCAGAGTTTAAACAATTCATCACAGCACCTGGATCTATTTACAATAAAATCATATTTTCACCAAAACCTTTTCATGCTAATACTGGGTCCAGTGTATACTTCTGATGTACAAGGTTGAAAGTATTTTTTTTCCAATGGAAAAAGGTGCTTGTGACTCAATTTTCTTATACTTCACAGTCCTAAGTTACTTGGTTGAGGGTTTATTGTACTAATTTGTTTTGGGTGAACCCCATACACTTAACAAATCCTTCTTTAGCCAAAGCAACTTGATCTTTTTTTTGACCAAAACAAATCAACCAAATCAGAGAGAGGTGGGAAGAGAGTAATTTTTTCCCCTGAAAGATTAAAAATGCATGGTTGAATAGATTATTAAAAAAAATATTAAGAACTTAGAAATCACATGTGGGTAAGGGGAGAGAAGGAGAATTTGACAACAAAAATGTCAAAACTTTTAGAATTCAATGTATTCTTTGCTGATTCTAGTTAGTCCAGTATATATAATAATCAAAGAACAAATTCTGCGTAGTGGTGAAGAGATTTAAACTAGGGGCTTTTAGGTACAGATTCACATTACAAAACCTTGGTTCCTGCACTTCCCTGGCTTTTTCTAAGAATTTTTTGTAAACCTGAAGAAAGTTTATAATTAAACAAGAAAACTCCCTTTATCCCAATCAACAAAGCAGGTGTCTAGACTGCTATGACTGTGACTTCTACACTATAGTCTCCACACCCCTTTCCACCAATAAAACTAAAAGTAAAAGAAAGAGTCTCACCTGAGTAACTGTGAATTCCTGTGTAGAAAATTTTAGTATTTTACCAAAAAGGAAAGTTGGTCATCTTGAAAGTACATAAAGTGCAATACTATTTAGAG
Organism: Macaca mulatta; assembly: GCF_049350105.2. Lineage (NCBI taxonomy): Eukaryota > Metazoa > Chordata > Mammalia > Primates > Cercopithecidae > Macaca > Macaca mulatta. The sequence continues at coordinate 96,268,644 of NC_133411.1, forward strand.
CAATGGTGAAATCAAACATGGTGTGCTCACTGGGAAGTTTGCAACGTTTGACAAATTGTAATTCTGTTCTTTGCAAACTTCTAAACACTTCCTGCTAAGTGACAACAAGCTTCAGCAAGTTTCCACAAACCTTCTGCAGCTTCTTCATCTCACTATAAAGAACAGATGCCTTTTAGGGGCTGCTGTGAGCTCTTCTGTTCTCTGTACAATATGTACACGTACAAAAAGGAATTCACATTCGATGAAAATGTGATAGTCAAGGCCTCCAGAAAGCTTTTGCAGTAACTGCACAGCATTCCAACAGCTGGCCTAATTCAAGGGCTCTCTGTCAATCACAGAAAAATGTGACAGACTTGTGACTTTGTGGCAAAAGCAACAAAATTTACAGTTTGAGAGAATTACATCAATAACAAAATAATTTGTGTCGTTAAAATATACAAAGATGCTTCCATTTGTTTTCTAACAAGTTTAATTAAAATGAATGTATATTTTCATAGTTAATATTAGAAAACTGAAAAGTAGATAAATAAAGCTCTAGTCATTTTAATTCAAATCATTAGGGCAAAAAATACGTATCTGGCAATATTTTTTTATGAGGATTAATGCCAATAAATTCAAGTCAAAAAAGAACTCATGCATTATGGGAAAATCACAAAGTTTACTGCGTACTTGATTTTCAAGTTTTTTTTTTAAGTGAACTCAGTTTCCAAAATATTAATCTACTCATAGAATTCACAGGTCATATTTACCAGTACGTACATTTATTTTACAATATTTTAAATAAATTTTTGATTGTTCAATTTAAAATTTTATCTAGTATTCTTTTTCTTTTTTTATTTTTTTTATTTTTTTATTTTGTGTTTTTTTTTTTTATTATTATACTTTAAGTTCTAGGGTACATGTGCATAACGTGCAGGTTTGTTACATATGTATACTTGTGCCATGTTGCTGTGCTGCACCCATCAACTCGTCAGCACCCATCAACTCGTCATTTACATCAGGTATAACTCCCAGTGCAATCCCTCCCCCCTCCCCCCTCCCTATGATAGGACCCAGTGTGTGATGTTCCCCTTCCCGAGTCCAAGTGATCTAGTATTCTTTTAAACCAAGTTTCTTTTAGAATTTGTATTCTATTCAATGCAACAAAAATTGTTTGTAGTCCAAAAGACTTATTCTCAGACATTCTTGTTCATATTATCTTAATCTTTAGCTTCATCTGTGATAATTGTCAAAATCAGCAATTACTGGAATTACTCTCTGAGAAAGTTAAAGTAGCTGATCTAAATTGCGGATCCTTAGACAATAATTAGACAAGTTTGTCACACATTGCTCTAAAAATAAATACGTAAATACATAAATAAATACATATAAACAAATAATTGAGAAAACAGTTGTCCAAGACATTTGAATAATCATTAGTAGTTTAACTGGAGGACAACTGCAGAAAAAAAATAGTAACTTAAAATAGAAAAAGAAAAATAACTTTATAGTAACTGAAAGACTTCTATAGCTACTCCTTTAAGCAAGAAATAAAAAAAAAAGTAGGGAGCTTGGAACACAAGTCAAAAAGAAGGAGAAAAATGATAGTTTTCTTAAACATGCATATCACATGTTTTATTAGGTAAATTTTGATACAAAAGGTCATATACACATTACTATAATTTAATTTTGTCATTAAACTGTATAATTTGGGGTGGGAAGGCCAATGATACAAATAGTTTTCTTGAGACACATATTACATGTGTGATACCATAAATTTCTTTGCACTATTCTTTTCAGAATTTTGCCTACACTAGGTTTTCATAATTGGCATCTTCTACTTTACAGTTTGGGTTATAATTGATAACCATATTATATTTTATTTCCAAACCTATGATCAATATTTTCATTTAGTGATTCCATTCATGTTATTTTTGTTCACTTTAATTACCTAATTAAGTTAGCAAATGTATTAAGTGTGAGAGGAAAAGACTATACTGCTCTAGCACTTATTTGTTCTGTGATATTTGGCAAGATTTTTAACATCTCTGAAGCTTGCTCTCATCTATAAAATGGGGCTAACAAGGTTACCTGACTTACAGTGTTGTTATGAGGATTAAGTGAATTAAAATATTTGAAGCACTGACAATATGGTCTGACACATGGTCAGTGCTCGACAAATATTAATTATTAGTATTAGAATCGAGATGCCGTGTCTTCTCATAAAATACAGTCCCTACAATGACCATATAATTTATCAACCAAACCAGAAAGTTTGTGAGAATAATATATGGCACGATTACTAATTTCTTAGGAACAAAGGTGAAAACCTGGACAGTCCCAGGAAAATAGAACTATATAATTACCCTCTGACCCTTAAATCTCAATGAGTATATGTTTTAATTATTTTAGAAAAAAAGTAGACTAAATTGAAATTAAATTAGGATAGAATTTACAGAACTTTGGAGCTGGAAGAAACTTTAGAATCATATAGCTTCATTTCACTATTTTATAGACAGGAAATTTGAGGCCCCAAAACCTGAAAAGAATTAATCAAATTCTTAATGTAAAATCAAGTTCTAAGCTGACTAGATGAGCCAGAGTGACTTGGTTGCAAATTATCTTCAAAAGATAATTCAGTACAGTATGTTTTATTTTATCTTGTTTTTCATGAGTACTAAAATCTGAGCAGTGAATGAAGTATTCAGGCTGCATTTTATTGTTTGGGGTCCGTTCTAGAAAGGAGAGAGATAATGGGGAGGGAAACAGAAAGGAGATGATGTCACTCGAGGCTAAATGGACACCTGTGGATTCATTCAGAGCCTCTTCAGGAGGGGACTGAATATATTTTTTACAGTCCTCGGGTGAATATAATATGTACACTAAACATCAGATTGAAGGGATTCTCTTTATTTCTTAAGACAATTATATGCTAATTTTGTTGAGGAAGAACCATTCCTTTCTACCCTCAACTCTCTGCTGAGCTTACAACTGATTCTACTTTCAGGTTGCAAAGATGGAATCAGTGGCTCAGAATAAACCAAGCCACACCCAGAGAATCCCTTGTGGATGCTGTAGGGATGGATGGAGAATGCTAGTCAGGCCAATCAGAGTCAAGGAAGGAGTTGCATTTCAGCTACAGGAGAGCATCTTTCACTGAACTAGAGTGTTGATAGTAAACTCAGAAATGTACCACTCTAATGGAAGTGAAATCTGATGTCAGCTACATTTGGTACCAGAAAGTTTTCAAGAGCCAGTGAACACTATTTTGTGCAATCCAGTAAGGACCAGATTTCCTATCACTTGCAACTTATCTGTAAATGTATCTATGTCAGCTCACTGAACACCAACGTTGAGGGAGGCTCATGATTGCATACGGAGGAGGAGCTAGAACAGGGCTGGGCCTGCAGACAGAACTCACCAGTTGATGGCAAGTAGGAGGAAAACAAGGTAGGACTTAGATACAACCAGAGCAATGATTCTCAGACTGGCTGTGCATTATTATATTCACCTGCTGACCTTTCAAACTATACCTAGCCCTTCTCCCCAGAGATTCTAATTTAATTGATCTGGCCTGGAGCCCATATCTCCTGATTCATTGAGTCAGGGTTGAGAACCACTGACCCAATTAATTAATCAAGAGAACCAAATCAATTCTGAAAATTCCTTACTTCCTGCTGACCAATGCGGAGTCTTCTAGAGTCTTCTAATGCAGCGCGGACAAGCCTGGGCCATGGCCTTATGTGCACCTGAATTTTAATCTTGCACTGCTTCTTACCAGTAAGGTACTTTGCACAAGTCTCTCAAGCTCTTGAAAGGTGAAATTGTTGTTATTTAGTATACTTAATGGATATTAAGCCCTCACACATTACTTGGAGGATTGAATGAAATAGTATACATAAAGCTCTTGCGCCAAGCATGGTGGCTCATGCCTATAATCTCAGCACTTTGCAAGGCCGAAGCAGGTGGACTACTTGAGTCTAGGAGTTCAAGACCAGCCTTAGCAAAATGACAAAATCCATCTATTAAAAAAAATACGAAAATTAGCCGGGTGTGGTGGCATGCACCTGTAGTTCCAGCTACTCAGGAGGCTAAGATGGGAGGATTGCTTAAGCCTGGGAGGTGGTGGTTGCAATAAGCTGAGATCACAACACTACACTCCAGCCTGGGTGACAGACCTAGACCCTGTCCCCTCACCAAAAAAAAAAAAAAAAAAAAAAAAAAGAGAAAGAAAGAAAAAGAAAAAAAAAGCTTTTGACACAGAGATTGACCTAAGTGAGCACTCAAATGTCAGCTGTATGTGGTAATTAAGTAATAGTACAAATGCTGACATTTCTGTCAGATAATTCTGTGCTATATAAGTACTGAATATGTGACTTTGGACAAATACATTTCCCTTCTCAGTATCAGTTATCTAAGCTATTCAATAGTATAATAAAATATGCATTAAAAATGTAAACATGCATCTTTAGTTGGTTCTGTATATCGTATATCACATGTGACAGTTTCTACTACACAATAGTCACTTAAACCTTTGCTATCTTATGTTTTTATTTAATTTCATTAAATCACAACTTTTCCCACTACAGAAAAAAAATGTTGAAGTTATTTGTGGGAGGTTTTACATAAGCATGTGAAATGCATTGTATTAGTGTTCTCCAGAGAAAGAAAACAAATAGGATATGGATAGGTGATGATTAATAGATAGATAGATAGATAGATAGATAGATAGATAGATAGAAAATAGATAGATGATAGATAGATAGATAGATAGATAGATAGATAGATAGATAGATAATTATGAGGGGTTGGCTTACATGATTATGGAGACTGAGGAGTCCCATTATCAGCCTTCTGTAAGCTAGAAGAGCAGGGTAGCCTGTAGTACATATCCAGTCCAAACCCAAAGGCCTGAGAGCCAGCAGTGCCAATATTTGAGGACAGAAGATGGAAGTGTCAGTCGAACAGAGAGAAAATTCACCCTTCCTCCTCCTTTTTGTTTTCTTTGGTCCCTTAGTGAATTGGATGACACCCATCTGCACTGGTGAGGGCATCTTCTTTACTCAGTCTACTGATTCAAATGCTAACCTCTTCCAGCAACGCCCTCACAGACACATCCAGAAATAATGTTTTACCAGCTATCTGGGCATTTTTTAGTTCAGTCAAATCATCATATAAAACTGGCAATCACATGCATGCTGGAAAATTGATTCCCCTTGGTGAAGTGTATATTGATTCTTCTAAAATAACACTAATCACAAATAGCCAGTGGCAGAAAGCTACAAAACAACAGCATTATCAAAGAAAGGTAGTACACAAGAAGTTAAACTTATCTTCCAAAATAGCATGGTCAGGAAGGATTCAAAAGTATGTAAGAGCATTTCTTGCAAATGAATAAGAACAAGCACAGGGTGATTTCTCTAGCAAATTTTGGTAATCCGTCCAATTGACAGAGCAAATGTTGAGCTGCTTCAAACATAATCAGTCCACACGCCAGCACCACAGTGCCGGCCGGGTTCAGGGGTTGGATGAAAAAATCGATTGCTTTATGAGCAATAAAATACATACATACAAACATATACACACACAGACACAAGAGAATAAAGTAAAATAATGAAGGTCAACGCTAAATAGAAATATTAGTTGATGACATTTCCCCATAAGCTCCTACTCTTAAGATTGAAACGTTGAGCTACTGCAGTTTTGTGTACTTCCAGGGTATTTTTTAAGAGTTCACCTAAACTAGGAGCAGAACTGCCACTGACTACCGCCTTGTTAGAGCACCAGATAACCTACATAATTAGCGAAGGACTATGAGAGTAAATCCTGGCTTAGGAAGTGAAAGTGGAAGCTAGAAAATGGAATTTTAAAAACGAATAGGCAGATAATTATTCATCAAGTAGTCTTTGATTCTCTAGTGTGAAATAAGACCAGACATTATTTCTAGTGTGAAATAAGACAGACATAATCATGACAGGTGAGTTTTGTGAAATATAGGTAGAAGGTAAGTTTATTATCTGGGAGTGAGGTGTCAGCTTCTGGATGAGGCTTATGTGACTTCTCCAATTGCGTTCACAGGAATTCTGGATGTGTCGGCCAGGCCTGTGTATTGTTTGCACTCAGCCCCAAGTCTCAGTTTTTAAATGCGTAAAAATCACCAAATTTTACAGTCTCATGTGAGACTACGAACATTTTTCTTTCTTGTTTTTAATTACTAGAAATTGTAATTGACCTGTGTAAGTGATATCCGTTGCATTTCTTAAGTAGCTGAGCTCTGATGTGAACTCCTTTCATTGTTAATGAAGAAAGGAGTGTTTGCTTCAGGAACTTGAGTGTGACAGAAATGTCAATGAAGAAAAACATAACAATTTTATCCCTGAAACAAAGAATAATTTTTCTGCTGCGTATTTTTTTTTTCATTGCAGCACCATATGATGTACAACCATATGATCTAAAAATCTGGTTTAGTTCACTCCTCTGAAAATCTCAGAGATTAGAAATATTCTTATTCTTTCTTAATTACCTTGCTCATTTCCAAATTAAATCTCTGTTTTTTTAACAATCAATTTGCATTCAAATTCCGAATTTCTTCATGGCAGTAGGCCAGGCTCTAAAGAAAATATTGTTGGTTAAAAGGACTATAAGTGAAGCTAGGGGAGCCTGATTTATTTTTGTCCATTCTCTCTCATTTGTATTGCAGGAGAGATTTTTCTTAATTTCTTTTCAGCCATTGGTTTATCGTTCTGCCTTCCTATAAACTTTAGGTAAGATAGCTGAAGGTCTTAGGATTCTGCGTTTTCTATATCAGCAAAACTCAGAGTCTGTGCTATGAAAGGGGTGTGATTTTTGATTATCCCAGTGTTATATAACTCTGCAGATTTTCTAAGATGTAATGATATTTAGAGGTGACAGTAAAAGCATTACAATTCCACCAAGTGTTATACAGAGAAACCATGCATAGCAAAGGCTCAAATTTTTCAAACAGCTAGTAGGAACATAATGAACTATGTTTTTCTCTATAATATTTTTATCAAACTAAAATAGCTAGTTGAAATTTTGGTCACTAACTTGAGATGCTGTTATAATATACCTATTAACTGACAAATAAATCCTTTATACTATTTATGAATTTTCAGTACTTTCATAAGATATACATTAAGCAGGAATGAAAAAACTCATGTGGACTATTATGCAGTGAATATTTTTAGTTCTTATTTGAATGAAAAAATATATTGACACATTTAGAAACTTTGGAAATTCCTTGAATTATTTTTCCTTTAAAGTGTTCGTAAAGCTTAGTTTCATCATGACAGTAGTAGTAGTAGTACTAGTAGTAGTAGTAGTAGTAGTAGTAGTAGTAGTAGTAGTAGTTACATGGTGCTTATAAAAATGAGCATTTCTCCTAGTATCCTTATAAAATAGGTTGTGACTTCAAATCTATTTTTCCACAGGAAAGATAAAAATGTGTCAGAATGAAAATTTAAAGATGAAGATAGCATTTTATGAAGTTCTGTCTCTATAAAATTTCCCCAGAATCATGAAATTAATGATGGTCACACATATCAGGATGACTTGTACCAGTAGATGTTAAGGCCTTAAAGTAGTTATTAAGGTAGTACAGTATTGATGCAAAGAGACATAATCAAAACATTGGAACAGATTAAGAGTCCATAAACAGATTCACAAATATAAGCATATAACTTATAACAAAAATTTCACTGCAGAGCAATGAAGAAACAACAGTATTTTTAATAAATAGTATGATCAAGTTAGATATCTATATAAGAAAATGATTCTTGATTTCTATTGTATTCCATAAACAAAAATCACTTTCAAATAATGGATCTGAATGTAAAAGGGCAATAAAAAATAAAGAATCAAGAAAAATAATATAGAACGTTTTACTTTGAATAGACAAAGATTTCTTGAAAAGCATTCAAATAGCCTTAGCCATAAGAAAAGAGATCTAGAACTTGAACTACATTAAAATTAAGAGCTTCTTTTAATCAAAATACACCATTAAGAGAATGGAAAAGCAAGTCACAAATCAGGGGGGAAAATATGCAAACATATAAATGACAAAGAACTAACACAAATGTTTAAAATATTCTACAAAATAATAGAAAAATACAAACAGTTTAATTTAAAACTAATAAGTATGCACTTCACAGAAGAGGATAATTAAGAAAGAGTGCTCATTCTCATTAATCATTGGAGAAACACACGTTAAAACTACAATGTATTCTTAATCTGTGTTCTGCTGCTATATGGAGTACCACAGATGAGGTAATTTATAAAGAACAGAAGTTTATTTGGATCATGGTTCTGGAGACTGGAAAGTCCAAAAGCATGGTGCTGACATCTGGCAAGGGTAGTCCCATGGCGGAAGGGATCACATAGTGAGGAAGTACACTTGAGAGACAGCAAATGGGGGCCAAACTCATTCTTTTATCCAGAACTCACTCCTGTGATAACTTACTCACTCCTGAGTTAACTACATTAATCCATTCATAAGCTAATCGCCTCTTAAAGGCTCTACCTCCCAATATTGTTAAATTTCAACATGGGTTTTAGAAAGGATATTCATACTATAGCAAATGGGATGCTATTATACATCAGAGAGCTAAGTTTAAAAGATTGACAATAGACCTTATTGGTATGAATGTGCAACAACTGGAAGTCATATATATTTCTCTTGGAAGTATAAATTGGCTCAACCATTTTGGAGAACTACTAGCTGTTTCTACTAAGACTGAATATATGTACACTCTATAACATACAAATTTCACTTTTAGGTATATTCTAAAAGTGAATAGAATACCTTGGTGTGTGCACTAAAACACATGTTTAAGAATGTTCGTAACATCATTAATGATAATAGCCAAAGATGGAATCAGCCCAAATGCTCATCAACAGTAAAATGGATAAATCAATTAAAATGCTCATACAGGAAAATTTATAGAGCAATGTGAAAGAATAAACAAGTATTAAACGCTATTGCATGGATGAATTTCACAAACATAATGTTATTCAAAAGATGCCAGACATACACTGTTTGTTTCTTTTTACATGAAGTTCAAAATGAGATATCTAAAAAATTTGAAGCCAGATAGTTGGTTACCTCTGAGAAAAGGACTCATGAGTGCTGGTAATACATTATTTATTGGCCTGTGTGGTGGATATATGGGTTCACTTGGTGAAAACTTATCAATCTGTATACTTTTGATTTCTACATTTTGCTGTAAATTAACTTCTATAAAAAGTTTATTAAACAGAAATATGCATATGCATTTCAAAACTGAAATATAAGATAAATTATGCCTGGCATACTTCAACCTCCCTTCAAGGAAAGTGGGAAATTATAAAGTAGCAAAAAAAAAAAATGCTGTGAAAATAAAATATTAACAGAATTAGCAATATTTGGGATTTTTCCACTGAGAACTGCTTCCTACAGTTACCACAGTAATGTGACACAAATCAGCTTATAGATTTTGTTAACCCTTATTGACCTAATGTGACACAAATCAGCTTAAAGATTTTGTTAACCCTTATTGACTTCATGAAGCACGTTGGCATTGTTGGGATATGAATGTAATATTTCAATATATTACTCAGGAGTAAGTTTTCACATAAATTTGTATAATCTAAACTTCTTTCAATGTTACAGTATAATTCAAAATTACTTGTATTTAAACCTTCCCCAACTCCCACCATTATCCCAACCCACCTTCATAATAATTATTGAGCAATATTATCAAGAAATAGTATTTGTTCTTCAGGATTTCTTTCAACCATATCCTTGGGTCTTGATATACTCTCCTATACCTCCATAGTAAACCACTGCTTGAAATTCACCCAAGATGAAGGTGCACCATGTCTCAAAAATTCAAGGAGGTTTTAGCAATATTTAATAAAGTCACAGTAATGAATCAAAGAAGAAATCACTTGATAATCTGACTTAGAGAACATCAGAAAGTGACAAATTCTAACTTATTATAACTATAAAGTGTTATAAAACGAGGATGGCAAATACATGATATTTATGATATAGTTGCCTTCCTTAACACATCAACACATCTCAACATAGTACATATCACTTATTTATAAGGACTCTTTTTTCCTGCAAAAGCCTAAATATCATCTCAAAGTTCTTCTTAATACCACGATCTAGAAAGCATTAGGCAATTGTTGACATGTGAATTTTCATATAGATTGTTTTCATAATCTATAAGAAAATTTGAGACTTACCAAATACAGTAGCCATTTTTACAAACATAGATCATTATAAGAGAGAATTGACAATATCATAAAACACCATTTTTCAGCAAATCCAAGGCAGACACTAATGCAGACCAAACAGCTTATATCTCTTTTATCTGAGAATCTCCCTCTTAAAATATATCCAAAAATGTGTTCTTGTTTCTACTGTTCACATTCCTACTGCTTGAACATTTTGTTTGCTTGGGGTTTCAATATCAGTAAACTAGTACAACTGACTTTAATTAATTAGAACAATAACATCTTTCTGCAACGACATTTTTCTGGCCTGCCTAATGTTCAATACATGTTTGTTTCACTGTCACTTTGCTATTTCACCACCCTAAATCAGGCTTTCCAAATTGAAAAACTTTCAAGAGATTACATCACAAATAATGAAGGCTGTATATATGCCCCAGAATATAAGCTATTCTTTCACTATGTTCATAGTGACATACTATGTTTACAGCACCTGACAGTCAGAATGCAATCTATATTTCTGAATGAATAGTGAAAGAGAAATCTTCAAAAATACACCAGGTTATGATAGTATTCATCGGTCTTTGCAAAATGAGTATAAGATATACCACCTTACAACATTCTAACGTAAACATTACCTGTGTATCCTTAAGTTCATCCCCTTTTAATGACATGGAGAAATATTTAAGACATGTGGGTGCTTACAGGAAACCCTTGCTTTAGGAAAAAAAAAAAGATAAAGAGTGCTCTAATTTTTTGTGCTGAATGATGAGTGGAATTCTATAAAATTTTGAACATTTTTATGACACGTTTTCTAGAAATAAGAAAAGCAACTCAGTTTAACAGACTAATAAATATATATATATACACACATTCATATATACATATACACACATGTATGTACATATATATACACACATACATTTATATATATATATATATATTTATATATATATTTATACTTTTCTTTTGAGACAAGGTTTCACTCTGTTACCCAGGCTGGAATACAGTGGCATAATCATGACTCACTGCAGTCTCAAACTCCTGGCCTCAGGCAATTTTCCCAACTCAGCCTCCTAAGCAACTGGGACTACAGTTGTGCACCACCACACCCAGTTACTTTTTTATTTTATTTTTCTTTCGTAGAAATGGGTCTTTCTATGTTGACCATGCTGGTTTCAAACTCCTGGCTCATGTGATCCTCTTGCCTTAGCCTCCACAGTGCTGAGATTACAGGCATGAGCCACCATACCTGGTCTGATAAATATTTTTGAATGATCCTTTCTACATCAAAATAATATTTCTAGTTAAAATATAACAGGGTATCTTTTTACATAGATGTAGGCTCAAAATCTATGTAGACTTTATATACATTCTCAGAAGAGTTCTAAGGTCGTACCCCAAACGTCTTAGGTTAAATGCTCTTAATACAGTGGCTCATTGAGGGGACAATTCAGCAAATGCTAAAACCATAAATAAATTTTCTTCCTTAAAAAGGCATCTGGACCTGGTATTGTTGACAGAGTCATACTCAAGCAGGACGACTGGACTGGGTTCTAGAAACAATAGCCCTGCCCCGAAATTCACAGGCCTCTAAGCTAGGTATACTTCTCTCATTTTCTGTTTATATTGACTTCCAAAAGTGTCCAGTGGTATGACCCACTGATGCTTGTTTTACACTGAAGTGTAAAATACATCTGCCAACATTCTACAGTGAGGTTTGGAGAAGCTGTTTGGTGCATACCCTCTCTGTGGGGATTTTAAAAGAGTCACATTCCCTCAAACACTTTACAATGCCTTAGAGCAGGTTTGACAAGGTGCCCAGTCAGGAGGCTAAACAAGGCTTGAGAGGCAAAATGGACCACTATGACCTACGTCCATGGCTGAGGAAAGCTTAAGATGAATAGTGGGACTTCAAATGGACTGTAATGGAGTATGCTTTACTATTTATTCCTCACTGAATTCTTTATGTGGGTTAGTTATGCAACATAAAATAACCACAGAATCTTTGTGGTTTTAACAAATATTTATTTCTCATTCATGGCTTGTGTTCACTGTGGGCCAGCTTTATCCCAGCTCCAGATTCAGACAGCATTCTCCCTGGTATGGCGGCTGATGGAGTGGCCTCTCTATGGGGCTTCTACGAAGCATTGTCTCTCTTGGTAGCAAAGAAAAAAAGAGAACACTGTGAATCATGCACTGGCTCTAAGCACCTCTGCTAGAAAATGACTCATCATTTCCACTCACATTTCATTAGCTAATGCTAGTCACATGGCAGTGCCTAAGTGGAGAACTGCAGAGATATATAAGCCTCCTCTGCAGAAGGAGGTCCACAGAGAGAAGCACTGAATATCATAAAAAGTATTCCAATCTTCCACATTAAGTCAAAGTAATTTCTACTCTCAATTTGCGCTAGGTAGGAGGAAGCCAGAAGTCGTTTTAATCAATTCTACTACATAAATGAGGTAATAAAACAGGAGTCATATTTATTGGAAACCTCTCAGGCTAAGTGCTTTACATAATGATTGCATATAATCATCACAATGCATGGTGGCGTGACATCAGCATTCTGATTTTACAGAGGAAAATACATGTGCTAAAGAGTAATAAAGTTATGATAAAGGCCACAGCAGACTGCAGGTAAATTTGATCCTTCCAATCAAGTATACAGAGGGACATTCTCATTGTCAAAAAATTTTTATTTTTATTATAGAACTAACCTCTACATTATAGGCAGAGCATGAACATAGTCTTCTTTAGAGTTGATGGCCTTGGAGGCATACCTAGTACAATTATGCTTTAAAAGACAATCAAAACATGAGTATAATACCTAAGCACTTCATAAAACAAGGTAGGGACTTTATGAAACTTATGAATAAGAGAATAAGAATAAGAAAAATGAAAACAATCATTCAAGTTACTATAACCTTAATGATCGATGTAATTAGAAAACAAAGGTAGATGGAACCTCAATTGAAAACTAATATAATTTTATAATATTTTTACTAGCTCAGCAAAAGGGAAAGGAGTGAAATATATGCCCCCAACTTTCCTTTTGATCAGAATCCAAAAACAACAACATATTTTTATAATCATGTGCAGGTAAATCCCAAAAACTGATTGGTAATGAACAATTAAGCATACTTCTATGCCTTCTTTAAGTCTCTACTTCTACAACAGAATAAATAGATGTATTTTTTTTTAAATAGAGGAATTCCCTCTCAGTAATACTAATCACAAACAAATAAATATTTTAACTTCCATTCTCTGTATTTTCTCCCATCTTCATCTTTTTTGTGTACCATAATTCAATCCATTCTCCTAGACCTCACCCATCCCCACAAAGCCACATACCTGGAGCCCAGTTCATTTCTTACACTTGTTAACTATCACATCTGCAACATGATTAACTACAGTCTGAGTCTTCTATCTTCTACAATGGTTCTTAAACCTTAGTTTCACTAGTATCACCTAACGCATTTGTGAAAAGAAAAAAATGAAATTTTGTGCTGTTTTCTTCTCCATCCTGATTCAGTATATTCAATATAGACAGAGGCCCAAGAATCAGCTGTTTAAGTCAAGCCCTCAGGAAAATATGATGACCTTCCTGAATCACTACTATTTATAGATATTGCCCCTGCATGTAATGCCACATTTTTATAGATCTTTCCAAAGATGTTCTGTATCAATGCTATTGTTTCAGGCTAGAATTTATTATCACTCTAAACTGGGGAGTGAATCACTGAGCTGTCTTCTAAATAATGTATTTTTGGGTTATTATGACCCTTGAAGCTGTGAGAATGTGCATATTCAAGGTGAATTTTCAGGCACAAAAATGAATAAAAAACAGCTTCTGCTTGTTGATTGCTGATTATGAAAAACCTGAGCTGGTGGAAAAGCAGTAAAAACACATGGAAACTCAGGACAGCATCAAACAAGCTTAGATTGCTATAAAAAAATCTAGTTTGTTTAATGCACAATATGAACATTTGACATAATTTTTAAAAACTGTTATAGTGATTCTGACATGCACATTTTCAGCATAATAAAGAAACAATTTGGCCTTTGCTGTTAAAACCTGGGTAAGGAAACGAAGACTTTTCCCAACTACATCTCTCCGTATTGACCTTGATGCATTCACCCTGAAGTCAAGCTTGGCCACCACTGACTGTCCCATAAGCCTGCCCCTGCCTGCCCCAGCTAGCTCCATATACCTTTCTTCCTTTCTCACTTCCTGACTGTCCCCTAACCTCAGCATGTACAAATGGCAGGACCCAGTTCTGATGCTCTCTCCTCCATTGTACTTTCTGTATTGCTCCAGCCAGATATAACCAAATCTTTCTGACTTCTTCTGGTACTTTCTGTCTGCTCTTGTATGATTAACCAGTTTTTAACCTTAAACTGTGATTATTTTAATTCACAGATACATTTTTGATGATGAAGCCAGAGACAAAGACTTATTGTCACTGGGTTTCCTAGAGTACTTAGTACAGACACACATTAAATGTTTAGTAAAAAATAAATCAGTGAAGAAAGAAAGGGTACTACACTTCAATAACTGATATTTTATCTGGGTGTAATTGTGTATAAGGGGAGAGACAGAAAAAATGATTTTAAAGAAAATATCTTAACAAAAACATAAATAATTTGAGTTGTTTTAAATCAGATTATCTCACACTAAACACTGATTTTTTTGACCAAATAATTATTTATTGTGGGGGCCTATCCTGTACATAGTAAAATGTTTAGAATTATCTCTGGCCTCTGCTCACTAGATGCCACTTTCACCCTTTCTCTCAGTGGTGACCACCAAAAAATATATCCAGAAAGTGACAACTCCTGATGAGAATGGGAAAGATGACAGAAAACTTGAGATGAGCAACTTTACTGATTTTCAATAGGGAAGGAAGGTGGATACCAAAATCCCAACTAGTCCCTAAAATATTGTTGAAATGTTTCATGTTGGCAACGTTTATGAAGCAATGGTGGTCACTAGGATTAAACATGGATCTATTATGATCAAATATATACTGACCTCATTTCCTTGTATGATCATATAAACAAATTTTAAAATACATCTGGAAGGATACCCTTATAAAACTGAATTGCCATCCACCTGGTAGAGTTCCATCAAGAAAAAGTCTGCAGCAGATAAATTCAGGGACCTTCCATCTTTAAGACTGTAAGACTGAAGGTACTCTACCATACTCCGATCATACTTGGTCTCATTGATAAAGCTCAAGGGGAAGAGTTCCTGGCAGAGCAGCCTGAGGATCATAGAGTCATGTTTTTGCTGAATGTAATTTTCCTGAGTTTCACAGGAAGATGAAAACAAAGCCAATGTAGATCCACCATGTGACTTTAAGTTTCAAGAGGACAGAAGTGATACCTGTTGGGCTTATTATTCACCTGGCACATAACAGGAGCTCGTAACTATAATTAAATGAATAAATGTCACAGATTGCCTTGGTTCATTTGATACCAAAATATATAAACTGGTTGGCTTATAAATAACAGAAATTTATTTCTCACAGTTCTGGAAACTAGGAAGTTCAAGGTCAAGGGACCAGCAAATTCAGTGTTTGGTGAGGGCCTGTTTCCTGGCTCATAGGTGGCACCTTCTTGTTGTGTTTTCATATGGTGGGGGGGGGCCTCTTTCATAAAGTCACTAATCCCCTTCTTTAGGGCTCTGCCCTCTTGACCTAATCACCTTCTAACACCATCACGTTGGGGGTTAGGATTTTAATATATAAGTTTGGCAGAAGGGGGTAGGGCACAAACATTCAGCCCATAGCACAAATTGTATTTTACTATACCTATTCATGAAAGCAAGATTGTGGCCTTTACTCTATAGATCCAGAAGACTAAATTATACTTATGCCTTGCATGCTAGTTTAAATTTGTAAAGTATTAGACAAGTTGAGAAAAAATTTCTTTGCTGTTTCTTTTGAGATTACTTACAAATAAGCAAAAACATATTATTCTCCAAAGATGCTACCCTGGTGCTCTCCTAGCAGTTGAACTATATTAAACACAGTTTTCCTTTCTTTGCCTGCTGCCACATCAGTGTGGAAAGAAGGGCTGATGGTTTTTCCTTCTTCAACACATGGGAGGAAGACTCAACAGACATTCGCTGCAAATCTAGTCTGTTCGCACCCTCTGAGGGTCATGTTTATGTGTCCCCACGTTTTCAGGGCAGAGGAAGGTGATGGGAAGCTTAGCATGACAATCAATCTCAAAGTTGCAACTCCATGATAAGAGATGCTGTCAACGTGGTAATGACTTGTTTAAACATTTATTAAACCACTTCACAACAAATAGTAACACATGAAGTGTTATCCTCACATTTCACAGCAACATCACTTCTAAGGAGAAAAAATGCTAGCCAAACTGTTTTAAAATCTTCATCAAGATATTATTTAGTTAATATTTAGGGTTTTAATTTTTCCCATTTGTTCACAAAGAAAAAAGGTTTTTATAAATGAATTTTGCAAACAAATACAAGCATGGTTGTATTATTATTGCTAAAAAAATAAATATCTGAAATGGGGAAATTCAATATTAGAATATCTACAATACAATAATTTTCATCTTCTTCTATGTACTTTTCAGGTCTTCTCTTCCTCATTGACTTTTAGAGATCATGACTTATAACAAAGTTATTACTGACACCAAAATAACAATTTATAAAATTATATGAATTTAATGTTTAACAAGATATATTTTTTTCATTATTTTTTAAACTTGTTTTTCTTTTCTTTTTTTTTTTTTTTTTTGTCTTTCTTTCTTTTTTTTTTTTTTTTAGATGGAGTCTGGCTCTGTTGCCCAGGCTAGAGTGCAGTGGCGCAATTTCGGCTCACGGCAACCTCCACCTCCCAGGTTCAAGCGATTATCCTGTCTCAGCCTTCTGAATAGCTGGGATTACAGGTGCCTGCCACCACAAGTAAACAAATGAAAATTTTATAAAATACTCTCTTATTAGTCATCCCTAAAATACTTCCATTCTCTTTCCATATATATTCTCTCAGAGAATGGGGTAGTCATCTATACATACATGTACATGTGTATATACTTATACTTTCATGTATAAGATTGCTGGCACTGGTCAAAGAAAGTTATTGATAATGTAACATTTTAATGTCTATTTATTACCTCATCATTTAGCTCTAGATTAGTTGAGATATATGTTAGGCTATTGAAGCAAGAAGCCATTAAAGTACAGCAGTTATAAAAGACATCAAGGTTTGGGTAGGTAGCTCAGGAATGAAGTGGCAGCTCAATGGAGCTAGAGATGCAAAATCCTTCTTTAATTTTACTTTACCACCCACCAGGACTTGCCTGCCTGCAGTTGAAGATGGCTCAGTACAACGACCACTGGGTTCTCATTCCAGATGAGGATGTTGCACGGAGGTATAAAGTAGCATGCCCTTCCTTTCAAAACACTATTTAGAAGTTGTTCACTTTATCTCTCTTTGGCCTTTTTGATCACCAAACCACTTTAAACTGGAGGAGAAATTAGAAAATGTTGCCTTTGTTTTGGGCAGCTATAATTTGGAGTTTCTATTAATAAATTTAAAAAGGATATAGATATTGGAGACATCTACATGAGTCTGCCACACTCACTTTTTGAATATTTGATATTTTCCTATTTGAACAAATACAATCTTGTTGTAACCATGGAAGTGGAAATGCTTTGTCTTCCATGAGCCAAAATACCTGATCCCAAACTTGGTGGGGCAGCTGTCCCTGAGAGACAGTGAAAAGCCTTGTGTTTCATTGTTAAGACAGATTATTCTCAGGGTGACACATCCTGATTGCAGATGCAAAAAGGTCTGACTTAACAGACTCTGGGTCTATAGAAGCCTGGATGTCAGCTATGAGCACCATTCATGCTGTAAAAAAATGAGAGCAAGCTTCAAAAGGAGGCAAACTTTTATGCAGAAGTTACTTTCAGGAGGAGACAACTTCCTCCCCTTTCTCTGACAGAGCATAAGTCACTAAACTGAGAGTAAGAGAGAAGTAGATATGTGCTGAAATAACTCATCTGTTTCTTTGGACTCTGATTCTGTGGTAAGATCATGTACCTGGTTAGTGATAGATGGGACGGCATCTACACCAAACTGCCTCTGGCAACCTGCATCAACAGAAATACAATAAGAATGCCCCGAGGTCATTATATTGATAATTAAATAATCCAATAGCGGATGGGAAGGAAAAGAAATAAAAATCCAGTAAACCAGCAAAGATTTCATTCCCAAAAAAGGCTTATATTTCTCTGCCATATAAGCTCCCTGAGAATAGGAATTTTTGTGTGTTATGTTTATTGCTATTGCTGTCACACAGTAGAAACGAAATATTTATTGAAAGAATGAACAATCTAGTCTCATATAACCACTAACCACTGATGTATATCTGAAACACAAACTCTGCAAACTCTTTCCTTATGCTGGCTGTCCTTGGAGCAGCTCTCCTTGAAACCAGTAGCGGCAGTGTCCAGATGTTATTAAAACATTATTAAAAGACTGGTGGCCTCCAGCGGTCCCCCAGTAGCTAGAGTACAGAAGGTCTCCCTTCTCCATAGGAGCAGCATGGATCCATCTAATCACAGTTGTATGCCCCCCTGGAGCATTTTCCTTGTACTGTCTTACGATGTTTTATTTTCCATGCCACCTTCTTTCTCTCTTCCCACCTTTTCCATTTCTCTTTAGAAATCATAATCGGTCTATTCCTTCTTCCTTACTTACCACACCCATAAGATTTTAAAAATAGAAATTCCTCTTAAAATAATGAGTAACTCAACACTGTGAAATTCTCTAGACAATTCAGCAGTCTCCTGATCATATACTGTATCCTATCTACACAATTGTAAAATTCCCAATTCACCAGAGAAACTCATGATGAATTAGAAAAAACAAGTTGTAAAAGTACTGTGGGGTTAGCTCTATTCAGGAAAGAAAATGAAAGCAATGAGAGCAAAACAGAAAAAAAAAAAAAAAAAAAAAAAAAGCACTGTGCATTGATACTGTTTTTATAATAATAAAAATCCAAAATTGTTGAGTACTTTGCAGTTTACACAATCCCATGGTACATATAATTAAACTGAGGTCCAGTATTTTTAAGTGGGCTCTTCAATATTATTTAACTGATGTATCTTGGAACATAGAACTAGACTCAAGTCCTCTGAGTCTAAATGTTATGTTCTTATCAATACATTGTGTAACTTCTAAAAAGATTAATATACATTCAAAAATCGTTAAAAAGCCTTATATCCTCTGGCAGGCCAGTACACTTACTGAATATAACAATTGTTTACAATCATGGTATTGTAGCTTAGTAATTTATCTTCATCAGTTGAAAGGTATGTAAGACGTAATTTAATAATAATAAGATGCCATTCTTCAGGCATGAAAAATGGCTACTTTTTCTATAACTTAGAGCAGATATCCTTGTCACCCACAGTCATTCACTTGTATTACAATATGCCCTTTTAAAGGAACACAAAATTAGTGTAGTGATAGCTATCACTATCAGGCCAGCATTTGTACAGAACCTTGGTTCCACCAATGAAAGTGCACCTCAAAGGGAAATAGCATTTTTGTGTATGTCATTTATGAGAACCTCTGGGTCAAAAAAAGAAATCTAAGGTTACAAATGTTATTTGTTTATTTATTATTTATTTATTTATTTTACTGGCTACAGACTACACCAGCCACAGTACAAAGTTGTGCCTTTGGGTCATACATGAGACCAGTGAACATCTGGGGTTAGAAGAGACCTGGAGCTATTATTGGAAAAGAGAACACATGTAATCATCTCTGTATATAAATGCCAACATCTTGCTTTTGGTCACATTTATTATTATGACTAAAGGAGTAGGAAAAACTAGAAAAAATTTAAAAGAACAGGACTCACCCTCCATTAGCTGGTACAAATGCCATTTCTCTGTAATCTTCTATGTATCAGGCAATTCTAATTGATTGCTCCTTTCTCCCATGTTCTGTACATACATTCAGTACTATAATAGTTATTGCTCTTGTAATGATTCATTGCATTTTTGTCTTCTCCCAAACCTAAAAACTCCTTAAGGAGAAGAAAAATGTTTTATTCATTTTTATGCATCTATAATAGGTACTCATAAAATGTCTATTTAACATAAACGAATGATTAGGATTGGAAAGTAGAACTTATGTTTTCTTTTAAAAAAGCACTGGGAAGTTTTCAAGATGTGGAGTGGTCAAAATAAGAGTATTTTTTAATGAATGACTACTAAGACAGATATAGACAGTGATCAAACTCTTGTCTTCACCAGAAAAAAATAACAATTTTATCAAAGTGATATTTATGTTACTCTTTGTGACAGGTTAAAGATTTTCAAAGGGACCCAGAGTTGAATGGCAAGTTGTAGGTTGGAGGCAGCCTTTCACGTCTACATGTACTCTGATATGAGCTGCCTGCCTTCTCTCCTCTAGTAAGAGATGGAAGTGGGACTCTTGTGAGGGATGGAGTTCTCAGGAGATGGAATGTACTGGTATTAAATGATGCTGGGAGATGGTAAGGGGTATAGAGCCAAAGAAACTCAAAGGCCAAGTCATTAACCAAGTGATTTAGGACGTAAAGGACAACTTTATAGTTAAACCCAAGAGAGTAGTGATGAGATACAAAAAGAAAGATCACGAATGACACCCTGCGAGGCATCTTGGGACTCTGGGAAGAATGAAACTCTCTAAAGTATCATGCAAATTTAAGTATAAATTTGTGAAAATGTTTATATCAAAAATTTAGGACAAAAATAATGAAAATGGGAATAACACTAGTCAAGTGAAAATACAGCAGTTTTGAAAGCCTCTCTCTTAATGGTCTACATGAGTTTATGTGATAATGTTTGTCATACAAGCTTTTACTCACCTAATAATGGATTTTTATAAACATTCAGTTTATATTTTCATGTCAATCTTCTAGATCATTTAATTGATATTCAAAATATGACCCAAATGTCATGGACCTTTTTTTCAACTCTGGTGCGTAAACAAAAGTCACTTCATCATGTCACATGTTATAAGATCCAGTTTTCTAAAGAATTAAATCACAGCATTTAGTCTGACTTCTCTCATTATAGGATTATAGTCTAGGTCATATTTGTATATGTTCTTCTCCCTTCAGTGCACTGCTGCCTTTACTCAATTGTAAGCTTCCTACAGGTAGTATTTATAAACAGTCTCTGGTAGCCTCTCATCTGTATGGTCTTCATGGCACTTGGCTGTGAAGGCTCAAACAGTGCTCTTTGAACTCTGTATAATCACTATTTCTATATTTTCTCTAGCCATGCTGAAAGTTTTGCCACGGAAATAAATTCATTACTTTTATTTTTAAATTAGGTTTTCTGATACAAGAGATTTTTCCAGGGTCCTTCATTCATTCATTTATTGAACAGATGTTTGTTAAGTACCTTTCTGTCTTAGACATAGGTCTACATGCTGGAGAAACAGCAATGAACCTCAAAACAATTCTTGTTTACATGAATTTTATATCTACTAGTGGCAAAAGGTTTTAAAAAGTTATAAGTATTTAGCATGTTGACAAGTACTACAAATTTTAAAACTATGGTGGCAAGTCTATTATATAGAGTGTAGTCAAGGAAGGTCTCACTGATAAAATGACATTTCCCAGAAAATAACAGTTATATGGGAATAAGCCATGTGGTTGTTTAATATAATAAATAAATAAAAGATATAGGTCAAAGCAAAAGCCTGGGCAAAGGCTATGAGGCAAAAGCATTCTTGATGTGCTCAAGAAACAACAAGGAGACCAGTGTGGAGCAGAGTGAATAAGGGATGAGATAATAGAACATAAAGACAGAGAATTATTTTGCACTTACCAGTTATTATGGGGCTTCATAGGTGCTATGATTTGAATGTATGTGCCCCCGCAAAATTCATATGTTGGAACTTAAACCTCAATGTGACTGTATTAAGAGGTGAGGACTTCGGAGGCGATTAAGTCATGAGGGTGGAGCCTTCATGAATGGGATTAGTAACCTTATAAAAGTACTGAAGGGAACTAGCTAGGTCCTTTTGCCCCATCTGCTTTTTGGCCTTGTGAGGATACAGCAACAAGGCACCATATTAAAAGCAGGGCACTTTGAGAGGCCGAGGCGGGCGGATTACCTGAGGTCGGGTGTTCGAGTCCAGGTCAAGAGTTCGACACCTGGCCAATATGGTGAAACTCCATCTCTATTAAAAATACAAAAATTAATCAGGCATGGTGGCACATACCTGTAATCCCAGCTACTCGGTAGGCTGAAGCAGGAGAATTGCTTGAGCCCTGGAGGTGGAGGCTGCAGTGAGCCGAGATTGTGCCACTGCACCCTAGCCTGGCCAAAAGAGCGAGACTCTGTCTCAAAAAAAAAAAAAAAAAAAAAAAAAAAAAAGCAAGGAAGACCCCTCACTAGAACACCAAATCTGCTTGCAGCTTGATCTTGGATTTCCCAGCCTCCAAAACTGTAAAAAATAGATTTACCTTATTTACAAACTACTCAGTCTAAGGCATGATATTACAGTTCAGAAACAACCTTAGATAATAGGACTTTGGGTTTTACTTGGAATCTCATGGAAAACCACTGGAGGATTTTACATAGACAATTTACATGGCTGTGATGTTGAAAATAATTTGTAGAGAAACAAAAGGCAAAGACAGGGAGAAGAGGTGGGAGGCCATAATAACAATTCAGGCAGGAGATTATAATGACTTTGGTAAGAGTGGTAGTAGTGAAAGAAAAGGTGGCAGAATTCTAGATTTTTATTATATGATTAAAGTAGAGACAAGAGGATCTCCATATAAATTGGTTTCCATGTGTGTAAGGAAGAAAGACGACAGCAAACACTTCGGCTGGAACAGTAAGAAGAATGGAGTCTACAAGCCTTGAGACTGAATCATACAGGTAAAAGAGAAAGTGTAGGTAAAGAGGTATAATGCAAGAGATTTCAAAGACTGTGATATTTAAAAGTGGTCAGAGAAGTAGAAATAGAGCTAAGAGAAAGTGATGTTTTTGCAGTCATGTGAAGGAATTATTTTTAAAAGAAGGCATAATTGTGTCAAACCAGATGAGGACCAAAGATCCATGGACATAGCAAAATGGAAAACATTGGTACACTTAAATAACAGCTACTCTTGGTGGAGCGATTGAGCTAAAATTCTATTGCTATGGGAACAGGAGAAAATCGGAGGAGAAGACCTAGATACAGTGTATATTGATAGCTCTTTTGAAGGCTTATGTTGTAAAGAAAGAGAGAAGAGAAATAGAGAAGAAACTGGAGAGGGGCATGTAATTAAAAAAAGGGAGTTTTTTTTGTTGTTGTTGTTTTGTTTTGTTTTTTTTATTAAGTAGGAAAATCACCTAGATGAGGTTCTAGTGAACATTGGAGGGGTTGCATAGGAGCGCAGTTAGCTGATTTACATTAAGGAGAGGGAAGATGAAGTATATGGGTAGGTCTCCATGCAGATGGGATGGTAGATGTGGTGGTGGGACACTGGGAACAATATTTTCAGATTGTTTCTATAATTTCAGTGAAATACAAATCAAGATTATCAAAGAGATTAAGTATGAGGGAGAGTTTGATGATTGAGAAGAGGGTAGAAGTATTGGGAAAAATGAAACAGACTAAGGAAATGTAGGTCTGCCTGACAGCACTGTAAGTCTAGTGGAAATGGTCATGAATTTAAAAGCGCAATGAGTTAGTATACATTCGCCCTCAGTTTTGCTGCTGAGATGTAGGCACAAAACAGGCAGAGTTTAAATACTGCTTCACCACTTATAAGCTGTGTGTTCCTGGAAGACTTACTTAACTTCCCCAAGCTCCTATTTTCTTATTTATTTTTACAGGTGTGTTGTAAGACTCAAATGAGATAATATATGTATACTGCAGTGATTAGGAGCTCGAACACTGGAATTAGTCTGATTGGGTTTAAATCCTGATTCCTAAAAGTGAGAGAGACAAGGGAAATGCGGGCATATGCAAAGTAGTGTTTATAATTACAAACCATGGAATCTAAGCTGTTTAAGGAGGAAAACAAGAATAAAAAATCAGATAAGGGAGGACGGTGAACACATGATTGAATCAGTTGAGTTTGTTTTGGAGTCAGCTTACTAGCTAGAAAAATAGAAGGTAGTCACAAAGTAGAACACTTAAAGTTGAGATTATGGAAGGAGTGTAGTAATTGATAGAACCTTGAAAACAAATGTCTCACATAAGGTGGAGGAATAGATTAACAAAGAAGAGGTCAAGAAGCTCAATGTCAACAAGTGTCATCCATGTGGTTATTGAGATCCCTAAGAAGTATGATGGGAAGTGGTGGTGGTAAGAATGACAATAAGGCAAAGTTTAAAAAATACTAAAGGAATGAGTGTATTCTGTAAGTGATTGCAGCAAGGAAGGAAGTATGGATAATCTCATGGCAGGATTTTCAAAGACAGGGAAATGTTAAGGAGAAATATGGGAAAAAGAAATGAGGAAGACACCACCTTACCTTGAAGCCTAGCAATACAAAAGATGTAGGAGAAAAAAAAGTCCCTGCTTCATAGAGATCAGAGCAAATTTGAACTGTCTAGTTTCCTAACACTCAAACTTCATATTCCTAGATCATAAGCCAATCAATTCTGCCACACTTTATAGGAATGCACTCTACAACATCATTCCTCCACTATATTATAGCATTATGCTGCATCCTTAGAGGAGTCTGTTGCAAATAAAAGGTCAACACATGTAATAATGGAGTCAAAAGAGTGTGAAAATACTGAAATAGGGCATCCTCAGAAAACTATTCAGAGTAATCAACTAAGTACGTATCTAAAGTGAGTATTAATAGTAAGATAAATATAAAACACTATTTTCTTTTAAATAGTTACATTTTTTGGTCCTTTCCAAATTTTTTTACATTGATATAGAAATCATTGAAGGAAAAACTTATAGATACTATTTTCTCTGTATTACAGTGTATGTGTGAAAATACATATATACTTTTCCTATAATATATACTTCATATATACATACACACATCACTATAATTAGTAATTAGAAACTATTATAGGAAAATATATTTCTATAATATATATTCTCTACATGTGTGTGTATATATATGTACACACACATGCACACACCCCTATTCCTTTAACATGTTATTTTTGAATGCAGAAATCTATAAACACATGAATAATAATTTTTTAAATTTAGAATTTTATTTTTTTTATTTTTGTGGGTACAGGAGCAAAGTATCACAATTCTGAATAAACATGAGATCCACCACTTGAATGACTCCACCTCACTCACATTACCCTAATCCCATGCCTGGTTTCAATACAAATTTATTGACAAATACAGGCAGCTGACCTGCAAGCTATAGTTTGCCGATTTGATTTTTTAAATATTGCTTTAAAATATTCTTTAAGTCGATTACTGAATTTTTTACACCCTTTTGAACTTTATGCCTGAAACATGAATTTTACTCACATCATGCTATTCCAAGACTATCAAAAATTTTTGAACCAATAATAGTAAGTTGGCAAAATCGGAGCTTATACTCATTATGTTGCCACAGAAATATTAATTTTGATAACTATCCAAAGACAGGAATATTTCTCTGAGAACCTGGGGTTCCAGTGGAGAGAGTCCCTAACCCTATCCTAGCAAATAATGTGAAAATAAACACACTGAAGGGGTAAGAAGAACAATTTTACTTCATCTGTGTCACCTCTACTGCAAGGTGGCACAGCTCAAGAGAGACCCCCTTGGCCTGTGGTTTGTCTTATGAGTAAAGTATAAACAGAGTGGGCACTGTATTGGCCTGTTCTTATGCTCCTATAAGGACATACCTGAATCTGGGTAATTTATAAAGGAAAGAAGTTTAATTAACTCACAGTTCCACATGGCTGGGAAGGCCTCAGGAAACTTACAATCATGGCAGAAGGTACCTCTTCACAAGGTGGCAGGAGAGAGAATGAATGCCAAGTGAAGGGAGAAGTCCCTTATTCAACCATCAGATCTCATGATAACTCACTCACTGTCATGAGAACAGCAGAGGGGGAAACTTCCCCATCATTCAATTACCTCCCCACTAGGTCCCTCCCTTGACATGTGAGGATTATGGAATTACAATTCAAGATGAGATTTGGGTGGAGACACAAAGCCAAACCATATCAGGCACTCAGCCTCACTAGCCTTGCAGAATGCTGTCCAATGGGGTCACTTACTGTCTTGCCCTACTCAGATTACTGAGGAGACAGGCACAACTGAACAGCCTGAGAAGAGTAGTGCAAAGAGCAAGGAAAAGGGGCAAGGCTCACAGCAAATGACACATGGATCTCAAAAACTGCCCACAGATCCCTGTAACTGGCTTACAGACTTCACCAAGAGACCCACCCATGAATTCCATGGGATACATCACCTGTAGCTACCACCTCCTGGCCAACGTGTGCCCCAGCTCTCAATACATTTCCTCAAAACAATGCACAAAGCCACTATAGAAGGCATTAGCAAATCCTTACCGATAGTACATGAATATGAGCAGCCGGCTCAACTTTGTAAGATTGGGAGAAAGTGCACAACTGCAAACACTTAAGGGGACTTTCCTGGAGAAGGAAATGAAAGGCTGTCAGCATTCAGACAGACTTTGTGAGAACAAGAAAAAGCACACAATCCTAAGACTCTCTTCCCAAAAGAAGGGAAAAAGAGAAATGGGACAATATAAATACATAATGCCTGAGAGACTCCCAGTACGTCTAGGTAGACTGGTGAAAGTCTTTCTTTCTCTCTCAAAGCCAGTTAGTAAAGACTAGAGAAGGACATTGCTTCTTCAAACGCAAAAACAGCAACACAAGATTTTAAGAAAAATGAAGACTCAAAAACATAACACCACCAAAGAAACACAATCAAGTTCCAGTGGCTAACCCTAAACAAATGAGGATTTATAAATTTAATGACAAAAAAAAAAAAAAAACCTTTTAAAGAAGCACAGTGAGCTACAAGAAAAAAGACATAGACAAGAGTATCAAGAAAACAATACATTAACAAAATTAGAAATTCAATAAAGAGAATAGAAACTATAAAAAAGAGCCAAAAACATTCTGGAGCTGAAGAATGCAATGACTGAAATTAAAAACTTGATAGACAGCTTCAACAGCTACTCCCAAGTAAACGTAGGAAGAATTAAATAACTCAAAGATAGATTATTTGAAATTATCCAGTCAGAGGAACAAAAAGCAAAAAGAATGAAAACAGTGAAGAAAGGCTGTATGGCTTATGGGTCATCATTAAGTAAAACAATGTATGCATTATGGAAATTCCAGAAAAAGTAGATAAAGAAAAAAAGGAAGGAAGCTTATTTTAAAAAATGATGACAGAATAATTCCCAAATCTGGGGAGAGAAATGAACAGTCAGACCCATGATGCCCAAAGAACTTCAAATAGGCTGAATATCAAGAATTCTTCACCAAGACACATTATAATTAAATGTCAAAAATTAAAGACAGAGAGTTTTGAGGCAGTAAGAAAAACGCAACTTGTCACATACTAGGGAAGCTTCATAAGACTATCAGCAGATTTCTCAGAAGAAACCTTGAAGATCAGGTGACAGTGGGATAATAGATTAAAAGTACTGAAGGAAAACATTCAACTAGGAATACTTGACTCAAAAAGCTATCTTTCAGAAATAAAGGAGAGATAAAGAGTTGCCCAGACAAAAGCTGAGGGAGTTAATTATTACCAGACTTGCCTTACAAAAAATGCTAAAGGGAGTTCTTAAAGTTGAAAAAGAAAAAAAGAACACTATATAGCAACGTGAAGGCATATGAAAATATAAAACATCCTAGTATATGTAATTGTATAGCCAAATTCAGAATACTCTAAGACTGTAATGGCAATTGATAAAAAACTTTTAGTGATAGTATAAAAGTTAAAAGACACAAATACCAAAAATAGCTGGAGCTACAATAATTTGTTAATTGATACACATTTTAAAAAGATATAAATTGTAACATCAGTAAAATAAAATGTGTGTTGGGAAAGTAAAAGTGTAGATTTTTTGTATGCTATTGAAGTTGAGTTGTTATCAGATTAAAATAACCTGTTACAACTGTAAGATGTTTTATGCAAGCCTCATGTTAATAACAAAAGAAAAATCTAATACATCTAACAGATAGATGAAAGATTAAGAAGAAATAAACCGTAACAATATAAAAACAATCATCAAATACTAAATGAAAACAGCAAGAGAAGAAAAGAACAAAGAAACTATAAAACATCTAGAAAACAATGAAGAAAATCACAAAAACAAGTCCTTATTTATTAAAAATTACTTCAATTACTTTATAGGTGTATGGATTACATTTCCCAATCAAAAGATACAGAGTGGTGGAATGGGAAAAAAATCCCCACCCTACTCTATACTGACTACAAGAGACTCACTTTAACCTTAAAGATACACATTGGCTAAAAGTAGAGGAATGGAAAAACATATTCCATGCAAAGGGTAACCAAAAGAACAGGGGTGGCTATATTTATATTGTATAGAATAGATATAGGTCAAAAATTGTCACAAGAGACCAAGAAGGTCATTATATAATGATAAAGGGGTCAATTCATCAAGAAGACATAACTATTGTAAACATATATGTTCTAGAACAAATATTAATGGAACTAAAAAAAGAAATAGAAATACAGTAAGTGTAGGGTATTTTAAAATCCTCACAATATTAGATAGATCATCCAAACAGAAAACCAATAAAAATAAAAACAATAGACTTGAATAATACTGTAAATCAAATAGATCTAATGGATATATACAGAAAATCCAGCAAGAGCAGAATACATATTCTCCTTAAGTACACACGAAAGATTCTATGAGATAGATGATATGTTAGGCCATGAAACAATCCTAACAAATTTAAGACAATTGACATTGTATCAAGTATCTTTTCTGACTACAATGGTATGAAACTAGAACTCAATCACTAAAGGAATACTGGAAAATTCACAAATATGTAGAAATTAAACATCACACTCCTCAACAACCAATGGGTCAAGACAGATATCTAAAGGAAAATTAAAAATCATATATTTAGACAAAAATGGAAACACAGCATTCCAAAATTCATGGTATGCAGCAAAAACAGTTTCAAGAGGGAAGTTTATAGCAAAAATACCTACATCAGAAAAAAGGAAGATCTCAAATAAACAACCTAACTTTATGCCCAAAGCAATTTGGAAAAGTATAAACTAAGCCCAAAGTTAGCAAAAAGAAGGAAAGAGTAATTATTAGAAGAGAAATGAATGAAACAGAGATAAGAAAAGCAAGAGAAAAGATTTTTTAAAAAGGTGTTTGGTTTTTGAGAAGATAAACAAATTTGATAAATATTTAGCTAAATTAAGAAAAAAAGAAAGAAGACTCAAATACAATTGTGAATGAAAAAGAGACATTGCAACTGATGCCACAGAAATACAAAGGATCATGAGAATACTATAAAGAATTATATGCCAACACATCAGATAACCTAGAAGAAATGAAGAAATTCCTAGAAACATACAACCTATCAATCCTAAATTATGAAGAAGAAAATCTGAACAGACCAATAAAAAATAAGGAGATTGAATTAGCAATCAAAAACCTGTCAATAAAG
This sequence comes from Macaca mulatta, assembly GCF_049350105.2. Classification (NCBI taxonomy): domain Eukaryota; kingdom Metazoa; phylum Chordata; class Mammalia; order Primates; family Cercopithecidae; genus Macaca; species Macaca mulatta. The sequence continues at coordinate 96,298,525 of NC_133411.1, forward strand.
AAAAATACAGCACCAGATGGCTTCATGGGTGAATTCTATAAAACATTTTATAAAGAATTAATTCAAATTCTTCTCAAACTCTTATAAGAAAACAAATATGAGGGAATACCTGCCAGCCCATTTTATGAGGCTGCCAGCATTACCCTGATACCAAAAACAGACAAGGACTCAACAAAAAAAGAAAAGTATGGGCCAATATCCCCAATGAACACAGAAGCAAAAATCTTCAATAAAATGCTAACAGACCAAATTCAACTGTATATACCATGAAGAAGAGGAGATTTATCCATGGGATGCAATAATGGTTGAACATACACAAATCAATAAATGTAATATACCACATTAACAAAATAAAGAATAAAACATATATGATCATTTCAATAGATGCATAAAAAGCACTTGACAAAGTTCAACATCCTTTCATGATATAGAAAGCATACACCTCAACATAATAAAGGTCACACATGACAAGCCCACAGCCAGCATCCTACTCAATTATGAAAGGATAAGAAAATGGAAAATGGAAAGATATCACATATTTACAGATTAGAAGTATTAGTGTTGTTAAAATGTTTATACTACCCAAAACAATCTACAGATTCAATGCAATCTCTATCAAAATTCAATGGCATTTTCTGCAGAAACAGAAAAAGCAATCTTAAAATTTATATGGAATCACAGAATACCATGGATAGCCTAAGCAATCTTGAGATAGAAGAACAAGTATATGGAGGCATCACATTTCCTGATTTTAAAATATACTACAAAGCTATAGTAATAAAAACATTGCTGTACTGGCATAACACCAGACAGGCAGACATCATAGACTAGTAGACCCATACAATAGAAAGTGAAGAAATAAACCAATGCATACATGGTCAACTAATCTTCAACAAAGGTACCAACAATACACAATGGAGAAAAGATAATCGTTTCAATAAATATCATTGGGAAAACTGGATATCCATAGGCCAAAAAATGTAATTGCACCTTCATATTACACTATATACAAAAATCAACTTGAATTAAGGACTTAGAAATAAGCTCAAAAACTATAAAACTCCTAAAAGAAAACATAGGGGAAAAACTCCTTGGCATTGGTCTTACAAACAATTTGTTGAATATGGCACTAAAAGCACACAAAAGCAAAAATAAACAAATGAGATTACATTAAACTAAAAAGCTTCTACACAGGTAAGGAAGCAACTAACAAAATTAAAAGGCAACCTATGAAATGGGAGGAAATACTTATGAAACATTTATCTGATTAGGAGTTAATATCTAAAATATATAAGAAACTCATATAATCCAACAGAAAAAGAGAAAACAATCCAGTTTAAAAAAATGGGCAAGGGACCTAAATACACACTTTTTTCCCAAATAAGACATACAGACATTCAAGTATATAAAAATGCTCAATATCACTAATCAGCAGAGAAATGCATATTAAAACCACAATGCGATACTATCTCACACCTGTTAGAATGGCTTCTATTACAGAGACAAAAGATAGTAAGTTTTAGCAAGGATGTAGAGAAAAGAAAACCCTGGTACACTGTTTGAGGGGATTGTAAATTGGTACAGACATTATGGAAAATAGCGTGAAGGTTCCTCAAAAAATTATAAATAGAACTATCATAGACCCAGCAGTCCTACTTCCAGGTATTTATCCTAAGGAATTAAAATCAGGATCTTAAAGACATACCTGTACTCCTGTGTTCACTGTAGCATTTTTCACAATAGCCAAAGTATGAAAATAACCTAAATGCTCATAGACAGAAGAATAAATATGGAAATGGTAGTACACACACACACACTCTTTCTTTCTCTGTCTCTCTCTCTCCCCCGCAACACACACTCGCACATATACAAAATGTTATTCATCCTTAACAAAGAAGGAAATTCTATCACATATAACAACATGGATGGACCTGATCTAAATTATGTCAAGTGAAATAAGACAGACACAGAAAAGCAAATACTATGTAACCTCACTTATATGTGGAATCTAAAACAGTCAAACTCATAACAGCAGAGAGTAGAATGGTGGTTACCAGAGGCTGAGGAAAGAAGATACGGGGAGATGTTGAACAAAATGTGCAAAGTTTCAGTTATGCAAAATCAATCAGCTCTTGAGATCTCACGTATAGCATGGTGACTAAATGTAACAATATTGTATTGCATACTGAAAATGTGCTAACAAGGTAGATCCTAAGTGCTCTTGTCCCCAAAATAAACAACTATGTTAAATAATGAATACGTTAATTAGATTGATTGTGGTGAATATTTCAAAATGTGTATATATGTACATCAAATCGTCAAGTTAAATATATACAATTTTTAAATACATAGAATTTTTAAAGCCCCTGAGAATGAATGTTTATGGTATTAATATTTCTACTTCCACACTCCCCACAAATCCTGCTTCACTTTACACAGAGACACAGACAATTAATACACGAACACACCTTAAAGCACCAAGCAGTTACTCGTTCCATTCATTTCAGTACAAAAAGTACTTCCTGGGCGTCTTTTGACTCTTTGCTTGCCAACCGCCCAGTTTGTCCATGCAGTATCTATTAGTGAAGCTATCTTGGGGCAAACAGGCAGCCCAGGAGGGTTGGCAGTTATAACCAGCAATTACCAAACTGGTGTTGAAATTATTTAAAACAGTCTTGATAAGATTTGTTAAACACCCTTTGAAACTATTTCACATCTGAAATGGCTAAATTGAGGTAATTTGCACAGGAAAATTAAGTCACCGAGAATAGCATGATAATAAACCATGATAAGAAGTAGCAGTTTTATATCAATGATGTTAAGCTAATGGGAGAAATACAGAAGTCTCAATTTTATCACCATTCAGTCTGGAATAAATAAAAACTTAGGACAGAACAAATTAAGAAGTGAACAATTTAATACCATAATTAGTGGTGAGAAATGTAAAAATTAGTAATCATTGAAGAAATTATTACCATATGTTTAATGTATTAACTGTAGCTTTTAAAACTATACTATATTATTTTGTCAGATTATGTAATTAGTGAGATTTTTCTAGAGTGTAAGCTACTTCCTGAGAGGAAAATCAGGTTTTTTGGAAGCCTCAATATTTAGGCCATATTTAACTGTATATTAATTCTGTATTAAGGTTTATGCAATGGAAGTTCTGATTCAATTGTAAAAACAGGTTTTTTAAGGTGAGGTGCCAAATAAGGTGTCAAAAAACAATATTTAGTCACTGGTAATTACAGGTCACTAAATAAATCTGAAGTCTTTATGCCTCCTACGATCTTACAAGGTTTTAGGAGATAGACCTGGGAAAGTTAGGGTGACCCTCGTAGATCTTAGAATGCTCTCCCTGTCAAGACATACACCCATGTCAAAGACCCTCAGAATATCAGGTACATTTCAGAGTATTCCCAGGATACTAGTATAGACTATGAGATAAGTCCATTAATGACTAGAAATTCTTGAAGGAAACTAGAAATGCAGACCTACTTAAAATAGTCAGGATTTTTGTAACTTATCATCACTTAATGCAGGGAATATTCTTTTTCATTTATTCATTCGTCACAAAATAAAAAATATCCACATTGTAGCAGGCACTCAGATACATATACTCTACTTATAGGGCTTATATTTTCTTAGAGAAAAGACTAAATATAGACATATAAATGTGTAGGCACACATGTAAATGAAACAAACTCAAAATTAAGCTAAATGCTGTGAAAGAAATTCAAAAGAGATCAAAGATATTATGGGGGCTGGGGATCACCTTTACAAAGCCAGGGCAGTCCTCTCTGAGGAAGTGACATTGGCAACAACTTGAACTAAAAACAACCTTGAGAAGCTTGGTGGGAAAGAACATTCTAGGGAGAGGTTGCAGCTTGGTAGAAAAATCTCCTGGAGCAGAGTAAAACTTTTGTATATTCAAGAAACAGAAAAGTTCTATTCGAGCTGGAACATTAGGGAGGAGGGTAAACGTCACACATGCACACCTCAATTTCCCTGGACTTACACAGCATGCAAAATTGGAATACAGAGCTATAGAAATTGGACATAGATGTATAGAAATGGATAAGTATTCAGAATCATAGTCTTACTAAGATTAGTTTGCATAGCATAAGATTCATCTGAGTATCAGCTTAATGATATTTAATAAATACATATATAATTGTGCAACCAACACCCCCAAATTTAAAACATTTTCATCACCCCAAAAACTTGCCTCATGTTCTTTGCAGTTGATTTCCACTCTGTTAATCAGACCCAGGAAACCAGTGATCTATATTTTTTCTTCATAGATTTACATTTTCTAGAAGTGTCATATAAATTTAAACATACAATACGTAGTCTTAGTGTCTGGCTTCTTTCACTTGGCATAATGTTTTTGAGGTTAATCTGTTGTTTCCTGTATGCACAATTCATGGATTTTATTGCTGAACTGTATTCCTTTGTATAAATATACCACATTCTCTTTATTCACTTACCATTTGATGGACATTTGTGTTGTTCCCAATTTTGAACTATTATCCATAATGCTACCATAAACATTGGTTGACAAATCTTCATATGAACACAAGTTTCAGCTAGATACCTAGAAGTGAAATTATTTGGTTGGTTATATGGTAGCTCTGTGAATAGCTTTTTAAGCAATTGCTGTACTGTTTGAGTCACATGTTCTTAATTTCTTGCTCATAAACTGGTCATGGAGGACAATAATAATTATGAGAAAGTCTGCTGGAATACTTAATGGAATCTATAGAATACTCATCTCTTTCTAACCTGACACCGTAGTATTACAAGGAACCTGGATATGAGAATAGCAACTACTGCCACTGACTTGGAAATAAAAGATCATGAAAACAAAGTGGACAACCTGTAAAATGTTTACGAGGGCTTTACATAATTTTTTTTTTGTGATGGATTTTTGCTCTTGTTGCCCGAGCTGGATTGCAATGGTGTGATCTCGGTCCACTGCAACCTCCACCTCCCGGGTTCAAGTGATTCTCCTGCCTCAGCCTCCAGAGTAGCTGGGATGACAGGTGCGACTAATTTTTTGTATTTTTAGTAGAGACTTTGTTTCACCATTTTGGTCAGGCTGGTCTTGAACTCCTAACCTCAGGTGATCTGCCCACCTCGGCCTCCCAAAGTGCTGGGATTATAGGTGTGAGCCACCACAGGTGGCCTACATAATTATTTTAATGAACCTCTCAGTTCATCACATTAATGCAGGGTCTGTCGTAGAAAACATTTTTTCTAATTCTTGAAACTGAAGTTTGTGTAATTCCAACCAATGTGGAAATCTATCTTGCGATATATTCCTCCAGAAATATTCCTCCACCATGAGGTCCAAAATGTAAGTTTCCCTTTTCTCCTAATAAGAACTATTTCCATGACATTAACCTATTTCTTGGCCATCATCTACATCTGGACAATGGAATTTTCCTATAATAACTTCAGATCTCAGAAATTTAAAAGGTAAATGAAATGCTAAATTTGCCTACTAGTGGAGGGTGGCAAAACTGATGAAGACAATGTGCAATGACTTTCTATATGAGGCAGAAACATGCACAACGCATAAAGAAAAAGAAACTAAAAATATCTGATGTTGTTATAAAGGAAAGCAGAGCCAAAAGCAATTTGTCTGTGCTTCTTGCCCATCTGTGTGGCTCCTTCACTTAAACAGCCAATGCAGTCAAATCTGATTTGCTTTCCTGTTATAAAAGTTGTGGCTTAACTAGGAGCTATGCTGAAATGTCTAGATAAAGACATCTTTACATAAATACTGTATATATGTCTATGTTTTACACATATGCTTTCTACATGTGATTTTTGTACACACACCCTGTCTTCCCATCTTCAGGTAATGTGTTAGCCCATGAGAAATATCTAAAGGGAAGTCTTTCTTCTAGAGCCGGGAGAATTGTTCTTTCTTCTAAACTTGACTGTATCACTAGCAAAGCTACAGCGAAAGAGTTATTTCTCTGGTCTCGTTTCAGAAAAGAAAGTTACCTTCAATGCACTCAAAACTGGAAGAAATAAACGGAGCACTTATAAAAAATACTCCTGGGTACACAGGAGGTATATGTACTGTGGTCCTTGTCCATCAAATTGGGAGCTAAGAGACTAAGTGATTTGTCCAACATTATTAAGTTCTTCCCATGAGGAGCTAAACATGACATCCAGATAGCCTGTCCTTCAGACTAGTGTTCCAACCAGCTGACCACTCTAGCTATAAACAGTTGCCCCGGCTGTATTTTCCCACTCCTGGATGATTGTCTGCCTGGCAATGAGACGACAGAAGCACTAAGCCAAAATATCCTTATGTGGGCATAGCTGCCTCTTCATGGCAGAGCCAATTTGGATCCCATCCATTGGCAGGGATGTCCCAGAAGCAGCCAATTTTAGTTCAGCCTCTTTAAAACTCTGGATTGTAAACAAACAGTAGGAGTTTCTTTCCACAGTGGAAAGGAGAATAATGAGAAGAAGGATGCAGAAGAGAGGGGGTAAGTGAGGCTAGCACCTAGTTTACCAGAGGAATCAGGAATGAAAAAAATGAGCTGGAAATCTCCAGAGACTAACTGATAATGCCCTAGATCTTTCAACTTTTAAAGACTGAACTGCGCGGAACTCTCTTTCCTCCTTTTCTTCCATACTCCTTTAAATTTTCATCTCATTGCTTGATTCTCTCCATTATTGTCTTGGCCTTTTCTTTCTTTCTTTCTTTTTTTTTTTTTTTTTTTTCTTCTGTTGAGACGGAGTCTCGCTCTGTCGCCCAGGCTGGAGCCAGACTGGAGTGTAGTGGGGCGATCTGGGCTCACTGCAAGCTCCGCCTCCCGGGTTCACGCCATTCTCCTGCTTCAGCCTCCCGAGTAGCTGGGACTACAGGCGCCCGCCACCATGCCCGGGTAATTTTTTGTATTTTTAGTAGAGATAGGGTTTCACCATGTTAGCCAGGATGGTCTTGATCTCCTGACCTCGTGATCCGCCCACCTCAGCCTCCCAGAGTGCTGAGATTACAGGTGTGAGCCACCGCCGCCCTGCTGTCTTGGCCTTTTCTTGATATTTGAAACAGCAGGTAAAAATGGGCCATGTCTAGTAGGCGGTTGCTAGTTTAGTAATAAAGGGTAGTAACTGTAATTGCCCATTTTGAATAGTGTTCGTGTTTTTAAGGATTTCACAAACAAATCTTCATCAAATGAATGTTTTTAAAGAATCATTACTGATTAGATTCGATATAAATTAAGGAAGTTCCCATCATATCTCTTGCACAAATCAATGCCTTCCAGAATTAAGCACAGCATCGATCTGTACGTCTTACATGTCATACTGCTCTGCAATGTGATGGAATCAACAGAACAAGGTGTTTGGAGTCAGGTGGCTAAACTAGGATTTAAAGTTCACATTACTTACTAGTTAACTGTGGGTGCTAAGGCAATTCTCTTGAAGTCTCCATGTCTTGATTTCCTCTTAGTGAAATGGGAATCATAATAATAATAATTTTACAGGGTTGGTGTAAAAATGAAATGACTGCCTGCACTCAATACAATAGTTATTATGGTTATTGTTAGTTATATTATGATTAATTTATTAGTATAATATTGATAAAATGAAAGTGAAATTGCTAGTAGCCAGCTCACAATATTAGTATAACAAAAATTATTTCAATTTGGTTTAAATACAATACCTGTGGTCAATAACATCATCTTTTCTTAAAATGTAATGCATTGAGCACTGTCAATTACATTGAAAAAAAAATGCAGATAATCCAGTTGGACTATCCATTAACTGAGAAAATATAAAATTAAAAAACCACCATGAATTCAAGATCACTTATGAATGTAGTTGTATTTTATTGATAGAATTTATATGCATTTGGAAAAAACAGTACGTTTTATGTTAGATATATTTATTCAGATTACCAAAGAAAATGCTTACCGTACATATGGATTGATGGGCCCTATCCAATAACTTTCATCACTCCTCAAGGGCCCTTGGCATACAGGCTGGGAATTACTAATGTTGGTTAAGGTCACAATAGACAGGGGTGGCTTATACTTATAGTTCTGCTTGCCAAGTGGAAATGCTAACCTGCTCTTTCCCAGGAGTTTAGAAAAGCATTTGAAATATTTCACAAGATAAATGAAAATGGGATAAACACAAGGCCTTAAGGAAAATATACTTCTGGTGCATTTATTAAGCACTTGGATCTGATGCATGACACCTGCTTAAAAATCAAAGAATTATCGCAGGCTTTGCTGAGGAAGAAAGAACAAGAAATATGACTGCACACAGGCTCATACTTCAGCAAGTCAATGTTTTTAAATCAATGAAAAACAATCCAGTGATTGTGTTTGCTACAAAGGGAAAGCAATGTAAGATGACATACAGTATTTCAAGCTGTTCAAATTACTGATGGCACAGTGGCAAGGTATATATTCATTAAAACCAAATAGTTGTTTCAAAGTATGTTGGCCAACAGAGATAAATAATGTTTCTCTGAAGCGAATATAAAATAATGTCTCTCCTCAGAATTTTGGACCCTATAATGGTTTTAGCCACAAATACCTCTTGCTTATTTGGGGAATATGCATTTTCCACCTTCATTCAGAAATTCTTGAGTTAGCTCAACAAAATTCATCTTCTACCTCAACAAAAAAAGCATGCGCATTAAGTATCAAAGTATGTATATTTCTACAGTAGGCTCGCTGATGGTCTCATTCGTATTGGTAAATTTGTCATAGTGAATGAGTAAAGTGTGAATAAACACAATGTGTTGAATGTAGAGGCTACTCTCACAAGAATATTGCATCATCAGTGGGCCAATGTTTAAGAGCATGTTTGTGAGGAAAAGGTACAGACAATTTCTCTTTTTTATCTTAATTCTTCTCTTATCAGCATTTTAATTAATAAACATAAAAAGGTAACATTGATACGCAAAGTATTAAAAGGATTGCATTCTCCTAATCAGTGAAAACAATTATTTCTTCTTTATCTGTATAGAAAGTTGAAAGTAGCTGATGTGGGGCCACAGAATATTGGACAATCAGTAGCATATACCGACTCTAGATGTCCAAAACTTAAACAGATTTGTTCTATACAAGGATTTTGTTGATACAAGTGATGATTTAAAAAATTACCTCAGTGCTATTTCAAGCTCCATCCCTCTCAACTATAACCTATACAAATTCTTATAACACATAGCCTAAAAAAGAGATATGTTAAATTTTCACAGCTGAAAAAAATTCCTCTTTTTAATCCCTCCTACCATACTCCCCTCAAGAACTTCATCATAATAGTAAAGTCCAAATTTAGACTTCTATTTTCATCAAAAACCTGGAAAAATCCAAAAGATACTTATAAATTAAGTTTGATAAAGATACTAAATACAGAATAGTGGTGTTCATTGAAGGTGAGAATATAGCATGACAGTTTTTAAATAAAATGTGAAATGAAAAAATATATGATAAAGTGAATGATTGTTGGTTCTTAGTCTTTTATTATTATTATTATTTTGTTTGTTTTTTGTTTTGCTTTAAATAGGGTTTCTCTCTGTCACCCAAGCTAGAATACAGCATCAAAATCAGTGCTCACTAAAGCTTTGACTTCCTTGACTCAGAGATCTTCCTGCCTTAGCCTTCTGAGTAGCTGGAACCACAGGCACATGCCATCACACCTGGCTAATTAAAAAAAATTTTTTAGAGATGGGTTATTTATATGTTGCCTAGGCTGGTCTTGAACTCCTGGGCTCAAGCGATTCTCATGCCTCAGCCTCTCAAAGTGCTGGTACTACAGAAGTTAGCTACTGTGTGTTGCTGGTTCTTATTCTTTATAAGGAAAACCACATAGGATACTAAAGATGTAAAAATAAAAAATATTTGTATTGGATAATAGTATAAATATCTATAGGTCTTAGTAGACAAATGAACCATTGGGAAGCAACATATTATAGGCATACCTTGAGAATATTTCAGTTTATTCCAGACCCCTGCAATAAAGCAAATATAGCAATAAAGTGAGTCACACGTGTTATTTGGTTTTCCCATGCATAGAAAAGTTATATTTAAACTATAGTTTATTAATTTTAAGTGTGCAACATAATTATGTTTTAAAAACGCATATCTTAAAAACACTTTTTTGCTAAAAATTACTAATAATCATCTGAGCCTTTAGCAAGCTGTAATTTTTTACTGGTGGAGGGTCTTCCCTAGGTGTTGATGGCTGATAACTGATCAGAACGTCAGTTACCTAAGGGTGTGGTGGCTGTGGCAATTTCTTAAAGTAAGACTACAATAAAGTTTACACCATCTATGGACTCTCTTTCCCAAAAGATTTTCTGTAGTATGCAGTGCTGTTTGATAGCATTTTACTCATGGAACTTCTTTCAAAATTGGAGTCAATCCTCTCAAACACTGCCACTGCTGCTTTATCAACTATGTTTTTGTAATGTTCTAAATCCATTGTCGTCATTTCAAAAGTATTCACAATATCTTCACCAGGAGTAGATTACATAACAAGAAACCATTTTCTTTACTTATACATAAAAAGCAATTCTTCATCTTTTCAAGTTTTATCATGAGATTGTAGCAATTCAGTCACATCTTCAGGTAATCCACTAATTCTAATTCTCTATTTCCACTACATCTGCAGTTAATTCCTCTCCTGAAGTTGTGAACTCCTTGAAGTCATTATGAGAGTTGGAATCAACTTCTTCCCAAACTCCTGTTCATCTTGATATTTTGACTTCCTCCCCTAAACTGCAAATGTACTTAATGACATCTGTAATGATGAATCATTTCCAGAATTTTTTTTGACTTACTTTTCCCAGATTCATCATAGGAATCAATGTCTCTGGCAGCTACGGCCTTATGAAATGGATTTTTAAAATAACAATCTTGAAAGTTGAAATTACTTCTTGATCCATCGGCTGCAGAATGGATATCGTGTTAGCAAGTATGAAAACAACGCTCATTTCATTGTACCTCTATCTTTATCTGAGCTTCTGGGCGAACAGGTGCATTGTCAATGAGCAGTAATATTTTGAAAGAATTTTTTTCTTTTTCTGAGCAGTAGGTCTCAACAGTCAGTTTAAAATATTCAATAAACCATGCTATAGACAGGTGTGCTGTCAGTCAGGCTTTCTTTTTCCATTTGTAGAGCATAGGCAGAGTAGATAGCACAATTCTTAAAGGCCCTAGAATTTTAAGAATGGTAAATGAACTCTGACTTCAACTTAAAGTCACTGGTTGCATTATCCCCTAACAAGAAAGTTAGCCTGTTCTTTGAAGCTTTGGGGCCAGGCACTGACTTCTTCTCTCTAGCTATAACAGCCCTAGATGGCATGTTCTTGCAATATAAGACTGTTTCATCTACACGGAAAAATCTGCTGTATGGTGTAGTTACCCTTATCTATGATCTTAGCTAGATCTTCCAGATAATTTGCCGCTTCACCTTGCACTTTTACGTTATGGAAACAGCTTCTTTCCTTAAACCTTAGCGAACCTCTGCTAGCTTCCAACTTTTCTTCTGCAGTTTTCTCACCTCTCTCCACCTTCAGAAAATTGAAGAGGGTGAAAGCCTTGCTCTGGATTAAGCTTTGGCTTGAGGGAATGTTGTGGCTGACTTTATCTTCTATCCAGACCACTAAATCTTTCTTTGTATCAGTCATAAGGCTGTTTCACTTTCTTATCATTTGTGTGTATACTGGAGTAGCACTTTTAATTTTCTTCAAAATGTTTCCTTTTGCATCCACAACTTGGCTAACTGTGTGGTGCAAGAGGCCTAGCTTTCAGCCTATCTCAGCTTTCAATATGTCTTCCTCACTGAGCTTAATCATTCCTAGCTTTTGATTTAAAGTAAGAAACATGGAACCGTTCCTTCCACTTGAATACTTAGAAGCTATTGTAAGGCTTCTAACTGGCCTAATATCAATATTTTTGTCCCAGGGAAGAGGGAGGCCAAAGGAAAGGGAGGAAGACTGGAGAATGGTCAGTGGAGCAGTCAGAACACACACATTTATTGATTAAGTTCACCGTCTTCTATGAGTGTAGCTCATGGCACCCCAAAACAATGACAACAGTACCATTAGAGATCACTGATGGTAGATTACTATAACAACATATCACGTGACAGTAAGGATCATGCAATAATAATGAAGAACTTTGAAATATTGTAAGAATTACCAAAATGTGACACAGAGATAAAAGCGAGTACATGCTATCAGAAACATGATACTATAGACTTGCTTAATGTGAGACTGCCACAAACCTTCAACTTGTAAAAATAACACTATCTGCAAAGCTTGATACAGCAAAGTACAATGAAATAAGGTTTGACTGCACTGCAATAAAATGATATGAATGTACTATGGTTAAAACAACACTGTGGTATATTTATCTCTCCCTGGAGCACCATTCTCCCTCATTGAGTACGACTGACTCTGCCTTCTTATTCAGATTCCAACTCAGATGTTAACTTATCTGGGAAGAGCCTTTCCTGACTCCCAAATCTAAAGGTAGCCAGGCAGTCACTCTTTTGTCACCCCACCCTATACTAGTTCTCTGCATTTTTCACACCCAGTGTTTTCTTATTCTTGTTGGTTCGTTATTGGGTTTCTATGCCCAAATGGATATTACTTTGCTACTTCGCTAAGACACTGTCTGGTTCACTGCTAGATTCCCAGGTCCCAGACTCTAGATGTTCAAGGAATACTTGTTGAACAAATCACAGCTGAGGGGAGCTTCTGTACAAATATGGAGCATTTTATCTGATCACCTACACAAAATGATTTCAGTGATGTTGACAGTAGTCTTCTACCTTCCTTTATCTAATTTATATAGTAACCCTACAATTAAAACATAAATGTAAGAAAAAATGCTCTTTGTTAAAATTTAGCCATCTTCTTCAATAGCTTACATTTTACACTGTAGCAATTATTTACACTTTCATGTGGATAAGGTTAACAGTTATACATCTGAAGGTTGTTTGATAAGCTATAGATGAGAAAAACAGAAAAACTAAAGATATTAAGTGACTGAAAATAAGGAAAAGTAAAACTGGGGCTTTAAGACTTACCTGATGACTTCAAAGATTGTCCCAGCTTCTGTCCTGAGTAGGACTTTTGCATTAACAAGTGAGCCTGATGGAGGCTTAATGTTTCTTAGAAACAGTCTTCAAGTACTGACAGAAGATGGCCATCTGTTCTTCTGATTGCTGAGCCAGAACAAAGGGAAAAGAATAAAATGCAGTACAGAGGGTTTAGATTAGATCTGAAGAAGGATGTCTGCACAAAGTGAGTTGTTATACAATAAAATAAGTTTCAGGAGAAAAATAGTTTTAAACTCTTTCAATATGGAACTCTTCAGAACTAATTCAGATTTGTATCCATAAAGGATGTTTAAGAAGAAATTTTCTTTCTGAAGCCAGGAAAGCAAACTTTGTTCCTTTATTCTTGGAAGTGTTATCAATTTGATATAGTGAATTTGAAGATATTCAAATGACCTTAAGCAATTTGAAATCCAGGGTGAAAATCGCAGAACAACACATGTGATATATGCAAGCCTGTCACTATAAGCTGTAGCAGAACGGAGACCCCAAAAAATCAACCTGAGTACCTTAAGCTGCTTTGTTCAATTTACTTGTATCAGAAGTCCTCTATTGTATAGCATAGAGTTGCCTGACTGTGGGATTTTAAGTGGCCTGCAAGGAAAGTGTCAAGAGAGGACATAAAATAATAGACAAGAGTGCCAGTGGTTTATTTTTTACTTTTACAATGTTATCCTCGTAGGATTCTTTCCTTCTTTAAGCCCTCTTCTTTTTGAATATCTAATAAATCTCTTACCCCTTGAGGTGCCCATTACCCAAAATTTGTCTTCTCCTGTACTAATTTCCTCTTTTACTCTACTCCCAATCCAAACCAGTGCTCCAATGAATGATTTCAGGTTTCTAAGGACCCCAAGAGCAAAGGTCTACTCATTTTGGCTTTGGAGCTCTGGAAGTTTTGTTTTGTTTTACTGTTATATTTTCTTTTCTAAAAGAATTTTGGAAAGCTGGTATTTGCATATTCCATCCCAACTATGTGACTACCTGTGACCAGGTACTTAAGTTACATTTGAACATATTCTAAGTGACTGAAGGCCAAATGATGCCCAGCATGCATTCTGAATGATATTGAGTTATCAAAAAGCTTACAATTGTAGAAACATACTGACCAGAGAAAAACCTCCCTGACAGACAGCAAAGGCCAGTCTTTGAAGTGCTCATTGACTACAGACTATCTTACGACAGTTCATTATCAGAGCACATAAAGACAAATATGTTCTGGAGAATTTCTCATTTAATTTTTGATCAATTGTATTACTATATTTTATATTGTGTACATATTCTTAAATTGATTGATCCATGAAAATAATAGAATGGTAGTTTAAAATAACAGTTAAAAAGGAGAAATAGTTATAATGATGATGAATTAAATTATAGCCCCTTATGCTCTAAAGCATAAAAATTAAGTTGACAGCAAGTGACACAGTAAACAAAGAGGTACATTTGTCACTTTTAAATATAACAGGAGAAATATAGTTTAAATAAAAATTCTGGCTCATTTTAAATGTTTCTTACTTGAATTTTATGTTTCTGTAGTTTTGTTTGAACTTAAACATTAGGTTTAATTTTATAGCTGTATAAAATGTAAACATTGTGTTACGTTTGTACAATATTTAAGAAACTTTATATTAAATAGAATTTGAGTTAACTATGAAGATCAAAGAGGTGTTTGTTGTGTTTTCCTTTAAAAGGTGGTGGTATATTATCTCAGATTAACAAATGTTAGAACAGCCTAGTTCTATGTGTGTTAAAAGGAGAGGGACTTGAGTACTTGATTAAAATAACCTATACTAACTCTCCACGTTACCATCATTTTAAGAGAATCCCTGGTAATCCAAACAAATCTCCACTTGGACTTTTTGCCTTCTTAGGCATCCTATGTGAAACCTAACTCAGGACTGTCACCAACTAGAATCGACTTCCCCATGCTTCATCCCTCGCGTACTGAGAGAATGCTGTTGATAGGCCATATTCATGAGTTTGATGATCCTGAGAGAGAGCTATACTGAAAAGAGTGTACATAAGAACCACCAGGATACCTGGGGGGAAATGCAAATTTAATTTATTTGGGTGAATTCTGAGACTATTTTTCCCAAACACCTAAGGTAGCACTGATTCAAGGAGGCCAGAGTGCACTCTTAGAGAAACATGTCTTACCATGCCTTCATAGGAACAAGACAATGGGTACTTTAGGTTTCATGTGACTGTGTATAAGTGACCATATAAGTGGAATGGATCAAGAGTTACAACTGGAAGAATATTTGAAGCTACTTTGCTACTGAATATGAGTCAGTGGCCATCATTATTTAGAGAGATTTTTAAACTACAGAATAAGTGTAGATATAGCTGTCTACTTTGTACCAAAGTTTTAAGCATCTTTATTTTATGGTACTAAAAGTTTCATTATCTAAGGAATCAGGTCATTTGATTCTTGAGGCTTATTAATGGAGATCACATCCCAGCTACTGTACTTATTAGTTGGG
Source organism: Macaca mulatta (assembly GCF_049350105.2). NCBI lineage: Eukaryota > Metazoa > Chordata > Mammalia > Primates > Cercopithecidae > Macaca > Macaca mulatta. The sequence goes on from NC_133411.1 coordinate 96,314,112, forward strand.
TGACTATAGTCACTTAACTTCTTGGTGCCTCAGTTTATTCACCTATAAAATGAGAATGAAAATATGGGGATAACAAACAAGTTAAATGAAGTAATGAGTGAAACTAGAACCATGCCTAGCCACATAATAAGAATCCAGTAGCTATTAGTTGCTCTTATTATTATCATATAATATCATGTTTATTACTTCCATTTTCATGACTATTATATAAATAACAGAAATCCACACATATATATTAATGACTTCTCTTTCTAAGATGCTGTGCTAGAAAAGATAATAAAACCCAAAATGTGCTCTGAAATACCTTACAAGCTAATGGAAGAATTTAGATATGTATCTAAGTAAAAATAATAAAATGTAGAGAAAGTAGAAATGAAATGTAAGAGAAATGAAATGCAGAAAGACTTCAGAGAAGTGCCACATTACTTGTGACTTAAGTAAATGAGAGAGAACCAAGGATGCCTTATGGGGGATGAAATATTTGGACTGAAACTTGTATGACTGAAATATAGAGATCAAGAAGAGCTTTCTAGATTAATTGGAGTAACATAACAATGGGATGAAGGTAGGAAACCATTTGGACAATATGGAAAATTGTGGAGAATTCTCCATATTTGAACCATATGGAGAATAACGCATTAGTTACTCTATGTGCTGTAGTGTTAAGGGTCCAGGGGAAAACAACTTAAAGATGAGCAGAAAAGACAGACTTGAAATGGGTGGGGCACATGATAGCAATTGCTAAATACCCTGCTAAGTTTAGCTTGATTCTAAATACTCCTACGAGATAAAAAAAGGGTTGTAGAAATGGGAGTATTAGGGCCAGACTGGTTTTAAGGTAATCTATAAGGCTCCAAGGAAGTGGTTGTCAAAGTGTGGTCCCTGAACCTGCAGCATCAGCATCACCTGGGAACTCGTTAGAAATGGAAATTCTCAGGCCTCTTCCCAGACCAAGTGGATTAGAACCTCTGGAAGTCCACCGTTCGGTGTTTTATCAAGTACTCCAGGTAATTCCTATGCAAGCTCAAATCCGAGAACCACTGCTGTAAATTACATAAGAGATTGAAAAGGAAAGCGACCAGAAGGTCTGGGATCCACTACGAATCAAGGAAACCAGTTGATGGGCTATCAATGATACTGAAATCCTACGTAAGAGGGAGTGAGGGCATGAGCCAAATCAATAGAAAGAGGAAAGGAGGTTGAACCAGGAATACTGTAAAAATAATGTCATTTATACAATAAATAATGTTACTATTCTTGGCATCTGTTAGCCTTTAGCATCATTAATTTTTAAAAATGACTTACCAAAAGATAATCCTTAGTTAAAACTATACATATTATGTTATTAGTCTGAAAATATGAAAGTGTGCTAATGGTGACAACTTCCCGCTTCTACTTTAAATTTTTGAATTTCATTAAAAGAGAAAAGAGGGAATATTCTGCTGTACTACCATTAAAATTAGCATAGTGAGTACATTTTGTATGAATTTGACAATCTCTGTTACCAGTAAATCTAGAACTACCAATCTTCTCTTTATAAAACCCAACTCTATTTGGTTTCACACTGTGATTTTTTAATGGTCTTATTTGTGCATTATTTCAATTTTCATTATATATTGTGCCATTTCGTATTCTCCATGATTATGTTTTCACTGAACAGATGCACTACAGTTTTGCTGCACCAAATTCTATGATCCATAATTAGATGTCAATATGTTTTCTTTATGAACTAAATACATTTTTAGTTACTTGGACATTAATTAAAATCACATGCTGGATTGTTACATCCTTTCAACACATTTTTGAGGAAATATTTTTGGTTTACTTGAATGCTTTAAAACATTCAATTTTATACTATATAATTCTTTTTTCCTAAGAACAGATACTGTAGCTAATATATAAATACTAATTACAGAGTTATACCACAGAAGCCATTAATGAAATATACCCATTCACACACAAAAGAAATGACACTTGATAAATCAGGAAAAAGAGTACCATTATTTGTATTTATTTTATGGTAATTCTAGGAAAAAATAAATAAAACAAAATTTCACAATAATGGCAAACAATGACCAATACTGAACTACAATGGGAAGAGAAGCAAATTTTAAAATGCACTTACAGACCAAAAAAGACAGGATGAAAAGATAATACAGAGCTCATACTCTTTAGTCATGTTATATTGTACCATTATGGACATTTTTAACTCTTCATAAGTTTGAATGAGTGATGTACTCATCTCATGGAAAAACTGAGAACAGGTTTTCCCAAGGATGAAGAGAACATTTCCAACCTGTAACAAAATGTTGAAAAATCTAATCCCACAGAGTTGCTCTACATATTCCAGGCATTCCCATCCATTTTTATATCATAAATGCAGTCTGAAACTGGTGAGAGGGTAGGACAGATAGGGAGGTAAATACATATGGAAATTATTCTAGCATGTCTCTGTCATTCTATCTCTGTTACTCTAAAGTTTCTGCATTTAAAATTACATCCACCTCGTGAAAATTCAACAGGTATAAAACTTCCTTCAATAGAAGATACAGGGTTTCCTAACATTCATCCAGTTCTGGCTCCAATATATAGGGATATAAAGTGTGGCTTTATAGAAATCTGTTTATTTGAAATAGCTCCTTACCTTCAAGTTTATATTGACTTGCTCCAGGGAATATAATAAATAGCAAAGTGATATGTATTTGGTTATCTGTGAAATATCCTGAACTACTTATATCTATACAAAGTGGTAAAGAGAACAGTAGTGGGTTCCAATACCTTAGCATTTTAAATAGTGAGGTGGTATTTTGGAGAATATGCTACAAGAATTGGGTCTATAGTCACACTTTATTAGTGTTATTTATGTGCATGCTTAATAATAAAGTTCAGAACCTGAGAAAATTAATTCTGCCTTGAAGGATCCAGGAGGGAGCAGCAAGAAATTCTTTCCTGTTGAGCAGAGATTATTGCTTGACATTTCTCTTACTCGCTGAGCAGTTTCCATGTTAACACAGCAGAACCCATCCATGTTAGGAATGCAGAATCTCATGCTCCATCCCAGACCTACTGAATCAGCATCTGTAGTTTGACCAGATCTTCCAGGTGATTCGTACTGCACACTGAAATTTGAAGACTATTTCTTTGAGGCTTTCAGTAAGTCACAATGGAGTGTTCATAAATCATATATTCTATCATATCCAATGTTACTTGGATATTTGTAATGAGAGATGACTGGATGCAAGAGAATATGGGAACATATGTTTTAAAAAAGTATTGTTCATCTGAAATTCAAATTTAACTGGATGTCCTGATTTTATCCAGCAATCCTATCTGTGATACACATGCTAACATTATTCCTGTCATTTTAAACATTGCACAATGAAACTCCCAGGGGCCCTCACCAAAACTAACCTTTCCACTGGGAGCAGCTCTCATTGGTCTCTGTCCCACACAACTCTCCATAGTCAGGAATCACTAACTGCTGGCATGCATGTGCTGAGAACATCCAAGCTATAAGGAATTATTAAAAAACAATGGTAACTTTTTTTCTTTTCTAAGTTTTATATTGATATTTGCTAGTCAAAAATCAAATACTGAGACTTTCCTTTCTGGAAATATGGAACACCCACTTTCCCACTGAAAAACTTCTGAAAACGCCAGATATCTACTTAAATTGATTAATTCAAAAGAAAATAAGGAATATTAAAATTAAAATCTAAATTAAAGTGGGAAATAGAGTGTTAAGGAATTATTGAAGCTAGGTTTAATCCTGAAAGATTTACTAAACAAAGTAAACCTGCGATGTTTCTAACATGGTCTTCTAGGACTCAAAGAACAAGACACAAAGGCCTTATAAGGCCTAAGGCCTGCCAGAGTAAGGAGTCTAAGAGAATATCCTTAAACAGCTGTGACTCCAGAGGTCCAACATTTATAAGTAAAAGTGAAAGTAAAGACATTACCCTGAGTTTTCATAAGTAAAAGCTAGTTTCACATGGGTTTGTAGCTTAAATTCACATGGATTGTTATCCTGAAAATCTTACACCAAAAACTGAACGTACATTTGTTCCAAAGTAGGTAATACACACAGATGCTATACAGAAGCAAATGGAAATTTTCTCTTGAGCACATACCTTCATCTTGGACTGGAGTATTTCCTACAAATAATATTCAAATAAAGATAAGATCAAATTGCATAACCTACTCCCACTCTGCCAAAGAAGACACCAAATCAGAAAACAAGCATAGGAATAGTAGAAATGGACTTATCAGAATAAAATATTAAATAAATACATCCAATATATTTTTTAAATAAAAGTAGTATTAAAATATGAATATAAAAATTACTATGTTATTAAAGGAAATGGCCAAGCAGATTTGAAAAAGAACTAGAGACAACTTATGAAAACAAAACATATAATTGAAATTTAAAATTCAATGGATAATAATAGATGAGGGATATATAAAAATGGAATTATTAAACTAATGAGGAGTCTAAGAGAAAACCCCTAAAAATCTGCAGCCTCCCAATTGTCCAATCTTTGTAGTAAAGGCAAAGTTAATAACATTTATTAAACAAAATCCAGCTTCACATGGCTTTGCAGCCTAATTCAGCCGATTGGCATGCTGTGAAAAACTCAAGCTAAGATTTGAGTTTACAGAAACATATACAGAAGAAGAAAAAAACTAAGGTAGAGGCAATATTTGAAAAAAAAAAAATCTGAGCTTTGTCTTATATAAATGAAAGACATCAATCTACATATTCAAAAAGCCTCAAAATTTTCAAGGTAAATAAAGGAAAAGAAATTCTCACAGACTTACAATAATAAAACTGCAGAACCAAAGACAAAGAAAAAAATCTTACACGAATTGAAAAGCAAATTATTTGTCAATGAGTGAAGGGTAGACTGATAGTTGACTCACTCACAGCCAGAATTAAAGTTTGCATTCAATGTGAGGACAAAAATAACTATGAACAATCAATTCTGCCTATAAAGTTGTTATTTCTTGAGAACAAGATGGCATAGGGACTTTTCCAAAGAAAGCATGATAGATTTTCTTAGCACACAAGAAATAGAAAAATGTTTTTACTGGATAAATGTAACTACAAAAAAACCCTATACTTAACATGATTCTTAACAATGAAATACTGAAAACTTGCCCTATAGCATCAGAAACAAGACAACGGTACTTAGTATCATTACTTCTATTATGACTGTAGTAGTTGTGATGGCCAGGACCATAAAGCAAGAAAAATAAGTCAAAGTATATACATTGGAAATTAGAAAACAAAAATTTCATTAATGATCAACATTAATGAACAATTTCCATCAAGGAAAATCAATAAATATATTATTATAATTGATTAGAAGACAGTGTAGCAAGCTTGTAAGATACAAAGTAGCAAACAAAAAGTAATTACATTTGTATACACCAATCACAAATTTCGAATGTACAAAAATTTTTAAGTGTCATTTAATGTTTTATAGAAACATATGGAGTCTGAGGAACAAATCAAACAAAAATCTGTGAAAAATGTCTGAAGAAAATTATAAAACTTACTTAAAAATTAAAGAATTAAATTAGAGAGATATTAAATAAATTGAATGTTAATAAGTTGAAGGATTCTGCATCATAAAGATATTGAATCTCTTTTTGTCAATAAAATACAGTTTCTAAATAGATTTTCTTTATGTAGAACTTGACGAGTTGATTAAAAATGAAAGACTAAAGGACGAGGAATTGCTGACTCTTCTAAATAATAAATTGGAGTGTATCACTTACTACATTTCAAGAATTTTTATTTTTAAATTATTGAAATTAAGACAGTGTGGCCTTACCACAGAGACCAAAAAATAGTCCAAAGAAATTAGTCTAGAAAAAGCCCACCAATATAAAGAAACCTGATTTATGACAAAGGTGACATTTCAGATCAGTGGTAGAAAGATGAAATTTATCGTAAACACTGCTGGGGCAATTGGTTATCCATATGGAAAAAATAAATAAATCTGGATTTTTAACTCATGCCTTTCACAAAAAATAATCCAATGGCATTAGGAACCTAAGTATGATAAAACTTTTATTAGACAATATATATATTTGTTTTTAAGTGAAAGAAAGTTTGTTAAGAAAATAAAGAAATAAAAGAATGGGTACTCTATAGGCAGATCAGCCCCAAGGGCTGCTGGTTACTCACATTTATGGTTATTTCTTGATTATATGCTAAACAACGGATGGATTATTCATACCTCCCCTTTTTAGACCATATAAGGTAACTTCCTGATGTTGTCATGGCATTTGTAAACTGTCATGGTGCTAGTGGGAGTGTAGCAGTGTGGACCAACAAAGGTCACTCTCATCTCCATCTTGGTTTTGATGGGTTTTAGCTGGTTTCTTCACTGCAACCTGTTTTACCAGCAAAGTCTGTATGAACTGCATCTTGGGCTGGCCTCCTGCCTCATCCTGTGACTTAGAATGCCTTAACCTCCTGGGAATGCAGCCCAACAGGTCTCAGCCTCATTTTACTTGTTCCCTGCTCAAGATGAAGTTGCTCTGGTTCAAATGCCTCTGACATTTTCCCCCTCTGTTTTATAAGAAAACTCTTAATCCTAAGGGTTGTAGAGGGATGAAGATCCATCTTCTGTAACCCATTCAGGCTAATTAGTGGGGATAACATTACTGCCTAACTAATGGGTCTCTTGCATTCAGGATAGAGAAGAGTTCAGTCAGAAAATACTGCTATGGCATGGGCCATTCATAGCTCTTGAGTCCCAACAAAAGGATATCTAGAAGATAAATAAGTGTTCAAGTTAATAAAACATTTAGTAAGTTTATCCTGTATTTCTACACAAAGAATACAACAGCAAAATATTCCACAACAGTAAAGTAAAATAAGTAAAACTATCCCAAGTAAACTAAATGAGAAGTTTTTCTATGAACTGGGCAACTGTTGGAACCAAGCTGATATGGGATGCTAGCTGATTCCAACATGTGTCCAGAATTAGAATACTAATCTGGATTTTTATATTACCCATCTCTCTTGTTTCTTTTGAACTGCAGTCAGAGATTACTGATTGGTTCACAGGAATGAGCAAGGTCAGCCTAAATTGTAGGAAAGAAAAAAACCCAAAAGCAATTGATGACACTAGAACCTAAAATAGGAGTACCATAGTCCTTGAAACATAATTTTTTCTCTCCAGTTTCCCATTTCCACTAAAGACAAATCATGGTAAGGCTGACTTGCTTTAATATACTTGGCCTGATGATTTGTATAAAGTGCAGTAATAATATTTTTTACAGAGACTTTTTAAATTGACTTTGAACTTTGTTTCATAAAAGGAATCTTAGATAAGACTTTTTTAAAGCTGGGCCCAGCTATGGCTTTGTACCCTGAAATACCTATGAGTTGAGTAAATTCCTCTCCTCTTGAGGTCCTAAGATAACTTGGGACTCCTAGGCCTGTCAGAAAGTGACATTCTTTACTTGCCACAGGTCAGGAACCCGGCACAGGGACTGTGTAGACAAGGTATGAGGCCAGTTTGCCCAAAGGACTTTTATTGGCTCTATAAGTCAAGTTTGACTCCTTAAACGAGAGCACACCATTACAGTTAAAGTCTTGGTAAAATAACCAGTTTCTCCAGTTGTGTCCTATTACAAAAGAGAACATTCTGATTGCACTTATGCAAATAATCATATTGTCATTAGTTAAGAATACTTACAATTAGTTTCCAAATTCTGGATAAATCAGGTAGAGAGAAACAAATTCTGCTTACAGGAATATACTTTACTCAATTGTTAAAAGCTGTAAATAACTCAAAAGAAAGTATCCTTGACTCTGAAAAACAAAACAAAGGATCAATAATGTTTTAAGCAAAGTCAAAAAAGATGACTTATATTAGTTCAGTTCAGTCAGTCAACTCCTGTTCTGCTTGATATTCATGAACATTCCAGCTTTCCATGAGTCCTGAAAGATTTTTTCCTGTATGCTAAAGTCACAATGTCTAAAGTTATCAGAAATCTGCATTCAAGAACACATGTCAAAGTCCTATCACTGATTATAAACTACCTTTTAAAGAAGATAGATGATACAGGAGGATATTTTTATAAACAGTCATAAATGAACTTTTTGTTAACAATACAAAAAATGTAAGTCATACAAGGTAAGATTAAAAATTGGATCACATTCAATTTCTCTTCTTATCTGAATGGTGTCTATTGTTTTAACATATGTTTTCAACATATATAACAAAGGACTAGAATCCAGAATTTCCAAAGAACTTCTTCAAATAAATAAGAAAACAGGAGAAAAAAATAGGCCACATAACTGAACAGATGCTTCAGAAAGAGGAAATTCAAATAGTTAATAAAAAAAAAAAACTAGTGACAAACTGCATTAGTTTTCAGGTGAATGTAAATTAAAACTACAAGGTAACATTACATACCTACTAAATGTGCAAAAAATGTAAACGTCTGAGAATACCAAGTGTTGGTAAGCATGCAACACAAGCAGAATATTGATACATGTATACAATGCTTGTAGTCTGTAAGTTGGTAAACTACTTTGGGAAGCAGTTTGAAGTTATCTGCTATATTTGAATAGGTACAGTTCTTGTCCACAAATTAAATTTATAGGTTTAAATCCTAACTAAATATGTAGACATACACATCAGGAGATGTAATTAAGAACGTTCAAAACTGCATTGCTTATAATAGCAAGTAGCATTTAAAAATATAATATACAAGTAAATCGGGGTGTGATTATACAATGAAATGCTAGAGAGCAATGGAAAGTCAATTAATTACTTGCATCAATATATCCAAACCCCTGAAACCTAACACTGAGTGAAAAACACTAAGTCCTGAATACGTATGGTATTAATCCACTTACGGAAAGTTAAAGACAACATCCAAAAGCAAGCAATATATGGTTTAATGTTAAAAACAAGCAGTTAAAAAATATACAGAGGGGCTGGGCATGGTTACCAATGCCTGTAATCCCAGGAATTTTGGAAGCCAAGGCAGAAGGAGCGCTTGAGACCAGGAATTTAAGACCAGCCTGGGTAACATAGTGATACCCCTTCTCTACAAAAACGTGAAAAATTAGCTGGGCATAATGGTGTGTATCTGTAGTCCCAGCCACTCAGGAGGCTGACATGGGAGGATCACTCGAGCCTGGGAGTTTGAAGTTACAAAGAGCCATGATCGCACCACGGCATTCAAGTCTGGGAAACAGAGTGAGATCCAGTCACTTAAAAACACACACGCGCACACACACACACACGGAAATAATAAACACACACACGGAAATAATAAACAAGTTCAAAGTGGTGGTTTTCTCTTCATTCCATGGCATGGAATGAATTCAGAAAAAGGAGCACAGATTTGTGATATGGAATGATAATGTTCCACCTTGTAATTGTGTGATATGTAAATAAACATTCATTGAATAATGATTATGTGTACATTATCTATATTTTATAAATATTTCTTAGCAGCTACTCAACATTTTATAAAAATACAAAAGCACTAAAATGAAGTGAATAGTTTTATTAATCTTCATACATTTCATATTATTGACTTTAAGAGTAATGTGCAAAATTAGCATAGAATTAGAAACAACTTAATGATACATCAACTGTATCAGGTCAAACATGGAAAAGCATTTAAATAAAATCTCTGATGTCAGTCTCTACTTGGGGCTGTCACTGAATTCTCCTCCTTTACCTGTGCTTAGAAAACAATGAACTAGGACCCAAAGACTGCATGAAAACATCCACAAAACGATGAAATGTTTATTAGCATATATGTTAATCCAACAAATATTTATTAAGCACCTTTATATGGCAGGCAATGTCTAGATATGTGGACTATACAAAAATGCAAAGGATACTCAGGTCTTCTCCACCATTCACTTAGAATTTCTAAATACACCTCCTAGTTTCTCTTGCTCTCTTCAACAAGCACATTCCCAAACCATCTTCCATGTGGCTACCAGACACATGTTTCTACTGTAGAGAGTCTGGCCAAAGTACCCAACTTATGATAAAAGTTTTCAATGAATTTCTCTGATTACTCTTTACTTGCAAGCCACTGGTATTTCCCCATCCCATTTAGAGCCCATCAAGCTAAATGCCTACCAGGGCGAGGCTAGTCATTTGATGAGTGAAGCTTGCCAAGGAGAAGAAAGAAGATGAACAGCAGAAGCTCTATATATAAAGGGCAGCAACCCTATTCCAGCCAAGTATTGCCTTACTAGGTGGGAAAAAGCCACTAGTGTGACTTTTCTTGAGAAGTATGAACTCTTGATTTTTTCTTAAAATCACCTATGCCAAATGATGCCAATGAATTCATTTTCAAAAACACAAAAAGACCTGCTGATTTACAAAATAAAATACAAACCTCTTGACATATCATGCAGGGCTCTTCAAATTCTATTCCTGAATTGACTTCCTTAAGCCTCTTTCTACACTCTATGTTCTGCATTCACCCTTCTTGAATACGCCATGTTCTTTGACAGTTCCAAGATGGGTGCACATTTAGACTATAGGTCAATCTCTGCTCCAGGTCTACTCACCCCCAAGGACTGTATTCAAAACCACCTCCACTCTGAAGTCTTCTTTAACACCTACAGGACAACGTCAGCCAGGGTTTACTATATCTGTCTCCTTTTCTTTGTTCATATACATACAGGCTGTCCCTGACTTTCATATTTTCAGCTTCTGAACAGCCAACACTTTCATGCATTATACATCGACACTCCAAAGTGCCTTTTGTATGCCAAATCCAGACTTTCATACATCAGCAGATCAACGAACATTTTGCACTAATGTGTGGTGGCACTGCCTGACAGCCAAGAGTTCTGTTTGGGCAGTCATGCCATCTTTGTCTGTAAGAGCAGGCTTTATATAATTATTTGAATATTTTTTGCTCTCTGCCCTTATTATTTTGCCAAAATGAGTAGAAAATGAACATTGAAAATGCTGATAATAGTGATAAAAATCATAGGTCTCATAAGCTTAATACACTTGAAAAAAGATGAAATCATTAGGCATTCCCATCAGGGCACATCTTTAACCCCACTCAGGCTCTTATTAGATTTAAACCCAGTCAACTGTGGTTCAATTATGAAAGGAAAAAAAAAAATAAGACTAAAGACTCTGTATAAAATGCTGGAAATAAATTTGTTGAAGATTGTGTGTAAATGGCAAGGTATAATTAGAGATTATATCATATATTTTAGCTCTCAAGAGAGGAAAAAAACTCTTTATAATATGTAAGTCTACTTTTTTCTTACTTTAACATTATGACTCTTATGACTCTTTTATATGGTTAAGAAATGCATTATATATGAATCAACAGTTATTTGGTGAGCTCTTTTATTGGGAATCATAGTGCTTTTTTTTACTATATCCTTTACCTTTGAATACCTTTGATTCACTTTCACACTCATTGTTTACCAGCTTTCACACCATCTAGGGGTGCTAAGGAATCTAGCCTGCTCATCATCCACTTAGTAGCCACCAATTCCAATGTGGAGGCTGCAGTATATCTTCTGCCACCAACAGAGTTGGGATGATCAAGTTAATGGAAACATTGCACTTGCCTTGTGAAACAAACAGACAGAACCTCAGGTTTAGAGGAGAGGGAGAGAGCATTCTAACAATTTCTGAAAATCTAACTATATGCCAAATAATATGTATATGTCACTTTATTTATACTCATAAATACTTGTGCTTGTGAAACAATCGTTGAACAGATGAGGAAAATGAACTCAGAGAGTTTAAGTAACTGACCCAAGGTCACACACACACACGATAGCCAAACTGTTATTTAAAACCAAGTGTGTCTGAATCCAAAGTGTATACACTTTCAAAAAATAGCATGCCTTCAGTGTATTCAGTGTTACAAATACTGGTCAGACTATTGTCAAATGATCAATAGATATATTTTCTGCTTCTCTGTCATTTACTCTTATCCTTCTGTCTATAATGATTTAACCTCCTTTTTCTGGTAAGTTTAATGCAGTCATTACTCACAGGGTTCACTTTAAAAAAGAGCTACAAAGAAACATCTTGTTCTTCACCCAAAAAGCGGTGAATTTTTCAGAGATGTTACATGTTTTATACAGTTCACTTAGAGCCAGTTTTCTGAAATGAATTTCTTTTGTTCTTCTTAAAAGTGAACTTTTTCTGTGTGCATCATCTCACAGTTCTTCCACTCAAACGATATTTTGAAATTTCAATAAAGCAATATATATGAAAGTAATGAATAGTGTATAAAGTACAAGGAAAATTAAAAGTAAATTTTCTGCTCATAATGATATACTGTGTGATGCCATGCAATCACAGCAATTTCAAACAGTTTTTACTCTATAAACGTGTGCTCAATACAGAAATGAATAACTAGGCACTATTCTTGTGAATGTCTTACTCCCTTGCCTCAATTTATCACTATCCTTTTCTTCCTTAAGATATTGCAACTAGTGCCTACAAATCTAACAAATCTGTGGGTCTTAAAGGTATCCAATATCCACCTGCCCAAGCTGATTAGTTTGTTTTCCTTGATCTCTATATAGCATTTAATATGTGCATGGTTCTACTGTATTCCTATTATGTACTCTGGCTGCTCTGAAATGAACAACTTTCAAAGGATGTGAAAACTCTCCTCTCTGGCCGTAATCACTTATCTGTCCATCTATATCTACTTCTGCCAGCTGGATCCTTCCTGCAGCCATTGCTAGTGCCCCTCCCAGATATTCAGGGATCCTTTTTACCTGCTGCTATAGGTGGTGCTGCTAACAGCTCATGAGTTCATATTTCAACCTTTTCAGACAGATAATCCCACAGGGTCTTGTAATCACCTCACTGGAGGTGCCCGAGAGAAATACCCTTCACCTTAGGTGACCCTGACCCAATGAGTAACTAATGCAGAATACAAAAGCACCCCTCCTCAAGGCAGGACAGACTCTGTGATAGAATTTATGCCCAAGTGCTTCCCTGTGGGATCAGACCGAGGTTTGACACCTGAAACCAAGTCTCTACTTAACTTTGTTCTTTTCCCTATCCTCCTTCCTCCCTCATGTATAGATTTATCCTAATCATATACTATCTATTTTAATCCATTTTGTGCTGCTATAACAGAATACCATAAACTGGGTAATTTATAAAGAACATGAATTTATTTGCTCACAGTTCTGGAGTCTAGGAAATCCAGGATTAAGATGCCAACAGGTTTGGTGTCTGATGAGGGCCCAGTCTCTGTATCCAAGATGGCACCTTGAAGGCTGCATCCTTGTGAGGGCAGGAACACTGTTCCTCACATGGCAGAAAAGTAAAAGAGAGTCAAAAGAGAAGAAAAAGAAGGCCAAATTTGCCTTTTTATCATGACAATAATTCTATTCATGAGGGCAAAACCTTCATGGCTTGATCATCTCTTAATAGCCCCATCTTTTAATACTGTTACAATGCCAATTAAATTTCAACCCGACTCTTGGAGGGGACAGATGTTTAAACCATAGCACTCTCTTTTCTACTTTTAGGCATTGTCTTAATTTAAGTTCTACTTCAAGGAAACCTGATCCCAGAAAATGCCTAAAACCAAAACAGAGAGTATGTGGCACTTTTTAATTTTTTCCTGGAATCAATGGTCATAACCCAGTTTGCTGTTTGTGTGATTCTAAAATTCTGGATTGTGGATTGTCCCTTCCAAAATCTGCTACTTGTTTGCTGCATTCAATTGGAATTTTAAATAGATGTTAAATCCATCCTGGCAATTTCAGAATCATTCATTTCCTGTCCATCCCATCACTTATTGGCTAAGTTTCCAGTCTTCACACTGCTCTACTGGAGTAAAAGGAAACCTGGTAGTATTGCCAGAGCGGGAATTCAGGGCCTTGCAGCTTATGAACCTATAGGTGGTGTGGATTTATGAGCAACTAAAGAGACCATTTCTGATGGAAAGAAGGCTTGGGACCAAAGAAACAACCTGAATAAGTCAATCCCAAAAAGGTAAAACTAAATTCCAAATCAAAGAGTTTATGATGGAATCAAGAGATGAATCATGAAAGTTTAGGTGGTGAATTCAAGGCTAAGCTTGGTACAGATTCAGGAAACACTGACATATAGCGCATACATACACCAATGGCCTAGGGGTATGTGGTGACCTTTAACAACTAAGCTATTCTTCACATAACTAGACGCTGAAATCCTGTCTACTTTATCGCAGATCAATTTACTTATTCTCTTCTGACTTCCAGAATAGTTTTAAAAACTATTTCACTGCTTGACAATTCCTTTATCATTAACCTTACAACCTGTGACCAGTGCCCCTCCTCACCTTAGCTCCTATAGTTAAGACTCCTGCACCACGTCTATTCAATGTAGTACTGGAAGTCCTACCCGGAGCAATCAGACAAGAGAAAGAAATAAAGGGCATCCAAATTGGTAAAGAGGAAGTCAAACAGTTGTTGTTTGCTGATGATAAGGTCCAATACCTAGAAAACCTTAAAAATTATTCACAAAGCTCCTAGAACTGGTAAATGAATTCAGCAAAGTTTCAGGATACAAAATTAACATACATAAATCAGCAGTTCTGCTATACACTAACAGTGACCAAGATGAGAATCAAAACAAGAACTCAACCCCTTTCACTCCCAAACCTTCAAAAATAATTAACTACTTAGGAATATACCTAACCAAGGATGTGAAAGACCTCTACAAGGAAAACTATACAATATTGCTTAAAGAAATCATAGATGACACAAATAAATGGAAACACAGCACATGCTCCTGGATGGGTAGAATCAACATTGTGAAAATAACCATACTGCCAAAAGCAACCTACAAATTCAATGCAATTCCCATCAAAATACCACCATGATTATTTACAGAACTAGAAAAAACAATCCTAAAATTCATATGGAACCAAAAAAAGAGCCTGCGCAACCAAAGCAAGATTAAGCAAAAAGAACAAATCTGGAGGCATCACAATACCCGACTTCAAACTTTACTATAAGGCTGTAGTCACCAAAACACCATGGTGCTGGTATAAAAGTAGGCACATAGACCCATGGAACCGAATATAGAACCCAGAAATAAAGCCAAATACTTACAGCTGACTGATTTTTGACAAAGGAAACAAAAACAAAGTGTGGAAAGGACACCCTATTCAACAAATGGTGCCGGAATAATTGGCAAGCCACACATAGGAGAATGAAACTGGATCCTCATCTCTCACTTTATACAAAAACCAACTCAAGATGATCAAAGACTTAAATCTAAGAGCTGAAACCGTAAAGATTATAGAAGATAACATTGGAAAAACCCCTCTAGATATAGGCTTAGGCAAAAAGTTCATGACAAAGAACCCAAAAGCAAATGTAACAAAAACGAAGATAAACAGATGGGACTTAATTAAACTAAAAAGCTTCTGCACAGCAAAAGAAATAGCAGAGTAAACAGATTACCCATGGAGTGGGAGAAAATCTTCACAATCTATACATCTGACAAAGGACTAATATCCAGAATCTATAAAGAACTCAAACAAATCAGCAAGAATTAAACTCTAAAAAAAAAACTCCTCCAAAAGTAGGCAAGGACTTGAATAGACAATTCGCAAAAGAAGATACACAAATGGCCAATAAGCATATGGAAAAATGTTCAACATCACTAATTATCAGGGAAATGCAAATCACAACCACAATATGATGCCACCTCACTCCTGTAAGAATGGCCATAATAAAAAATTTAAAAAATAATAGATGTTGGTGGGGATGCAGTAAAAAGGGAACATTTTTACACTGTTGATAGGAACGTAAACTAGTACAACCACTGTGGAAAACAGTGTGAAGATTCCCTAAAGAACTAAAAGTAGATCTACCATTTAATCCAGCAATCCCACTAGTAGTTATCTACCCAGAGGAAAAGAAGTCATTAAACAAAAAAGATACTTGCCCAGCATGTTTATAGCTGCACAATTTGCAGCTGCAAAAATATGGAACCAGCCCAAATGCCCATCAATCAACGAGTGGATAAAGAAAATGTGATGTATATACATAGACAATGGAACACTACTCAGCCATAAAAGGAAATGAAATAATGGCATTCGCAGCAACCTGGATGGAAATGGAGACTATTATTATAAGTGAAGTAACTCAGGAATGGAAAACCAAACATTGTATGTTCTCACTTAAATGTGGGAGTTAAGCTATGAGGGTGCAAAGACATAAGAATGATACAATGGACTTTGGAGACTTGAAGGGAAAGGTGGAGGTAGCAAGGGATAAAAGGCTACACATTGGGTACAATGTACATTGCTTGAGTGATGGGTTCACCAAAATCTCAGGAATCACCACTAAAGAAACTGTTCGTGGAACCAAACACCATCTGTTCCCCAAAAAGCTATTGAAACAAAAAAAAAATTTTAGAAAAAAATTTAAAGATTTTCATAGGTTAATATTCCTGAGTATCTGACCTCTTCCATGTAAACACAACCATACAAAAACTGGGGTTTCTTGTAGTCTTATGTGCCCCAAACTTTTCTAAACCACTTAATTATATTGCTACCCAAGAAATATTATGGTACATTGTAACATTAATTTTAACCATTAAAGTTACGTACAATTTTTAATTATATATCTGCTTTCATCTTCCCAGTTGGATTAGAGACTCCTAGAAGAGCCACATTGATATCCCCTTTAAATCCTAGTGTTTTTTTTTTTTTTTTTTTACCATGGTAGGTTTTCATACATTTTTAGAATGAATAAATAGCATGTATTTATTTAGCAAGAAATCATTGTGTACCTACTATGCCCTGGGACTTTTCCACCCCTACCCACTGGTATAGGTATATTACTTTGAATAATATAAACTAAATGTCTCCTCATGGAATTTTACATCCTATTGAGCAAAATTGGTAGATTAAAAATAAGCACATAGTAGTTAAGTTATATAAGGAAAATAAAAGAGAGAGGTGTGATAGCAATAACTTCTGTAGGAGAAGAGCTCCTCCAGTTAGCATGGTTAAAGAAGGTTGTCTTAAGAAGTGATGCTTATACTTAGAAATCAAGAACAAGGAGGAAGGGTATAGTGAAAGGAAGAAATGGCAAATATAGAGTTCCTGAGGTAGGACATAGAAAGAAATTTGTTAAAGAAAGAGGCAGAGGGGACTGGCAAGTTGAGTTCTATCAGATGCAACCTCAAGCGGAAGGCATAGGAGATCAGGCTGAAGTGTCTGACCATTCTGCCACATGTTTGGGAACCAGCTGCGTAATTTGCAAACCTCAGTATAAAATCAAAATGTGGAGCCCCTTTGTTTAAAAAAAAAAAAAAAAAAAAAAAAAACTGTGGGAAAATGAAGTTAAAAGTACTAAAATATAACCCATTTTGCTTTACTTCTCAATCTCATTTTTAACCCATCTTTACTTTTTTAATGTGCTATTTAATATCTCACTCCTTCAGGTACAAGCTGCACACAGGGATGGCAAGTTGCCATGACTTCTCCCAAAACACAGAGGGGTGTAAGTGTCCAATCCCTCATCTTTCCATGCCCCTGGTCCTCTCAGGGACTGAGATAATGTAAATTCTGTTATTCAGAAAGACCGTTAATATTATCATTTGCAATGGAAATACTGGGTTGTAGTGAAGGTAAGGTCTTGACAAATCACACACAAATGAAAGTATTTGAAATATAAATAAGAAGATACAATAAACCTAAAGTAATTATATAGTTTTTCTTTTTTACTTAAAGGTAATATTGCATCAATCATAGATCTAGAGATAGTCAAGAGAGAACTGATAAACCTCTTCACATTCTTTCATTTAAAAAAATAAATAAATTTCTAGTTAAATTCCAAGATTTCTGACTAAGCCAGAATTTTTTCACTTAACATTTAATGCACAACCCTTTTGTGCCAGGCACATACCTCAATAAATTAACTCCAAAACTGATATGTGGACCACAATATAACTGAAATTTATCTTTCATACAGCACAGTCCTTCTACAATGAAAGTTTCATATTTCCTATGAAATAGGACTTTTAAATTCAGCATTTTTCAATGTCCCAAGTACTGCTTTATTTTAACACTCTAAACTTTAAGACAGAAGTGTTATTATTCCGCATTAGTAGATGAGGTAACCAAAGACCAGAGCTCTTAGGCAATTCCTAGAGTTGCACAGTGGGAGATTGAGCTTTCAACTCAGTATTGTCTCGCTGTAAAGACGGAGGTTTTCCAATAATGCAATCCTGTCCTTCTTCTTCTTCTCCTTCAGTGAATTACCATGTCTCTTATACTCTCTCATTCACAAGTATAGGAGTGATCAACAATTCTGAAATATCAATCTCCTTAAAAAAAGTGCCCATCTTGTTTATATTTAGTTACTTCTAGAAGAACTATACTTCAAATTGCTTGAAATGTCTACAAGAAATTTTGAGTGTAACGTTAGTAAAGAGCAGTCCTTGCACATCACTGGCTTTAATATGAAACAAATTCCTCACTTAAACATATAAAATCAAGTGTGGAATTAGTTTATTCAAAGAGGCAAGTCTGTGACAATATTATTTACTACCTTATTTGCAGGGATCACATCTTCTAAAAACTAATCGTTGTATGTTTGTCTTTAAAGAGGTGTAGAGATAAAGGCAGTGATTTTCTGAATACATCAAAACCCTCATAGCATTCCTGAGGATCTACTGATTAACCCAGTAGGATATTAATTATGAACACATCTGCCATTCTTACTTTTGTTCTTTTTCTTTAAATAGGAGTGGAGTAATTCAGACCTGTGTGTATGATTAGGTGTAGTTAGCAGTGCCTGATGAGCTAGATTTAGATAAATTTATGAAGCATCAACTAAAATGAAACGGTTTACTAGAAAACATAACTTGTACTGGAGACTGGAACTCTTAAAGCAGGAGAAAGTTGTTTTTAAAAAAGCTTAACCTTAAATAAAACACATATGTGGTGGGTGAATGTGAAAGAATATACAGCTTCATTGTTTCTCAAGAACAAAAGTATTTATAGTTCTTCTGCTTTGTGACTCATCTCTCTGCTGTAAAATATTTGGGTATTACTCATAATTACAAAAAAAGGCATCGAATAGAATGCTTTAATGTTAGGGCAAAGGACAAGGTGAACAAACTGGCATTTTATTTGTGACATTCTTATTTATAAGAAGTTGGACAATTTCTCTGTTTTTTGACTGCTTTATTTCTCTACAAAAATGAATCTAATATATCACTTAAAATTAATGATAATTTATGTGCCTCTAATCTAAAATGATCAAAACAGGCAAGATGGAAACAAGACACAGAGAGTGCAAGGAATGTAGCGTACCGCAATAAATTCCTCTTATATTTATTTAACAATAAATATGCAAATTTGAGATAATTACGAAGGCATGTGCTTTGAGGAGCAGAGAGATTACTCAAAAGGTATTTTGTTCAATCATTCTTTCTCTTTTGAGCAAAGATGAGAACGAGAAGGAAACAGACATAATAACAAAAATGGAGTAAGTATTGATAATGGATGAGAAGACTGAGATAATATAAAACCTCTAACTCAAAAAGCATTTTTTTTTTCTGGTAGATGAAACTAAGTAATTCCAAACAATAATTTATTAGTAGAAAACAATTAATTTTATAGTCTTTTAATGGTCTTTTTCAGGGAGCTGCACACTCCAAAGTGAAGTTAATCCTCCACAACAATATTAGTTTTTCTTAACGAAAATGCTAATGAATAGTTTCTCTGAACCATTTAAAGAATAGAGAAAAAATGTCAAAATGTTACTAACTTTCCGGGAACAAAATTTTAATATTGGTTTTTCATGAGAACTACAGATTTTTGCATTACTTACTCTTGACTACAATCAGTGTTGCATTTGATCAATTATATCTCTAATATTTTGCCATTAATTTTTTCATCTTCAAGAAAGATGATATTTACCCAAATTCTTAGACACCTTATTCATTCTAAAGGACAATCTTTCATTAACATACTAAAGGGGCCACTCTTTAATGTCATGGAATACTACAAAAAGCTCATGCTGAAATATTGTTAGGTAGCTGTTATAGACTAGAATTGTATTAAGGGTGCATATCACATATCCATATCAAAATATATAAAATAAGTACAGTAGGATTTTTTAAAATTATACTTCATGTTCTAGGATACATGTGCATAACATGCAGGTTTGTTACATATGTATACATGTGCAATGTTGGTGTGCTGCACCCATTAACTCGTCATTTACATTAGGTATATCTCCTAATACTATCCCTCCCCCCTCCCCACACTCCACAATAGGGCCTGGTATGTGATGTTCCCCTTCCTGTGTCCAAGTGATCTCATTGTTCAGTCCCCACCTATGAGTGAGAACATGCAGTGTTTGGTTTTCTGTTCTTGCGATAGTTTGCTGAGAATGATGGTTTCCAGCTGCATCCATGTCCCTACAAAGGACACAAACTCATCCTTTTTATGGCTGCATAGTATTCCATGGTGTATATGTGCCACATTTTCTTAATCCAGTCTGTCATTGAGGGACATTTGGGTTGATTCCAAGTCTTTGCTATTGTGAGTAGTGCCGCAGTAAACATACGTGTGCATGTGTTTTTATAGTAGCATGACTTATAATCCTTTGGGTATATCCCCAGTAATGGGATGGCTAGGTCAAATGGTATTTCTAGTTCTAGATCCTTGAGGAATCACCACACTGTTTTCCATAATGGTTGAACTAGTTTACAGTCCCACCAACAGTGTAAAACTGTTCCTATTTCTCCACATCCTCTCCAGCACCTGTTATTTCCTGACTTTTTAATGATTGCCATTCTAACTGGCGTGAGATGGTATCTCATTGTAGTTTTGATTTGCATTTCTCTGATGGCAAGTGATGATGAGCATTTTTTCATGTGTCTGTTGGCTGCATAAATGTCTTCTTTTGAGAAATGTCTGTTCATATCCTTTGCCCACTTTTTGATAGGGTTGTTTGTTTTTTTCTTGTAATTTGTTTGAGTTATTTGTAGGTTCTGGATATTAGTCCTTTGTCAGATGGGTAGATTGCAAAAATTTTCTCCCATTCTGTAGGTTGCCTGTTCACTCTGATGGTAGTTTCCTTTGCTGTGCAGAAGCTCTTTAGTTTAATTAGGTCCCATTTGTCAATTTTGGCTTTTGTTGCCATTGCTTTTGGTGTTTCAGACATGAAGTCCTTGCCTATGCCTATGTCCAGAATGGTATTGCTTATGTGTTCTTCTAGGGTTTTTATGGCTTTAAGTCTAACATTTAAGTCTTTAATCCATCTTGAATTAATTTTTGTATAAGATGTAAGGAAGGGATCCAGTTTCAGCTTTCTACTTATGGGTAGCCAGTTTTCCCAGCATCATTTATTAAATAGGGAATCCTTTCCCCATTTCTTGTTTTTGTCAGGTTTGTCAAAGATCAGATGGTGTAGATGTGAGGTATTATTCCTGAGGGCTCTGCTCTGATCCATTGGTCTATATCTCTGTTTTGGTACCAGTACCATGCTGTTTTGGTTACTGTAGCCTTGTAGTAGTGTTTGAAGTCAGGTAGTGTGATGCCTCCAGCTTTGTTCTTTTCGCTTAGGATTGTCTTGGCAATGCGGACTCTTTTTTGGTTCCATATGAACTTTAAAGCAGTTTTTTTGCAATTCTGTGAAGAAAGTCATTGGTAGCTTACTGGGGATGGCATTGAATCTATAAATTACCTTGGGCAGTATGGCCATTTTCACGATATTGATTCTTCCTATCCATGAGCATGGAATGTTCTTCCATTTGTTTGTTTCCTCTTTTATTTCGTTGAGCAGTGGTGTGTAGTTCTCCTTGAAGATGTCCTTCACATCCCTTGTAAGTTGGATTCCTAGGTATTTTATTCTCTTTGTAGTAATTGTGAATGGGAGTTCATTCATGATTTGGCTCTCTGTTTGTCTGTTACTGGTGTATAAGAATGCTTGTGATTTTTGCACATTGATTTTGCATCCTGAGACTTTGCTGAAGCTGCTTATCAGCTTAAGGAGATTTTGGGCTGAAACGATGGGGTTTTCTAAATATACAATCATGTCATCTGCAAACAGGGACAATTTGACTTCTTCTTTTCCAAATTGAACACGCTTTATTTCTTTCTCTTGCCTGATTTCCCTGGCCAGAACTTCCAACACTATGTTGAATAGGAGTGGTGAGAGAGGGCATCCCTGTCTTGTGCCAGTTTTCAAAGGGAAGGCTTCCAGTTTTTGCCCATTCAGTATGATATTGGCTGTGGGTTTGTCATAAATAGCTCTTATTATTTTGAGATACTTTCCATCAATACCGAATTTATTGGGAGTTTTTAGCATGAAGGGCTGTTGAATTTTATCAAAGGCCTTTTCTGCATCTATTGAGATAATAATGTCGTTTTTGTCATTGGTTCTGTTTATATGCTAGATTACTTTTATTGATTTGCATATATTGAACCAGCCCTGCATCCCAGGGATTAAGCCCACTTGATCATGGTGGATAAGCTTTTTGATGTGCTGCTGGATTCGGTTTGCCAGTATTTTATTGAGGATTTTTGGATCAATGTTCATCAGGGATATTGGTCTAAAATTCTCTTTTTTTGTTGTGTCTTTGCCCGGCTTTGGTATCAGGATGATGTTGGCCTCATAAAATGAGTTAGGGAGGATTTCCTCTTTTTCTATTGATTGGAATAGTTTCAGAAGGAATGGTACCAGCTCCTCCTTGTACCTCTGGTATAAAATAAGTACAGTAGGATTTTTTTAAGATGATGAACTATTACTGGATAATGGTTTTATCTCCAAGCATCTCAATCGTGGGTATCACAATGAAATCTGAAAAAAGTGAAAAGCACTGTCAACCTTTCTTAATATTGTTGGAAAACGCTGGCATATTAGAGCTTAAGTGGCTCTTGAAGAAATCTGTGTCTGTCATCTGGAACGGCCAGATGATTCTTTGCTGTGCGGGGCTGCCCTGTGCATTGTAGAATGTTTATCAATATCTCTGGCCTTCGTCCACTAAATGACAGTAGCACTAGCACCACCCATGCCCCTCTCCACACCATTTTTGAAAATAAAAATTGTATCCAGACATTGAAAATCTCCTTTGCAGGGCATTGAGAACTAGGGGTGCAGATGATTTCAACTTTTCTGTCACTAGCCTCATTGTCTCTTCCAAAATCTGTATTAAGACACACATCAATTCTTTAATTTATGATATGGCAAACATTCTGAATTAATAAAGTGATTCATTGCAAAGATCAAATTAAGGATATGATCTCTTAATTCAAGCCTAATAGCCTTAAGATAGCCACCATAAAATTGAGAGAGAAGGTATTAAGAGCAAAGACATTTAGCAAATTAAAGGACAATGTCTAAAAAGGAATCTGGGGTGGGCTTCTGGAATATGAAACTTACTGGAAGCATATAGATTTGAAACTTATTAAGTTTGTATGTCAAATGCATTGCCAAAGAAACCACATGACTGCTTGAAAAATCATCGTCTGCTCAAGACTTAAAACAACTCTTTGGCCCCTAGCCTTTTAAGAGCAGGAAGTGAGCTGAAAAAAAAGGTGCTATAGTTAAAAAGGGCACATTCCTAGACATTCACTTCGCATGGAACTACTGAGAACAATGCACAGAGAAATAGAGCAGAATCATTACCTAATTAAGGAAATTCCCACCCATTCCCTGCCCACCCTCTTACTCCCTCAAGATAGGGGGCCTTCATCTTATCTATGCAATGGGATTTCAGATGTACTATGAACCAAGGACTATGGACTATTTCCAATTCTTTCCTTTTCCTAATTAGAGTATCCCATTGTTGTGTTTAGGGTGGAGGGCAGATACAATTTGTCTTTCAAGTTCATAGGATGCTGGAAAAAATGAAGACATAGTTGGACCTAATTCAGAGGCTCTCCTGAGTCCAGAGTTCCTGGACTTTAAGTTGGACTCAGGGACTGAATAAATTTTAGATTATCTCTCTTTGGAGGGATTAAGTTTGTTCTCTGAGTAGGATAAGGGAACAAGAGAATATTTTGTGACTGGAAGGTTGGACTATGGTGGAAACATTTAATTGTCAAATATCTACATGATCTTCTACATTTCCCAACCTTCTTTACAGTTAGGTTAGAACTACATGATGAGTCCTGGCCTCTAACAGCTATAAGAAGAAATGACATGAATAACTTCCAGGTCGAGGCAGTTTAGAGTACAGTGATTCTTCTAAAATTCTCTTTTTCTCTTTCATGACCCCCTTGGAACCTATGTGTGAGATGGTGGAGACAAAAAAAGATAGAGTGAATCATGATCTCGGAGTCACTGCTTAGAGAAAAATCCCTGCTGCCCTTAACCAGGCTTTGCTGTTTTAAGCCACTGCAGTGTGGACTAGTCTATTCTTTCTGATACAGTTCTCTAACCAAGAGTTCTAAGTCATCACAACCACTGATGGAGACAGGAAATATGCCACTGCTATAGGGATTAACTACAAACAGAGCTGTCTACTGGTAAGGATGAATTTAAGTTTCATATAGAAATCATTAGCATGTATGTTGCAAAGACTTGAAAAACAATGGCCCTGTAATAAAGATTTTGACAGACCACCACACTTGTTCTCCTCTTAGAAAAGGGATATAGAAAAATGTGGCCTCTTGATAATATATTCATTAGCAGCTGTAAAGATCATTCAGTTATTTATAGTGTTTTCAGACCACAAGCATCTCCCGTGTCTGACCATGCTGTCATATTTTCTGCAGCAAAGGAAGAGCTTCATCTCCCCAGCCAGCAGCCCTAAGGGTACCACTTATCCTATAGTTTAATTAGCTGATTGGTCTCTTCTAAGAGAGCTGATATTTTGAGTCTTAAATTGAGAGTAAATTTCTATGCCAAATTAAATTTATATTTCAAAATTTTCCAAATCATTTGTCCCTATGCTACCTGTTTTTGTAACCCAGAAAATAGTCTAGTTACGTAATTTTAAAAAGTAGTCAAAAACGAAAATCCTCCAGTAGACTGGAAATATTGGCTCACACAGTTTATTCCAGCACTTTGGGAGGCTGAGGCAGAAGGATCACTTGAGGCCAGGAGTTTGAGACCAGCCTAGGCCACATAGTCAGACTTCATCTCTTAAATAGATAAATAAATAAATAAATAAATAAATAAATAAATAAATAAAGTTTAAAAACCAGCAGAGCATGGTGGTGTCTCTCTGTAGTTCCAGCTAATTGGGAGGCTAAGATGGGAGCATCCCTTATGCCCAGGAGTTTGGGGCTGCAGTGAGCCATGATGGCACCACTGCACTCCAGTCAGGGCAAGAGAGAAAGACTGTATCTCTAAATAATAATTTAAAAATTATCCAGCAATAGTAGGGAAATAGCAAAAGAATGCTTAAGTACAGTTTAATTGCAACTATATTTTTATATATTAATATAGACTTACATAGATTTGTGTGTGTATTCATATATAATCCCCCATAAAAATATATTATTGTTTTTCTGAATTGGTCTGCGTTCACAAAAAAATTGCACAGCCATCTCCCCAGCAGATTTCAGGATAGCTACTTCCAGCTATTCCACTGTCCTTTCAAATTCAACATGTTCAATTCCATCTCCCTCTAAAAATTTATTCTTTCTCCTCATATTTCTACTCATGTGAACCAGTCATCCTTCTCCCATTCATCCAATCTGCAAAACTTAGAACCATTCTACAACTCTTCCCTACATCCTACCAGTCATAAGGTACAAAATGCAGTAGGGTTTAGCCCATCAGTGACTCTGATCTAATTATTTTTCTCCATTCCTATTGCCTGAATTCTCAGTCAGTCCTTCATCACTAGTTGTTTAGACCCTTCTAAGAGCTTCTGAACTTCTGTGTCTGCATACAGTCTTCCTTACTAAATGCATTCTTCACAACTCTCCCAGATTTTGTTTTTTAATCAAGATGCTATTAGTGCCATTTTCTTACATGAAATCTATCTGTTTTCTCCCATTGCCTGCATTACCAAACCCTCTGTCACTTAAACTCATTCTCATTACAAGCCCATCCTGCATTTTTAATTTCATATCTCTTTTCTCTTCTACTTTTATCCTACTTTTGAGAAAACAGATTGCTCATCATTCCTTGTGCTCTTCCAAATCAGTGTGTTTACTAATGCTATTCTCTTTGGCCAAATTATTCTTCCCATCTTCTCACTGATAGTCACTCTCTCTTCAAGATCCATCTCATTGATTATATCTTTAGCAAAAACTTTCCTGATCCTGCCAACTGGAATCAGAGCCTCTTTTACAGCACTAGTCAATTTTTAACTTTTTCTTATGGCACTAGTTAATATTTCATTGTGGTTGTTGTTATACCTTTGAATTTCTTTAGAACTACTAATGTATAAGTTATTTGATGGGACATGCTAATGTAAAATAAAAATTGTATAGAGGAAATAGATTGCTATATGGAAATAGCACAGCCAGTCTATTGTGTCCTGTATAGTGATCCCCTCTTATCTATGGGGGATATGTTCCAAGTCTTCCCAGTGGATGTCCAAAGCTGCACGTAGTACCAAACCCTATATATAATGATTTTTCCCCTATATACATACCTATGATAAAGTTTAACTTATAAATTATGCACAGTAAAAGATTAACAATAAAGAATAATAATAAATAGAACAATTTTAACTGTATACTGTAATGAAAGTTTTGTGAATGTGGTCTTTCTCTCAAAATATCTTAGTGTACTCATCTATTTTCAGACCACAGCTGACCACGGTTGACTACGGGTACTGAAACTGTGAAAGCGAAACCTTCCTTAACGGAGAGGGATTACTTTACTAAAGGATCTTTTTGCTTCCAACTCTCTCCATTTTTCTCTTCTAGACTTCTACCATAGGTACTTGAAACTTCTCCTCCTTTTAGGAACACTGTGAATTTGAAAGCCAACTACCCTTACTATTCTTATGCTGACAGAATCACATAAGACACAATCTTAAGCAAGTTCTGCTTCTGAGCTCTGGCTATTTGGACCCTGAATATCAGCGCTCCCATACTTCCCCACTATTGATTCCTCAGTTCCTCTGCCATTATAACAGCACACTGCATCAACTCAGTCCAGCCCAATCAGGAGCTCCAAGAAAATACATCTTCATGAATATTTTATTAAATTGATCTAAGAAAATTTCAGAGAGACTCAAATTCCCATCTTGGTTTCTGCATACACGTCAACTTTTGTAAACCTAGTTACATATCATCTGTGTTGCTAGAGATATAAAATAACTCTCAAGGTAGATCCTTCACTAGATGGATTTCTCAAGACAAATTCACACCTCCCTTTGTGCAATATCAGGTCAGATTATAGAACATTAATTTTAAGAAAATAAATATATGTCTAAACATGAATGTAGAAATATCAGTGACTCTTTGTTTAAACACGCCTTGACCTGCATTCCAAAAATCTCCTATAAACGTGAACTGCTTCATTTTCTCCATGAAAGTGGTTGTTGGAGTCCACAGTTTTAAGTATTCAATACCTCTTCTCCTCTCCTGTAATACATCTACCACATCCTTATAAAAATCAATTTAATAAAAGGGAAATATGAAATAGTTATAGGTACTTGGTACTTATAAACATACAATAATAAGATGCTGAATGCACATATCTGAACATTTAATTCAAGAGAACCCAAATGAAATAAAGAAAATGGAAAGTGGCTCCAGCATTCTCAGATCCCTTTCTTGGGTGACCAACTGTTCTGGTTTGCCCTAGACTGAGGGAGTTTCCGGGACATGGGGTTTTCAACACTCAACCAGAAAAGTCCCTCCAAACTGGTACTAATTTATTATTCTGCCCTTCATGATTATTAATATGATAACCTTAGTTCTTTGCAAATTGAAAAATATAAATGTCACTTTGCTTTTTATTTCCATAAAGTATGGAAGTCAGATATGATCTGTTCTCAAGAACTCTGGACATCCATATTCAGTCTCAGCAGGTGTAAATCTTCTTTCCCAAAGAGTTTAAGTTTTTGGATCTCAAGCAATAAGACAGGCAGGAAACGTGTCCTAAGGAATCAACTGCTCACTGGTGGTTCAAATATATTAGCGTAAAGAAATCCTCTGTTTCCCTATCTTGTACTTCCTGTCCCAACCCAATCACAAAATGAGAGAAAAATTGTAGTAGAGCAGGAGACTTTTCAAACCTCCGAAAGATTCCTTTCTTAGCTGAACCATTCCATTTATACATCTTGGCAGTAGTCATTAGCAGTGAGAAAGCTAAAGAGACAACAAAAGAAAAATGTACAAGTCTTTTTCAGGAGCTTCTGAAGTGTTGAAAAGTGTTTCTATTTAAAAGCTCCTGACAATGATTGGCAGTATCTGAGAAAACCTCAGAAGATGAGCCCCACCCTCTGAGAATCAATGTTAGAAGAGCAGTAATTGACTAACACCTAATCCATTCTTACCACAGTTGAGGGATTACAATCTAATTGTGACTTTCTGGTCCCTCTCAAATGTCACGAGAAGAAGGTGAACAAAGCACAGATCAATACTGAACACCCTGGAAGGGCTAAGGAACTTCAAAGAAGGAGAGAAGTCTAATCGTCTGTATTAAACTGACACAATAAAACAAAGGGAAACTTGTATTGATTGATTGAGTGATTATCAACAGGCCCATTAGGCTAGTGTCTTCCCAAGAACCTGACATTTAAAATCAAAAACAGGACAGGCCTAATTTTAAATTTTGCAATGAGGGAATTTAATTTAAATGCGAGTGAGAACAGAGGTGCATATATCAACCCAATTTAGTACACACAGAAAAATAGACAGAAATGGAAATTACAGAGTCAGTTCAGAATAGACATAATGAAGTCCATTTACATTTGATGGAATAGATGTTTAGAATATTAATGGTCCAAGTGGCAAAATTTGAGACTACTGACAGTGGGGGGTCATTAAATACTGATTTTTGAATTTTCTTTAGTTTTTCCCAAGCATCTACTAAATTATAAATGTATATAACCATGAAGAAGTTAAACCAAAATTTTACCAATCAAGTTATTGAACTTAAGGCCCTAAACCAATATGGCTATGCCTTAGTGAATAGTCCTTCAATAAATGGTAACTGTGATTCCCCAAAGATATTGCCTTGAAAGTTAATTCTGAAAAAGTTGATGGCCATCATTATTATTGCAGAGAGAGGCAAGCAAAAAAACATGTCTTTGACATTTATCATCAATTGCAGAACACAAATGTGTGAATCATTTATCTTGATCCATCGTTATGTAGTAATCAAGAAAGATGTCTTTCTGAGTCATTTGGTTTGTCAACCAGGCAATAGTACATGTAATCCAAACTAAAAAAGAAATTACTTGGAAAAGAAAGAGACTCCAAGAAGAGGAATAGCAGACATATGCTCAAACTGTGAGATTTCAAATGATACAAGATATAATATCTAATCACACATATAGAAAGCAGCCATCTCTTTGTAGGGGAAAAATGATATTTAAGCACCAGGTTAATGCATTGAGATACTAGAAATGTTCTACAAAAACCATATGAAGAAATTAAATGATAGAACATAAACTCAATTTGGCATCAGAATTTTCCATTCAAACAAGAATCACCAGGAAAGACTGATGATGTCTTGTAGATTCTGCCACAAGTTAACATGGAGTCACAAGTCCTACCAAATAAATACCTGATTTTGAAAAATATTTAATACCAGATTGGACATCTTGGAACCAATGTCTACGTTAAAATAATAAAGACAGTTTTCTGCTGCCATTACCTAACTTCTTTATTCATTATCACACAGCAGATGATATTTGTTTTTCTGTTTCATTTTTTTGCTTCCTAACCTGAGCCACAGGCCAGATTCTCCTCCTCTGTAACTCTGCAGGGACTCTTTGGTTTGTACCTTTTGTGTAATTCTGTTTGGCATTCTAAGTATGGCTTATTCTCCTGGGTTTCAACATATTTCTTGGCACTCAACTGCAGACTTTCATAAGTTGAGGCCCCTGGAATCAGGGGTAGTTTTATCAGTAGGAGAAATCTAGGGATGCTACTGGTTTCGATCTATAATAACGAAGTATCTATGTCATACATTGTGTGTGTGTGCTGGATCTTATTTGAAGGATAAATTTTATTTTATTATCTTGCAATTAAAATCATAATGTTTTGTTTGTATGGTGACTTCACATCTAGATTAAAGTAGGATAGTTATAATACTTCATTGATATAATTTCACAAATGACTTACCAAAGATGAATTACCAGAATTCTCAAAAACAACTTACCAAAGATGAATTAGTAGATGAATCTTTGCAGCCTGAGATTTCTTAAAAATAAAGCTGGGTTTCTGTATTGGCCAAATTACAATAACCTAGGCATCTTATCTAGAAAATATAATTCCTGAAATGAAATCAGATTCACTTAAAATTCATTCAATCTTTGTTTTTAAAATGTGCTTTTTATGTTCCAGATGTTTTACATAACGTCTGTGGAGTGTCCATGTGCTCTGGAAGAGCCAGACAACCTTGCCATAACCTTCTTTAAGAGTCAATCACATAACACTGTGAATATTTATAAAATTTTAGACCATTACTTGTTTCAGCTCCCTTTGATGATTCATGCTAAGGGTAGAGAACCGGAAGGTGTGTTTTGCTACAGAATCATAAAAATAGCCAAAATATATTTTTCTTTTAGCCATGCATTTCAACATGTATAAACTCTCTGGATGGTATTTCTTACCATTTGGTCCAACTCTACTTCCTGAAGACACTGTATGAAAAGAAC
This sequence comes from Macaca mulatta, assembly GCF_049350105.2. Taxonomy (NCBI): domain Eukaryota; kingdom Metazoa; phylum Chordata; class Mammalia; order Primates; family Cercopithecidae; genus Macaca; species Macaca mulatta. Next base: position 96,344,882 of record NC_133411.1, read on the forward strand.
TAGTCTAATTTAAGAAAGAATCTGTCCCTGGTAAAACAATACATATAAAAAGGAAAAAAGAAATCATCTAATTCAGCCAACTTCCCTAAAGCCTTGATCTTAGAATCTGATTTTTAAATAGAAAACTTAAACAAGAGTTACTATCCAAGTTATTTTGTTCTCAGTACATGCAGGGTCATTTTATGAAAAATACACAGATTTAATTTAATTTTAAGGTCAATGAATCTAACACAGTCTAAATAGATCCCTTCTAGGTGTTCCTATTCCACCTGGTGTAGCCTCAGTTATACATCATTTTCTTTTGTCATCAAAAACTTTTTTATTTATAATTTCTACCACTGTGGTAAGTTTATTTTCAGAGAGATTTACCATAGTTTGTCTAGAGATTTATTAAAATATATATGGACTCCTGAAGTGTGAAAAAGTGAAATATTCTGAAAATAACTTAATTCACAACATGTGTGCTCCTTGTACATGGGTGGGAAACTAAGTAACAGAGGTCTGCCATTGTCCTTTCTCCTGGTTTAAATCACCTCTTTTGGAGAATATTTGAATTTTTGAAAAAGTCTGGGTGTTTATAATTTTCCTTTTTGATTAAAAAAAGACACACAGAGGAATTAAACTACTATCTACAGACTCACCATGTTCAGATGGCAGTAACTACTGGGACAAATAGTCTCAGTCATGGACTCTGCTCAAATGAAAATGATCTCATGATCAGAGCTAGGAAACTATAGCACAAAATATGCTGAAGATTAACATAAAATATTAATACTTTTAGTCTGATTCAATTAGGCTATTATTTTACTGGAAATGGAGATAAAGCTTGAGAGAAGCATAATGAAAGAACTTAATGAGGTAAATGTAGTTTATTTTCAATATTTTCAGTGGTATTGTTTGCTAGGTATTTGTTACTTATGAGAAAATGCACCCCCACATTCTAGGTCAGCAGTTCTTAAAGCACGTTTCCTGGACCAGCAATTGCAGCATCTCCTGGAAACCTGTTGGGAAGACAAATTCTCAGGCCCCCATCCCAGATTAGAATAGACCCACCACTCCATTTTAACAAGACCTCCAGGTGGGTTTATGCACATTCAACACTAAGAAACATTGTTTGAAGTAATCATTTTTAGGATATACTTAGTTCAAATACAGATAGGTTCCTAAAATAATTTGTAGATCAAAAATTAAAATAATACTTAAATTTATATAGTGTTATGTAAATTACAAAACACTTTCCAACGCATTAGTCTCATTTGATCTTTCCATAATACTGTCAGACGGACTAAGGAGGAACTAGTATTTTTATCTTACAAGATTAAGTTGAGTTTGAGAGAGATTAAATAAATTCTTAACCTCACAAAGCTAGTTGATGAGGGAATTAGATTGGAATCTGATCTTCAAGCAGTAAAACAGCTATGCTGTGACTAAATTAAGGAACAGTTGATCAGAATTAGTAGAGGTTCCAAAGTGCTTCATATTTTTAATAAAATGCAGTTTTGTTTTAATGTGAATTTGTTGAAGGACACCCATTGGCATCCAAACAATGTTGTAAATTCTTTAAACATTTTAAATTAAGTATAATTTAAATGTGCTAAAAAACTTACAAGGAATTCAGATTGCATACCTCCATTTTAAACAGATATTCAGTTTAAGCTCCATCTCTAAACAGTGATAGGTCAAAATCAAATTACATAAATGCTAAAACTAGAAATTTCAGAGTTAATAAGTTTCTACCAATAAATAGAACAATCATTCATTTTTCCTCCCACGCAAAAAGCAGTTAAGGGCCCCACATGGTCTCAACCAATTCTATTTTCATAAAAGCATAAAGAAAAACTTATATTTGTAGTAATTCAGTCAATTCATTTTAAATATTACTTCTCCAATTGACAGTATAGGAAGAAATTACTCTTCTATCTGGAATTTTTTATCTCCTACCTGTTAGACAATTCTAGATATTGTTCACAGAGTCTTTTTCTAAAGTGTTAGGGAACACACAACTTGGACCTGCTTCTTACATTACTTAAGTATATCTCTTCCAAAATTTTAGTGATCACAGTCACTTGATCTATAAAATGGTTTCTATCATGACCCAATCTCACTCTAGATCGTCTTCACAATTTTGAAAGAAGAATTTAAGGATATTCACAAAGTTGATACATTTTCAATTCACATGGACACTACTCAAGACATAGGGATGAACAGTGTTTCTTCAGTAAAGCTAATATATCACACATCACAGAATCCGTGAGAATATCTGATATCTATAGAAAGATTAAAGCAAAATGTTTTTTTAAAATGTGTTTTTTTCAGACTGTTGCAGATGTTCTCAGATGCAATAGCATTTCGGGAAAAAAAACATATGTGAGATGTTTCTTTGAATGACACAGGAGGACAATTAAAACATCTGGCCCAGGATTTCTCAAATTAGTATCTGAGACTGGATCCTTGAGAATTAGAAAAGCCCATGAGAATTTTTTTTTTTTTTTTTGTATATTATCCCTCATTTTGATGGTAAGCTTAAAAACAAATACTTTACTAGTTATAAAGAAACTCTTTTGAAGTGATCATTCACAATTGAACAAACTACTTTTAGACATTAAACATGTGTTCCTTAAATCATCTCTTCTCCAACCAGGGTTCAAGGATGTACATCCAAATGCATAATGAGAACGTCTTTTTCTTTTAAAAGGTGTGTTCATCATTCACATTTGGACAATAATTGTAGCAATTTATTCAGCGCCTTAAACCTGACAACAAGAGATGATAACTATAAAATAATTCTCCATTAGGAAGTTTAAGTAAATATAAAACTTTATTTTGAAAACACATAGAAGAACATAGTGACAATGGCACAGTCTAGCTGTATTTTCATGTAGTGTCCATGAGATTATTTTGACTGACCTCAAAGGGTGTACCAGTGGGACAAAATAGAAGAATTCTACCCTATCAGGAAAGAGTATTTTCTCAAGGTTGAATATTGCTGAAGCATGGTTATAACATGAATCAGAGTGATTTTATTTGGTTTTATTATTGTTTTTAAATTCCTTACAGACGTAGATCCCTGGATAACCTGTGACTGGGCTGGACGGCTCCCACTGGCCCACCCTTGGTGCATGGCTACTGACCTTACCACATACAGAATACAGTCAAAGACTCACACTAGCTATTCAATAGACAGAGACTCTCAGTGGAAAAAGGAAGACCACTGTCTGAAGATAATCTTTAAAATAATCCAACAATGTAGAAGCTTAAAACTCCCAGTGGTAAAAGAAGGTAAAGGGCAATAGATTGAAAGTAGATGGGAAAATGTGCAGGAAACTCAGTGTTCTCCATAATTGTCTCCAATATATTGCTACCTCTTTGTCTTACCCTATCCTCAGCAATTTAATTTATAACTTCAAACCTTTGTCAAGGGTTTCTAAGTAGAAAAGCAGGCCGTCTCTGACATATCAAAATAGAGAGAGCCAGGCATATTTGTCACTGTCAGAGAAGAGAATTACAATTATGGAAAGAAGGACGACCGGAAGGAACTCTGACTGAAGGTATCCATAAGAACTCATGGAAGGATGGACAGATAAGTAGATAGTTAATGAAATAGATACAGCAGTGTGTGTGTGTGTGTGTGTGTGTGTGTGTGTGTGTGTGTGTGTGTACAGGTGTGTGTATGTGTCTGAAACAGCCTGGAAACAATGATACTTCAGTAACAATAACCACACATACCATTCTTACGTTGGTTTCTAAACATTATTTTATACTAGAAGAAAACAGGACTTCTTAGAATATTGGCTTATGCCAAGGTTGGGTCTGGGAAAATACAAGATGCTCTTGGAACATCTTTAAGTCCAGAAAGAAAGAAATCACTTCCTTCATCCCCTTCCCCCACAAAATGAGGACATGTTAAGATACACAAAAAATAATTTTGAATGGAGCTCTCATTGGCCAAATCTGGGACAAATTGTGCATTGTGTGTGATAAATAATAATACAATAGTAATCATTTAATTTTATTAAATCAATATAAGAATCCACAAGGCCATTCTAATATAAAGAAGTAAATAAATAGTTTAAAAGAGGAATTGAAAAGCTCACCTCTATAGAAAAAAATGCCAACTAATGAATGTAAAAAAAATTTGAAAGTAGAAATTCACCACGTGGAAATAATTATTGTAATGTTTAACTCAAGCACAAATGATCAATTATACTAAAACAAGAGGGTGAATATTTGATGAAAAAAGATATTTACGAAGTCTCAAAGTATCTCCCCACAAGATACTTATTAATTATGGAGGGGAACTAGTAACTATGGGAGAAAACTGGCAGATACCACCTTAACCAAATGATCAAAGTTAATTCACCATTAACGGGACAAATGGACATCAAGAGCCTCCTGAGAATGACACATCACTTCATGGTATTCCTGCTAAAAATGCACAATCTGAATCTAATCATGAAGTAATACCAGACAAAGAAAAAGACTGAGGGACATGTTACAAAATAACTGGTCTCTATTCTTCAAACATGTCAAGGTCATGAAAAAGAAAGAAATACTGAAGAATTATTTCAGAATAAAAAAGACTCAAAATATATGACAACTAAATACAACATGTGATCCTGGACCAGAACAAATATATATTTTTCTTTAAAAAGCATTATTAGAATAACTGGCAACACTTGAGTAAGTTTTTTGTACTACTATTTACTATATATATATATATACACACACACACACACACACACACACAAATTATAACAGAGTATAGTTTTGTATAAAAGCCAATTTCCTGATTTGTGTAATTATACTCTGGCTGTATAAAAGAACATTCTTAATTTTTTAGGAAATACACACAGAAACATTTAGATGTAAAGAGGCAATACTTACTCTTGAACAGTTTAACAAAAGGGGATGGGATGGGATTACCATTTAGGGAGTCTAGATGAAGTTTAATTACTTGTGCTATTTTTTGTCAACATTTCTGTCATTCTGAAATTGTTTCAAAATAGAAAGTTAAGAGAAAACATATCCCTCCAATATGGTGGAAATGTAAAAGATGGCACAGAAAATTCAGCTGCAGAGGGGTTAAAGAATAATCTCAAGAGGTAATGGTGTTATTATCAGTTTTCATAGGAAGGTAAGAACAAAGGAGTCTTACCCCTTTCCATGGTTTATCTCCATAATCCTTAGAATGACCTCCTACAGGTAAATGCAAAATAAGCATTGAATTAGAAAATTAAAAATGCAAAAGCATAGTAAGAAAACATTTTACCATTTAAAATGTATTTAAGCATTTAAACCTAGTGAACAACATCCAGGCAAACTGAAAGGCGTCTCTAAGGTTATCTGTGAAAAGCAATTTACTGAACAATGCAAATGTGAAAGTAAGTGGATCCTTGGTGAATTCTCTTAGACTACAGCATCAAGGAGAGGTACCTAGGTGCTACTCAGGAGACAAGCAGATGTTTTATTCGTCTTCAAAAATGTAGATAGTGGAAAGAAGAGAAAGTTGTTTGACATCATACAAACAAAATTCTGAAACTGGTTACAATCTTCAAATATTTGGCACATAAAAATTAAAAGAGAGAGACACAATTGCTGCAAGGATCACGAAGATCAAACTAAGCCAAACTAACCTTGTTATTATTTTTTTTTTTCTGAGAAGCTTCCTAACTAGACATACAAGTCAGGATGAAATCTATACACATGTATTTTGCTATCAAAAAGCTATTAACAACATTTTACAAATCATCATGAACAAGGTAGAAGGGTATGGGCTGATTCCCACATTCTAACACAGTTGGCAGAAGGTAGGTTTAAAATAATTGTTCTAAAGCTTGTTCAAACTGTAGGGAAAGATCTAGTACTGTAAAGGATTCTATCCTACTCAGAAAGTATACAATTGAAAGGCAAATATGCCAAATTTATCAGGGATGCCTTCAGAATTTAACTACAGAAGCACAAAAATAAAAAAATATGTCCACAAGTCAGAATTATTCGTTGAAGTGAACGAGGCTATTGGTTCAGTAAATTTTCTCCAGTTATAAAATATAAAAAATTTGGAAATTGCTGAAGATATAAAAAGTAAAATCTGTTATAATGGCCAACACTAAGATGGACTTTGCTGATATTTTCATGATATTTCTTCTTATGTTGTGTGTGTGTGTGTGTGCTGATATTTTCATGATATTTCTTCTTATGTTGTGTGTGTGTGTGTGTGTGTGTATGTATTTTTAAGTGAAAACATTCTGCATATCCATCCATTACTTCTTATGCATATATGCACGGCATGCCTGCTAGAGCCTGGCAATATTCTAGGTACAGGGGACAGTCAGCTATAAATAAAACAGGCAAATACCCTTGAATTCATGAAAGTTACAGTTTAAATATAATTCAATATTTTATTGTCTTCTCTTAAGATTATAATGAAAGGGTCTTTCATGATATTAAATATTTTTAAATGGCAGTAAATAACTGCAATGTTTCATTGGTGGTATGTATGACTCATTTATCCATTTTCTTGTTGTTGGATGTCAAACTACTTTGAAATTTCATTGTCATAAATAGTGCTAAACTGTTTTTTGCATAAATTATTAATTCTATTTCTCATTTATATTCTTAGAATATGACCCAAGGAATGTTATTAATGATCACCTCTTCCTCTACATTTTCCAATGGCTTCTGAAAAGATTGTAATGACTATACTTATACCTAAACAAGTAATAAATAAATACATTTAGCTTCCTTACCGTGAGTATTGAATCAACATTTGAAAACAAAGTAATCAACCTTTGGCAATTTGGTGAGTAAAAAATTATATTTTATTAAGCTTTCACTTTACATTTTTATTGTAATTGAGGACTAAATCTGTATATATGTATTGGACGTTACTTTCACTATTTTGTAAATTATCTGTTTATATTTTTTACTGTTAGTAAGTGGAATGCTCATCTTATTTACATTAGTTATAAGCACACTCTATATAGATAGGAAGAATGATCATTTGACAAGATGAACTATAATATGGAAAAATCTTAAAAACAAAATTGAGGGTTGCATTAATCTCTCTTTCTCTTACACACACATAAACATATACACACAATGCGCACACACACACACACACACACACTATACAAAAGCAGCATGGAGAATTTCTGACCTAATTGTACTTTATTTTGATTTCAAAATCGAAAGTTTTCAGATCATATAAAAAGTAAGTGATGACCAACACTAAAATACATGAAAGAAAAAAGCCCACTTTTATATTTTTTATATTAAGAGAAAGCATGTGTTCAAATGTGGGAGGTAACAGTTTTACTCTTCTTTAAATGTGAAAAAAAAGCCCACTCATATTTGGATGTACATTTTAAGTGGGACATTGACATACAAAGGCTTTTCTGGAGGAGAGTGACCAGAAACAGAATGGAATTTAAAATTATATTGTGTCAGGATAAGTAGAAGTGGGAATATTTATATTTACAAATGTAGTTTTTTCTTCTCTTTCTCACTCAGAAAAGGAGGCAGTGTGTACCAGAATAGTCTAATTTTGTGACGCTCTAGGGCCTTGAGCTGTGATAGCCTCTATATGTGGTAGAATTTTAACAGATTATTATTGAGTGCATGTATAAATGAATGAATTAATGAATCACCAAGTGAGCCAAGATGGATGAGTAGAAGTTACGGTATATGTGTTTTTCACCAACTTTCTAAGCATTAGATTTTCCCAACAAAGGATGTGCTTCCTTAAGCAATAGTGAGCACCCTGAGATTCTGACGCATCTGTCAAACATAGAGAAGAGATTGGGTAGATAGAGAGAGAAGCCAGCATTCAACCAAAAATTTAGTTAAGGCCACTATTACCTTCATAATTGTTAAACTCTTTGAGAAAAGACAACTATTGTATATCATTTAAAAGTCAAAAAAGAAATGAATGGAATTAAATGGGAAGCTGAGAAATAACATAGCAAAAATTCTATGATTTCAAGCCTGAGGTGAAGGCAAAAGGTTGAGGAAGAGATTATTCGAAAGCAGAGCATTTGAAACTATATTTCAAGTGGGAAACCTGAGTGTCAAAAGCTCAGATTTTAGAATATCTTGAAATAATTTAGATGAGTGTATACCACTTTTGCATTATAGAATGGAATCATAAATTTGAATGTGATACTTTGCCAAAATGTTGAATGAATAGAAAATGTTAGTGAAGTACATTTCATTCATATTCAAATTTGGGAGGGGGGTTCTGTGGATAATAAAAAATAATAAATATAAGGTAGGTTTTTATTATCAGTAGGATTCATCATTTAAATATAGCTGGCTTGATAGAATAAGTTATTCTAGAAAATGGGTATCATTGACATAAGAATCTTCCTCTAAACTTTTATACCTAATACATTAACTGCAATCATGTTTCCAGCCAAATTAATCAAACAGATATATAAACTATTTAAGACGTTTGAGTAGGAGAGCCAGAGCCACTCTTTGTAGGCTCAGTCTGCCAAAAACCATTGGAGGCGTCTCTATTTCTAATATTAGATACTACAATTGGACCTCCGCCTCCTGCCTCCAGATAACTACTCAGTAGGGCCGACTTTCAGCTTATGTGAAGATAGAGGAGAACAGGATTTGTGACATTCTGGGATTTTGCCAAAATTTAGTAGGTGGTAGAACCAAGGCTGAAGGCCAAGTGACAAATCCACTAGATAGCTGCACAAAACATACCCTCATGCTTTTGTTGATTAAAGTGTTATATTATTTTTCTGAGCATGGGGGTAGGGAGGAAATAGTCTACTTTTTTGAAAGTGTCTCTCCAAGAAAAATAATTCCAAGTTAAGGCTGGTATACTGTGAGGGGGGAAAAACTAAAATAAAAAGCTTAGCTGTAGTTCATTAACTTTAATTGGTTTTTGTTGCCTCTCCTCAGGTTTCCTGGATCTTTCAGCCATCTCCTCCCCCAACTCTCTGCTTCCCCTTCTTCTACCTCTCGCCTCCTCCCCCTCCAATCTGGCTTTCCCTCCTTCCTGGCAGCATTTTTAGCTTTAATTTGATAGTAAAAAACTGAATCCAAAGTTACAAAATTCTTTAGATTCAACTTCTTTGAAAGAAAAAGAAGTTTTAGAAAAAGAAAGATATTGCAGCTTCTAACCAGGACTCCTTTAGAGGCACGTGTCCCCCACATGTGGCAGGTGCCCTATGAAGGGGAAATGGATAATATTCACTCAGGAAATAATTCCTGTATTTAAAAATGAGTTTTCTTTTTTAGCTCTTAGAACAGCCACTTTTCTGGGTCCCAGGGATAAGAAGGGAACAAAACAAAGTCCCCATTCTCATGAAACTTACAGTCTACTGGAACAACAGACAAAACAAATGACCAAACAAACATTAAAAATTGTTAGTGATAAATACTATGAAAATACATAAGGCAGGGAGAAGGAATTAAGAGTGCTAGGATGCTACTTTTGAGACTATGGTCAACAAAAGCTTTTCTGAGTGTGTGCTTCCTGAGCAGGTGCTTAATGTGAGACTATAAGCCACGTGACCTTCTGGAGGAATAGCATTCCAGGCAAGGGAACAGCACATGCTGCAGTAAAAAGGTCAATTTATCTGGAGTGCAGTGAGCAAGAGGGAGATGGGAGAGAATGAGCTCGAAGATAAATGCGAGAAAAATATTTAAAAATTGAATATCTTTTATATTCATCTCTTACCGTTAGAGAGTTATCTGTATGCTTGAGCATTCTGCAATAGCCACCAAATCTATCAGGTTCTGAATAATTACTATATGGAAATTTCCTGAGCATTTAATTCTGAAACACATGCCTTTTAGATCTCTGCTTCAAAGTTTCTACCCCAATCATTACAAAACGCTAATCTTTTCAGAGTCTTAATTCAAAAACGAGGTTCTAATTTTGGTTTCAGGGTAAGAGGGAGATGGGACTGAAATGTACACCTAAACAATGTAGTTGATTCTTATTTAGATAATTGACCCATCCAAATTTAATTTTTAAGTGAATTTGCATGAGCTACATATCTCTTCCACCTTTAATTTCTACTAAATCCCATATGGTTTGAGTCAAGTTGATTCAAACATAGTCCATAACACCTTAAATATACACACACGCAGACACACACACACTTACAATTTTTATACCCAAATAGAAATGTGTGTATGGTATGTGTATCTTATACCCCAAGCCCATGAGAAACAAGATTGTTTTTAATTGTAGCTTCAGAGAATGTAAGCACCTGCCTTTTTTAGATTCACTCAGAACTCCCCACATATATAGATTACTTTCAAACCAAAGCAAAGAGAAGGGAATGTTAAATTGCTTTTAGGTGTACTGGATGATTTCCATTAGTCTTCACTTGTTTTAAGCCCAACACACACACATGTGCTAATTTTCATCACTAGTGTAGTCCAACCTGATCTACCCAGGCAGAATTGTGCCTAAACCTCAGACTTAATTCAATGCTTCCCAATGGAAGTAACAGCCAAATTTGGAAGGAGAAAAAAAAATTTGGAGAAGTAAAACACTGCAATAATGACTAGACAAAGAATATTGCTGTGGAGAACTGTGTTCTAGTTCTGGTATATGACCACTGGAAAGTTATTTCACTTCTCCGGATCTTAGTGTCATCTGTATGATGAGCATACATTTAATTGATTGATGATTTTTAAGACCTAGTTAAGTTTTAAAATGCTGTCATTGAACTTTAACAGGATTCAAAAAAGATTGAAAATAGATTCTTAGATAATAAATCTATATCAGTAATTGATTTTTCCTTCGTGACACTGTATTAAACAGAATGCTGGTTAAGACTGATAATTGTTCCTTACAGAAAACAGATTTAATGTAAGAGTAAGTAGGAAAGTAAGAGAAAAATTGGGAGAGATTTTACAAACAAGAAATAAAGAGAGCTTGGAAGGTGAACTAAAAACAGTATCTGTAGCACAGTACCCAATGAATTATGGGAGTAGAACTAGAAAAGCAGAAGTCTATGTGGTTCAACACTTGAGAAAGAAGTCCTATTAATAATAGCAAAAGCAGTATTAGGAAACGGACCTTTTTGAAGGTAATTAGGTTTAGATGAGGTCATGAGCATGGACCCCCATGATAGTATTAATGCCCTTATAAGAAATGGAAGAGACATCAGAGATTTCTCTTTTCGCCATGTGAGGATACAATGAGAAGGCATCTGTATGCAAGCAAAAAGAGAGCCCTCACTCAGAATCAAATCTGCCAACACCTCCATCTTGGACTTTCCAGCCTCCAGAACTATGAGAAATAAATGTCTGTTGTTTAAGCCACTCTGTCGATAACATTTTGTCATAGTGGCCTGAGCTACAACATATTCATTGTCACATTGTTCAATGAGCCATTGAATGAGAAAATTTATCTATTAAATGAATTTAGGACCAAACACTGTGTATTTTTATTTGTATTCCTTGAGAGAGAGAAAAACTCCCTTAAAAACCCATATTAAAAGAAACATGAACATGTATCCCAGAAGTTAAAGTAAAATAAAAAAATAAAATAAAATAAAATAAACATGGGGAAAAAGGAGCAAGAGGAAATTGAGAAGAAAATTCAAGAAGGTGGTGCTACAAGGGCTTCTCAATTTTGTCTTTTTTTCTTTCAACATTTTTTCTCCTGGACCCAATCAACATCAAAGGACTTTGTATTCTCCAGTGAATGAAGGATAACAATTAGACATGGAGATACTTGGTTTAGCAGAGCAGGGTAAGTATCCTAAACTAAGGGGTTGACACTTGAAAGTTTCTTTGTCCAGAGACCACTATTTCCTCCTATAATAAATGGCTTGTGTTTGCCAGAAGTAATGTTCAATCTATAACCACAGATGAAATAGAAATGGTCATTCAAGTCAAGGTTTTTGAAAAAGTGAATAATTGGCCAGGTGTTTCTTAAATAATTCTTAAACTACTCTTTCTGTGGATCCATGTTTCCTAGAATTTTCTCCCTCTTAATCTCTTCGATCATATTGGACCTTAGGCCTTTGACCTCACCATCAAGGAAAATTGTCAGGAAAAAAATCTCACTCAATAGCAATTTTATCTTTTCATTCATTTTCTTATTCACTCATTCTTTTCACTCTTGGTTATATTTCCATTTTAATAGGACCCAAGCTAGATAAATTACATTCCAGAAGTGGAATTTCAGATAACATTCAGTGTGGGGTGCAGGAGTTGAAATGGTGAGGGTAAACAAGGAGAGAAGTTCAAAGAGTGAGTGAATCTAATTGTGATATTGGATATCCCAAGATATAAATAGCTTACTATTCTGCCCAAGGAGAAGATGTGCTGTGAACACTGAAAATTTGCTCCTGTCATTCCCCAAGTTATAGGTGCATATATGAATAATCAGTCTTAGAAGTATAAAATTGCAAAATACATTTTTGAGAAAAGATATATTAATAGTAAATTATTATAAATGTCAGTAGCCACACATAGGGATCAAAGCTATTGAAAAATATATTCTTATACCATCATCTCATGATGTGTGTGCAGCTCTGTGCAATGAGAATTGTAATAATGACTTTTAAGAAATTTTGTCAATAGATTTGAGAGAAATGGTTTACTTTTAGACATTTCAAAGCTAGAAAAGAAATAAAGACCCCAATTAGGGTAAGATTGAAGGAAAAATAAAACTTCATTTTCTTATAACACTTTTCCTCAAATACATTTATGAATATATTTTCCTACCCCTATAAGTTTTAGTCAACATGATTCAGATTTTGATGATTAAGAATATCATGGTACCCAAGATTACCATAGAGCATATGAAATTATTCTCATTCAGTAGTGAAACTATATATGTGTAGTAGGGATAAGAAGTTGAGTTGACTGATTTTCAATACCAGAATATGCTCTAAAAACTACGTGGTTACAATTTGGTTTTATCATTATCTTCCTTTTTCTTATAAAAATAGAACTCTTAGTTAAAGGTTCCAATTAATAGTCAAACAATTGAGAAATGGACACACACACACACATATATATATGCATAAGTGTACATCTATGTATGTATGTATATATATTTCTTTTATAGTTCTTCATAGTGCCTTACCTGGTGTTCTGTATATAGAACACATGCAAATTATTGTTTTCTGAAAGAATAATATTGCATCAATGTGGGCTCGATATTTGTCTCAATGGCACCAAAGTCTCAAGTCTTGATGGGTGACAATTTCCAAGGCAAATTCATGCTAATAATCTTTTTTGCTGCAACTCTGATCAAAAGAGCATAGGCTTTACACCTGGGTTCAAATTTTGGCTCTGGTAATTACATATTTTGTGGACTTGTGCAAGTTATTGAAATTTACTGAATTTTTATTCTCTTATCCATAAAATAGGGGTAATAGTACATTCTTCAGTGTGTTGTTCTGAGGATTAAGTAAGATAGTGTATATGGAACAGCTGAACTCCTCATCATTGTATGAAGTTATCACAGAGTTTTTTCCCTTTAACCAGTCTCGACATTGTTCTTTGAAGTGTGTCATACACATTCTTGCTTTTATAAACTAAATATTATGAATATAATTCTTTGTGTCAACAAATATATTTTAAAAGATTAGTCTTTGCCAAGCAACATGGTTAACTATTGGATAAAAAGATTAAGAAAGACAAAAAAGCTGTCCCAGCCCTCCCAGAATTCTCAGGCCAGTCAGAGAGATAAGGATGTGAAGAAATAATTATGCTACAAGCAGGCCCATTCCTAATATATGCTAGACCTGAGAATGAATATGAATAAAGGCCCACATACCAGATGCCTAAATATTTAAAAGTTATGAATTAAGCTAACAAACAGTTGAGTAAAATATGTTTTATTTTGCTGCCTTGACAAATATACCTTCTTAACAATATGACCTACCAGGTTCAAGTTTAGAATTCCTAGATTCTTTAGTGATCAAGGTTGGAAAACAATATCATCAAAGAAACTGCCCTCCAGGCCCAGGCCTGTAGTGCTCCTTAATTCTTTCACTACTCCATCCCCACTTCTGCCTTTTACCATGAAAGCCCTTGGACACATGCGTGAGGACACCCTAGGCAACAAGTTTAATCTCCATCCACAATACACATTCCCTTCATCCTTCAGACCTAGTGGTGCTTGCACCAAATACATGGACAACTCTCAGAAGCAAAGACCCAGGAAAAGGATTCCAGGCAGTATCTCCAAGGGGACTGTTACTGTTTGGGTAGGGAGTTTTATAATCCCAGGTATTCAGAGCATGATTTAAAAAAAGAGAGGCTAGGACTTTGGGTAGCACACCCCTTGGACCCCAAGATCCTCTCTCCAGCTAGAGAAGGGCCAGAGACCTTTCAATCAAGGCCCTTCCCAGCCGGGTCTGGGGATGGCACTAACTACAGCTATCAAATACGGGTGTCCACAAAAGGCCAGTGGATCTCTGAATAGGAGAGTATAGCTTTTCTTCACAGGAGTGGGAGAGTTTTCAGAGAAAAGATGGCATTTGAGCTGGGTCTTACAGCATAAGTGGGAGTTTACTGTGCAGAGAAAGGAGGGAAGGGCACTCCAGGAAAAGTAACAGCATCTGGGAAAACAGAGTTTGAAAGAGTGGCATATTCAGAGAATAGTGAGAAGCTCCTCGTCACTGAAGCGTAGGGGGCATGTGGGAGATGAGAAGAGATGAAGGTGTAAAGGTTTGTAGAGGAAAAGATTGGGGAAGCACTGATCATGATGAATGTTGCTCTCCCAGAAGCCATTAGAGATGATGCAATAGTATCACGGTACACTCTAGCACCAGCCTTGTAATTTCAGAGAGGACAGCTGACAGTATGAACTAGCACTGAGGAGACTAACAAATAGGTAGTTGCTCCCAGAAAAAAATCATGAAGCAGAAGCCCTCTGCCATCAAGCACTAAGAGCAGACACATGCATGTTCTATAACTTACGAGACTGGATGAGGAGCATGAAGAAGAATAAAGTTTCAAATGTACAGTTACCCCAAAAACAAAGCAGTGGCAGTGAGGACTGAGACGTAAAATTAAGAGATACTTAAGAGAAGGAATCAGTAGGACTTGGATGTAGACTGGGTAAGGAAGAGAAGGTTAGGACAAAGGAAGGTATGATGATGGTTCAAGCTCTGGTAGGCTATGATGCTGTTAACTGAGATGAGACTATGACGAGAGGAACAGGTTTTCTGTAGTTGACAAAATTCACTTCATTTGTGTATTTTCCCATATGGAAGCACAGTGTCAGACCACAGGTTTCCCTGTGTAGACTGAAAGTCCCCAAAAGTTTTTAAATTTTTCCTTTTTCTGCTGTTTAAAACTTCTCTTTCCTTGTCTTTGTTAAGAGATCTTCACTTGATGCATCTTTGTGAAGTAAAGCCCCTACATAGTCTGCAAATAGAATCATTCTACATGTTAAGATTATAAGATTAAACAGGAAACAAAACATGGACTCAAAAACTCCCCCAGATTTAAAATGTGGAAACTTTAGGACACCCCTGCTATGATTTCTTCCTTTGTTGCTTAAAAATTCCATTCCAATGAGTTGCAATTGTCAGATTTGACCTCCAAATGAGAGGAAAACTGGTATTATTCCCAAAACTCTGCTAAAGAGGTGTTGGGGTAATTTGAAGGAATGAAAGCGGTTTGTCCATTTCTTTGCAATCATCTTTTTCTATTCATTGGTGATTTTCTTTTCTGAAATACTTATTTTTTATTCTCCTGGGTCACAGAAATATTATTGAAAAATCTTTTACACTAACTCTCCGCATGTTTGAAACATAATGGTATGCTTCAACTCAGCCATTTGAATTTCTCCTTCGCATTTTTCCCAGACACCTTGGACAGTTTTAAAGACTCCAGAAGCATTTGTAGCCAGCTCAGTTCCTAGGAAAACAATGGAATTGAATGACCTAGAAATAAGGCCATTGTATTTAGCCAAGACCTTGTAGAGAGATTCTGGAGCAGGTATCAGCCACTTTTGCAGAGCTAAGGGCACAAGAGGTCCACTTTGCCTTCTGTGGCTGGAAGAGCTATACCTGACTTCTCTACGCTATCTGCATGGTTCTCACCCTTCCAACCTGTCAATCTGGTGCCAGTCAGTGATTACTAAATATACAAACAACAATGACTAAAAAAATCAAAAACAGCAAAAATAGTATTAGCCCAGTAAGGAAGATGGTAATAAGTAGAACATAGATATATCATCACTGATTGCTTCCAGTTTAATGGAAATATTTTTGTTTCAGCAACTTGAGTTATGTAGATATCTGTGATTGTGATTGCCATATACGAAAACAATAATGAAAGGGGTTTTTTTTTAAAGCATTCTTTCAGGCATATAATCAAAACTAAGTAGTTTTAAGGAGATTGCTTTAAAGCATAATTTCTGTCTTCCAATCATTTAAATACATTAAAGATTTTCTCATGACTTTTTAGAAAAATATTTTAATCCTTCATTTTTAGGTTTCCAATTAGTTCAAGGATTTTTTTTTTCAATAAAAGCATATTTCTGAAAGACCTCAATTATTTGCTCTTCCTAAATGTTTTCCATTGCAAGGATTAGAGGTGATAAATCACATTCAGTTTATCTCCTACGGTTTCTTCTAGCACGTTGTCAACTCCCCTCTCACCCTCATGTGCACACCCCCTGCATAGTAACTGCATATGGGACAGTGTAAAGGCTGTGGGATAAGTGACACTATTAGCACAGTGTGGTGGCTTTGATGTGTAGCTCTCGGCAGGGTTGCCAGAAGAGTGACAGACTCCTGCTCTAATGCAAAGACTATTTCTCATTTACTCGGTTCACTTCTAATAGTCTTATATTACCATTAGTGGCACAAAGCAGACAGACAGCATGGCTGAAAAATCTCACATCCACGGATTAGCTTATTACTTTGAGAGCCAGCTTCCTGTATGCAATAAGCCCTTTTTTGAACAAAAATAAAGAAAAATATTCAAAAGTAGAATAGGTATCAAAATGAGGCCAATCATTTTTATTTTAATTCAAATGAAAACAGTGTTACATCCCACACCACCACCGCCACCACCACCCCCACCCCAAGTCCAGGAGCAGGGGTGTGGAAACTCAGTTTTTCTGTGCAATTTCTAAGGCAAAATCTTTCCTAGTCTCCCTGCATGTGCTAGTGTTTCACAAATTGAGTTTTGCCAGTTTCTAAGCCTTGAGCAAAATGCTGTTCCCAAACAAGAACAACAACAACAAAAATTAATGAATAATTTTGTACCTAAAAATGAACAATATTAATGGTTGAAAATTGGAAGAAAGAAAAGAGGGGGATCAGAGGCACCCCAAAAATAGTGTGGTTTTCACTCTGTGAATGAAGGAGGAGTTAACCAATGAGCAGTTAACCAGTAGGTTTAAAGCAGAAGCCAAACTACCTATAAATGGGGGAACATTTTATGTGTGAGAAAGCTGTTAAAGGGGACTTTAAAGAACAAAAAGTACCATTTGTTCCCCTAATTAACTTTGAAGAGTCTAATTAAGGGCAACATAAAAGTCTAAGAAATGCTGGTTATTAGGCATGTACTTTAACTTGATCAGTGAGATGGTATTCTTGTAAACAAAGATGCTAATTTCACCCAGCCCAAAATAAACCTCTCTGCAAATATCTCACAACATAATCATGAAGTACCTTGGGAGCAGAATTCCCATCTAGTGCAGCCCACTTCTTGAGGTTACTAATCTAGGTATTAATGGCACTCAATTTAAAGATGCAATGGAGGATAAAATGCATTCTGATAATTTGGTCTGAATATGGCCACTTCTCTCCTTAGAGTGTTCTTTATCACGTATTTAACTTGGCCTGAGCAGCTCTAAGAATTGACCATTTCAGTCACAAGGAGGTAGAACTGTATCTCTAAAGCAGAGACAAGTAGGAAAAAGTTAAAGAACATTTATATCTGATTAAAACATTGCATCAGTACTATTCAAGGTTAAGTTAGGCTTTGCTATTGCTTCAAGAATACCATTTAAGTTTTAGTTTTAACACTCAAATAGATAGTATTTCTTTTTAGAAAAGGAACCTATCAGAAACATAAAAATAGTCATAATATTAGAATAATAAGATTATAAAATTGTATTTTTATCTGGTTTCACTTTAGTTGCTTTAAGTGAAGTGAACACTCATTCTGGAGCTAAAACCCTAACTTCTGGAAACTTGCTTCATGTTTTGATTCAGTGATAATCAGTGTCTCCAACTGGGGAAACACAGATAAAGGTATTTTCTGAGTTGCTTCACAGGGATGCTATAATGAGACCATTTTAAAGAGCTTTGCATTTCTTGTGAAAAAGATATTATGATTTGTATTATTGTCAACATCAATACTAAGCCCAAGAGTGCATGAAGGTAGACAATTGTGGTTTAATGATATAATCACACCAAATGGTATTTCCAATCTGATTTAGTTTTGAATTAGCCATAGCCTGCAATAGCTAGTGCAGCTTTACAATTGACGTACTATTAAAACTAACTCTAAAGCTTACAGCTAGGAAAAAGAATGCCTTCTATGAAGCTTTGAGACTTTGGTTCTAAAATCAGTACTCAAAAGAACAGCTTTCAAATAAAAGGGCAGTGTCTAACAGCCTTGAGACGAAGGATTAGAGATTATAAATAGAATAAGTTTTAAAAATATATTTTGGCATGCTTCTAAGGATGTTTCCCTATTAGACTTTGGACAGCTGACTGCTTGTACTTAACCTGAAAGAACTTACAGGGAAGTCTACATTGCTTAGGGTCTCAATCTCGATACTCCTGCCTCTGGAGAAACAATCCAATGTAGACATTACAGACAAGAAAAATGAAACAGAGTCCAAATGGAGAAGTTACAGAAAATTAAGCACCTTAGACTTAACAATAGACTGGTTCAAACTTTCTGAACCAGTAATACCCTTAGCTGCCATTTCCATCAATATAAACCAGTATGTACAATCTATACTGTGTGCAAACACTGCACTATTTTAAGAATAGCAAAAAAGAAGGTAGAACACTGATAAGAACCAAGTAAGCATTCACATGACAGAATAACAGAATCACTTTATTTAAGCCCTAACCCTTTAGCTCAGCCTTGAAATTAATATTCAGAAAATACTGGGCCCATGAAAATTCCATTACACTGCTCCAAACCACAATTATCCTGTCTGAGAGTGTTGGTACTACTGCTTTTCACCCAGCCATTCCATTCCCTTCTACTGTAGTTCCTTCACCACTTAGGGAAGAGAATATCATCATCTCCCAGAAGAAAATGCAGAAACTTGTATTAAGTACACCAAATTCCTTGAAAGAAATAGTTAAGAATGAAGGGCAGAAACCATTTCAGATCCACTGTCAAATGTATTTACCCACTTCCTGAGATTATAAGCTCTGATCATATCCTTCAGATATGATCTGAAGGATTGTATCTTTTATCTTCATATTCCTAATCAATCAGTGAGAGGAATTATCCCCAATAAAGGCAATGGAGACAAGAATCATTTTTTCCTGTGAAAAGGAGTAGAATATGAACATTCTATATATATTTGATTAGAATATTCCTCTCTGATATGACCATGACTGTCCCATCATATTTTATTGCTACAATGACTCTGTGCTTTCTGACGTGCCCGAGGTCTCGATGTGTCTTTACCTGCAGCAAGAGACTAATTTAGTGTTAATCGCTCAGTGTTGTCATCAAACAGTCAGTGTTGTCTGCAACACCTCACTACCTGTATGTAACTCTGGGTAGGAATGCTTAATCTTTACATCTATCCATTTATTTGCCTTTTGATTCATTTATATACCTTCTTTACTTTCCACCTTAGCCAAATTAACATCATCAAGACAAAAATGACCCATTACTGAGAACACTGTAAGAGTTGTCCTATATGTAATATATGGATCATTCTTCACTCCTCTCTCAATTAAAAAGTTTAAGGAGGAAATAGAGAAGAAATATTCAAAGGTTGAGAAGTATGTAAGTCTGTATTCTGAATCTCTTTTTGAATGGAGTAAGTACCTATGCCTACATTTTCTCAAAACACCCTTAGAAAACTTATGTATGGGGGCCTGGCACGGTGGCTCATGCCTGTAATCCCAGCACTTTGAAAGGCTGAGGCAGGTAGATCTCTTGAGGTCAGTAGTTCAAGACCAACCTGAACAAAATGGTGAAACCCCATCTCTCGATAGATAGATAGATAGATAGATAGATAGATAGATAGATAGATAGATAGATAGATTAGATAGATAGATGTTGAGCATGGTGGCACACACCTCTAGTCCCAGCTACTCAGGAGGCTGAGGCAGGAGAATTGCTTGAACCTGGGAGGTGGAAGTTGCAGAGCTGAGACAGACCACTGCACTCCAGCCTGGGTCACAGAGTGGGTCCATCTCAAAAATAAAAGAGAAGAAAGAAAACTTATGCTTATGCATGTGAAGAAGCAACTCCCTGCCTCCCTGCCCTCAGCCTTGTCAGAGGTTAGATGATTAAATGACAGATCATGGAACAAAACTGACTATTCTTCTCCGTATCAAAAGGAAACCAGGCATGTTTCAAACCCTTATGAAAAGCCGACCTGTTTCTCATGGTTATCTTACTCAGCTTTGGACCAAGTCTCAACAAGAACAGGAGCCCAGACACAGTCTCTTCAATTCCACTGAGTTTTTCCCTTCAAAGATGCATTTCCTACAGGTGGCATTTAAATGAGTACTTCACAGAATTCTACATCTGTGTTGAGTGGGCCTGGTATTTCCCCCCAAAATAACTTTTTTAACCTCATATTCAGATGAGCCAAAGTTTGGCCTTTAGAGTTGAATACCCACATCTACTCTGCTTCAGACTTGGATAACTGGAATGCTTTATCCAGATGTTCTATCCAGACTAATTTTGTAGTCAGGTGCAATGAATGATGACAAAAATAATTCAGCAAGATACAACAGTATGTGGGTCAATGATTTCAGATAGAGTCACAGACACTCACATCCATAGGTACCTGTTTCTTTCCATCAGTAGAAAAGGAATTGCTGGTAAGAACATGCTTTATCAAATACAAGAATAACACTGCATACCCACTTTATTTTTAAGACATAATTTTTTAGAAGTTTTAAATTTATAGCAACAGGGAGAGGAGGTACAGAGATATCCCATATTTCCCCTACCCCCACACAGGTATAGCCTCGCTTATTATTCACATCACCCACAAGAGTGGTACATTTGTTGCAATAGATACATCATTATCACTCAAAGTTCAGAGTTTGTATTAGGGTTCATACTTGGTGTTATATGTTCTATGGGTTTAGAAGAATGTGTAGTTACATGTATCTACTCATTACAATATCATATTGAATATTTTCACTGCCCTAAAAATCCTCCATGCTCTAGCTACTCATCCCTTTCACCCCACTAACTCTTAGCAACCACTGGTCTTTTTACTGTTTCCATAGTTTTGCCTTTTCTAGAATCTCATACAGTTCGAATCATACAGTGTGGCCTTTTCTGATTGGCTTCTTTCACATAGTGATATATATTAAGGTTGCTTTCACGTCTTTCCATGACTTAGCAGTGCATTTCTTCTTAGCATTGAAAAATATTCCATTATCTAGATATATCACAGCCTATTTACCCATTCACTTACTGAAGGACATCTTGGTTGCTTCCAAGTTTGGGCACTTATGAATGAAGTTGATATAAACATCCATGTGCAAGCTTTTGTGTGGAAATCTGTTTTTAACTCCTTTGGGTAAAAATCAAGGCGTGCAATTGCTGGATCATATGATAAGGATATGTTTAGTTGTTTATAAAGCTGCCAAACTGTCTTCCAAAGTGGCTGCACTGCTTTGTGTTCCCACCAGCAATGAATGAGAGTTCCTGTTATTCCATATCCTCACCTCAGTATTTGGTGCTGTCAGTGTTCTGATCATGGGATTTTGTCCATTCCGATAGATATGTTGTGGTATCTCATTTTAATTTGCATTTCCCAGATGACATATATAATGTGAAGCATCTTTTTATATGCTTATTTGCCATCTCTATGTCTTTTTTAGTGAGGTATCTGTTGAGGCCTTTGGTCTATTGTTGGTTTTCTTTTATTGCTGAGTTTTAAGAGATTTTTTTTTCTTTGTATATTTTGGATAATAGCTATTTATCAGATATGTCTTCCGCAAATATCGTCTCCCAGTCTTTGGCTTGTCTTTTTATTCTCTTGACAGTGTCTTTAACACAGCAGAAAACTTTAATTTTAATATAGTCCAACTTACCAATTGTTTCTTTCATGGATCATGCCTTTAGCATTGTATCTAAAAAGTCATTGTCAAACCCAAGATCATCTAGATTTTCTCCTACGTTAGCTTCTAGGAATTTTATAGTTTTGCATTATACACTTATGTCTGCGATCCATTTTGAGTTAATTTTAGAGAAGAGTGTAAGAGCTATATCTAGATGTATTTTTTTTTTTTTTTGCATGTGGATGTCCAGTTATCCCAGAACTTTATTGAAAGACTCTTTTCTCTATTGTATTGCCCTTGCTCCTTTGTCAAAGATCAGTTGACTATATTTCTGTGGCCTATTTCTAGGCTCTTCTGTTCCATTAATCTATTTGTCTGTTCTTTCGCCAATATCACACTATTTTGATTAATGTAGCTTTGTAGTAAGTCTTGAAGTTGGATAGTGTCTATTCTTCAACTTTTTATACAGCACATACTTTACGGCTTTCACACAGATGAAGTGATGGATCTATACAATAAATGCAAACTCTGCTTCCTAGTCTCCAGTGTGATCCAATCACCTCTATCCAGGGTGAGTAGCAGAGCATTGAAATCCATTTGCAAATATGGGGCAGAGAGGAAGTAATTCAATCTCAGGGCTATAGAGCTGGAGTCATTGAGAAGATCTGATCCACTCAGGGGATTCTATCTAATTCACTGAGCTAACCACTTGGACAAGGAAAAGAGTGGTACTGGAAAAATGTGGGTGGCCCAACATAGGTTTTTGGTAATATTTATTATATATCAACCATTCAGACTGACACGTCCCTGGAAAAATAGTCTTAAAAAGTATGCTGAAGGCGAATCTAAATTATACAAATGAAAAGAAAAGAAAATGCTAAAGATAAAAGTG
Source organism: Macaca mulatta (assembly GCF_049350105.2). Classification (NCBI taxonomy): domain Eukaryota; kingdom Metazoa; phylum Chordata; class Mammalia; order Primates; family Cercopithecidae; genus Macaca; species Macaca mulatta. Next base: position 96,367,967 of record NC_133411.1, read on the forward strand.
CAAATTACATGCCATATCCTAAAACCTATTCATTATTAGCATTGTGAAATACCTGAAAACATTTGTGATTTCTGTATGACTTGTTTTATTTTTTAACAAAAATTCTGCGTTGGTGTTAAACAGATTTTCAACCCTCAACAAACCAGATGGCTAATCCAAAATTATTACATGAAATATGAATAGGAAACTAAGAACTGTACTCTGCAGAAAGATAATGAGAATTTTTCAGCATTTACATTTTTACCAAATAAATTATATTTCTATTTCATTGGGATCTACTTCAGAAATATAACAAATAGCCTCAGTGATAATTACCAAATGTCTATATTTAGGGAAAACTAGCACATGTGTATCATAAATAATAGCACAAATTGATATTTCTGAATTGCCTGTTTTTCTAGATATAGACATTTGGTAATTATCACCAGAGTTGGCATGTAAAGAGGTGTTTAGACAATTTTAAAAATTCATATTGCTTACTCAATAGACCATGCACTAATTATATTCTGCAATGAAAATCTATATTCAGGTGTGTTATAATAAGGTAAGATCTTGACCCAATAGGTAATAAAGGAAAAGTATATACTTTGGTTTAATGAGTATAATCACTTCACTTTAGGACTACCTAAAACAGCTGTCTGTGACTGACAAATTACTTGCTAACCTAATAGTAGTCCCAAGGTGGAATAACTTTGACCTTAAAACTAAAATGTTTACTGCCCAAATATTATTTTTGTACCTTGGCACAAAGAAGTTCATTAATTCTGCATCACTTAGTCTGTCTCCTACAGCTTTTAGTTTTGACTTATTGACTGATTGGCAAAGAGTAACTTCCAACAGAGAAAGGTTTAGCAGAACTTGGCCAGAAAGGGCCTGCTTTTGGCTCCTTCCCTACTAGAACTAATGTCTGTGGAAGTGTGTGTGTGTGTGTGTGTGTGTGTGTGTGTGTGTGTGTGTGTGTTTTCCTCAGGTAATATGCAGGCAGTATACAGAGAACAAATACAGGCAACAGATGGAAGATTTGCTTGGTCCCATCCACCTTAGTATCTGGCCAATTCTTGGCAAATATTACTTTCAGAGCATAGGGAGGTATGTGAAACACCATCAGCCTTTACCAGGTGACACTGACAACAGTGATGTCAGCTGTGACTTGGGCAATGGGGAGGACCAACTGGCTGGCAGCAATGAGAAGTTACTAAATTAAAGCTATCTTGCTCTTTGCTGCTGTGAGAAAGTGATACAGCTCAGTGGGCTGCTAATGAGAAGCAAAAGAAGAATATAAAGGCAATGCCAAGAGGTACAAGAAAAGGAAGAAAGATAATTATGAGGTAGAATTTAAACTTCAACTAAAATCCGAATTCTACAGCTGTAAGAAAAAAGAAATAGGTTAGTTTGCACTGACTAATAGGAATTTAACAATAAGCATGAGATGCTGAGGAGATGAATAGCATAGCAAAATAGGTAGAATTTAAAAAAAGACAAGATCATGCACAGAAATTTAGTTAGTATCACAATTTAACAAAATAGCAAAACAAACTCTGCATGGAAAAGTTGGTATGATGAGGTGTTTGTTGGTTCTTGGAAGGTTTCTGAAAATTGGATACAATTTTTCTAGATTAAATAGCTTTAATTACTAATTCAGCCTAGATGATGAAATGCACATATTATATAATTAAATGATGGTTCTCTTCTTTGTTGCACACAAACTCACAGGGCCATTGATCCCATCAGTCCTTTCACGCCTTTTTTCCTGTTGTTGTAGCTGTAAATAAATGATACCTTGTGAGACCTAGTATAATCATCTCATATTCTGGCAGGGGTTATTAGAACTCACCTATTATTTCATATGCTCCCTGATCATGGTTTTGTGATGTGTCATTTTGAACTTGGGTTAGCGTTCAATCAAACATTATGCTAGGTGTTGCTGTGAAGAGAGTTTGTGGATATAATTAAAAGTCCATCATCATTTAACTTTACCTAAGGAAGATTATCTTGGCTAATTTGGGTAGACCTGATGAAAAACAAAGCTGAGATTTCCCTGAGAGAAAGAGAAAAAAAAAAAAAAAAGTCCTGTTGATAGTAGCTGTAGGCTATGTTGCAAATGCCCAAAGTACCCCTGAGTTTCAGCCTACTTGTAATCTCCCCTTCCTGGTGGTCTGCTTTGTGGATTTCAGCCTTGCTATCCAGCTCCCACAACTGTGTAACCCCATTTCTTGTAATAAACCTCTTAATATACACATCTCCTGCTGGTTCTGCTTCTGTGGTTGAATCCTAACTCATACATCCCACGAAATTTTCCAGTCTCCCTTGGGTAGGTGAAAGGTGTGTGACTCGTTTGGCACATGGACTAAGAGATGAGAATGAATGCACAGCTAAAATCAAAGCTAGTGTGCCTCCTTTTTCTCTTCTTTAGTGGCAAGCCTGAAGACCGTGAGTTAAGATCATAGAGCCACAGAAAGAAGCAGCCTGCACCCCTGAGTTCCAGGTCAGAATAAAGTATCACCTGAACTGCTTCAGACTTTGTGGGAATGAGAAACAAACCTTCCTTGTAGTAAGCCTCATATTTGTTAACTTTATATTTCAAGGTTTATTTATTAGTTCAGTATAGCCAGTCTTGTCACATTTTACGGAAATATTCTTGACTTTCTTTCTGAAATGTCTGTTAAATGTTTATAGATAATTTAATAGACATACAATGTGTTTATTAAATGTCTGTATACACAGAGAGTAATCAGAAACTCACTGGACACATTTTTGTCTTTAGTTATGACAAAGTACACTCTCATAGAATGATCGGAAGCTTCCTTTTTATAGGCAATAGTATTACTTGCAATACTTTTATAGGCAAGCCAAAAACAAGACAGGTAGAAAACAGTGATGGGTCAAAAACATGAGCATTAATTACTATGCTGACTACACCTATTGACAAGACTTTTGTTGCTTTGTAAAATCAAACTCTATGCTTGTTTTTTCTTAGCTCCACTGCAACCCACTCTTATAATCTGAAGAGGCTCCTATGATCAGAGTCAAAGATACAAATGCTAGGATACCACACAAAGAAGGAAGAAGAAATATCCTGTTAACAATGTCCAGGTGTGAAAAAATAAACTGCAACAATAAACTGGAGGACTAGTTGATGCACAAAATAATCTCACTCTTCAATCTTATTGGACCTTTATTTATGTGGTCAAGTTTGTGATGACTAGTTTCAGGATAGACACTTGACTTGGCTACAGTGCTACAATCCCACCTAAGAGTTACAGATGGTCTATTTATGCAGGCCGTTATATCTTTAATTTCTCTCCTTAATAAATTTTATTTATTAAGACAAGAAAATGTAAGAAACTTCTGCATTTTTTAACTTAAAACAATATTGTTAAGATTGTTTTAATTAAATACTGTTCTAAATTAAATACACACGTATACAAAGAAGAGGGTAAGAACACTAAAACTTTCACAGTGATGGAATAAAAAGTGATTTTAAACTTTTCTATCCTCTAACTTTTCTATCTTCCAATTTTTCCAAAAAGAAGATGAATTGTTTTAACTCAGGAAAAAATTTACAATGTAATAAAAAGTAAATTAATTAATTATAAAATATTAAGCATTGCAAAAGATTATAATAGCATTATAAGTACAAGATCTTAAATGTATGATAACACTCACTTTTCAGATGGCTTTCCATCTAAACTTCACAACATTTAGATTATTAACAAGTGCCTTTTCTATAGAGTTATCAAAAGTAATTTTTAAATGAACAGCCAATCTTTCCCTAGAAACTAAATGAGTGCTCGATGCAGTAAAATCTAAATCTGAATGCACAGTTCTCATTTTAACAAACATCTACTCAGGTTTCTTAGTAGATTTTATTTTTAAACAAATGTTACAATTAACATCATCAAATGATTTTTATTTCACAAGATGCTACTAAATGCATAAGTGTGCTTGAAACACTTTATTTCTAGTCAATACGAGCATGATATTCACCTACAAAATTTATAAATACTATTAGCTAACAATATCTCTTGCTAAGCAAAGGTCAACATAATCTAGTCTGCATCCAATTGATCATGAGTTCTTGATTTGCAGGGACTAATTAGTGTGTCTTAATTATTACCCAATTCCGTTACTATCATCACATTTATCCTACTGCTACATTTCTCACTATTTTTCTTGGCAGTATCCTTAATTTCCCAATTCTATTTTATTAGTTTTAATTATGTCATAGAAATTATCTCTAACCTACATATGCATGTTATTCTTTTTCATTTGCCATACTTGTCAATAATTGATCTTGGCTGTTCTCTATTTTATAATCTTCACCAATTATGAGGTTGATAGGGATTTATCTTCATGTATGCAGAGCTGGCAAAAATACATAGATATGTACTTATGTACATACATATAAGTTCATTTTAGAAACCAGCTGACAAAGTTGAACGTGGTCAGTGACTTGTTAAGATTTAGAGGCGTTCAACCTTAGAAACTGAGGGGCAATGGAATACAAAATTACTTTTGGTTCATTTGAAGTTTCAAAGTCCCTGAAAGTTGAAAGGTAAAAGAACCTCCAGACAATTACTGTCTGAACTGTTTTTCTGTTACTTTTGCCTAAATTTGGTGGCTCTTTCCTTTTCTCCTTTCACCCTTCATTATACACCAACATCAAAATACTAAAATGTTACTTTTTCTATGACGAGGTATCAGCCTAAGGACCAAATACAGTCCTGGTTTAACCTGTTTTTACCAAAGGCTTCATAATGTTTTTGAGGTGGTTTGTAGGCTAGTTTTTGGGGTTTTCTTGTTAAAAAAAAAAAAAAAAAAAAAAAAAAACTCTTTAATGTTTTTCAGAAGATAAGTAAACAAGAACAATTATACCTTTTTCCTAATGAACGGAAAGAATCGAGAGTGTCCCTAAGGCTGTGGTGAATACAGGAGCAGCTGAGGTGAGGGCCAGGGGCTGTCTCCCGCTAAGGTATCATTGTGGTTTTGCTGTAGAAGGCCAGGAAAATAAAAGCTTTCTGTATCTTAATAAATGTAGCCATGTCATCCCTACCATAAACATGTGTACAGCCCTGCCACCAGAGAAAAAATACAGAATTAATGACTTTTAGGTGTCTATCTACTCACCTAGATCCCAAAACTCTGACCACAGTAGCCGCAACCCCATAAGTGGCTTTTGAATTTGGAAAGCCACATATATTCTCATCCTTACATACAATGTTTGTACAGAAATACAGCAAAAACAGCACCATGACACTTTCAATGAACACTTTCCCAAAATACCAATTGACTATTTGCTGTTCTAAGATCTGTTTGGCAAGAAAGATAAATATAAAAATACAAATAAACATACAAATAAAACACAGAACCTAGCTTCTTAGCTTTGGAGAAGATGGAGAGAAATCATATTCATCATGTGTGGCTGGAACAAATGTAGTCAACATTTATTTAACTTCTAAAAACATTATCTAGTCATGGAGTATAGAAGCTTCTTTACTTTTATTTTTTGGTCCCATGAAGCGGATAGTTAATGCAAGCATTATTGACGATAATAGCGGATAATGAAACATTTTATATGATGGAGGAATTAAATTATAATGATAAGAGCCAGCCTACAAATCAACTCAGTTTCTGGCTTAAAGAGAAGAGTGTCTCTCCTATCCTGGGTTTTCCAGAGTAAAAGAGGAACTATTTCAGATGCCAAGGTTAGCACAGATATACATACCAAGTAGTCTGCCTCTTCATCTTTAAATACGTTCAAAATGTACAAAGAAAAAAAAAAGATTCATTATCATTAATTAGCCAGCATGTAAAAAAAATCCAATGACAATTTTTTTGTAGTTCAGCATCAACTCCCCACACTACAGCTGAGTGTTTTTCTGCTTCCTTACGTGCCACAGCTGTTTCTGATCCTCATGATTTTTCTAATTTAAAGACCAAGAAGTTTGTTTTCATTTGACAGTGTATAAGATTTTCAAACTATTTGCTGGAAACTGCACTCTAATTTCTGCTGTTATGTGTTCTTTTGTTCGAATGGCATTTTAAAAAATCAGCCTTTTCCTGGTGCTCCAATTCTGAGATAATACAAAAAAGTATGCTGATAGGAAGGCAACAGTCAAAATAATTCAACCATTGCCCTGGAGAACTTGACACCTCTCTTGTTTGTTTCTCTCCCAATCAACAAGCCCTTGGTTCTATTGGATCCACCGGCTTTATAAAAATGGTAAATCAAACACCAAAATGTGTTACAATACAGGATGTAAATTAGAGATTTATTTATATATTTATACACTCTATCAAGACCTAAAGGACTCAACAAAAATGCAAGAAAAATGTGAAAGGGAATATGTGTACTTTTTTTTTCCTAGCAACTTGTATCCTCTGGCTTAAGAGATAGCAGCTATTCAGTGAATCTAGTGGCATAACTAACATTTCTGACTTTGTTTCTCCATTAACTGTGCCCTCCCACAAGTTCTTCTTTTAATGGAATAATAACAAAACTCATTGCCTGTATCACAGTGATCACCACGTAACTTTTGAAACCACAAACTTCGTGTCTTAATTTCTGAAAACTTCATTTTAGTGCCAGTTCTTAATGATCCTATCTGAATTAATCATAGGAGTGCTGCTGGCTTCTGTTTCTGAAGTATCCTGTAGTATTATAATTATATTACATAAATGTATACTATACCTAAAAATTGCATACTACATATGAATGCAAACATATAAATTAGAAGTATATTGTATTGATTAGGAAGAAGGTGGATTGGATTTGAATGCTGACTCTGCAATGTAATAGTTGTTAGACCTTGAGCAAATTGTTCATCTTTCTGTGCCTCAATTTCTCCTCCTATGAAATGGAGATAAGAAACTTTCCTACGCTATCAGGTTGTGGTGAGGATTTTTAGATTAATAAATACAAAACACACAGAACAGTACCTGGCATGCATTAACACTCAATTATTGTCAGTGTTTTGTGTTTATTATCATCTCTATTACTTTCATCATCAAATTTCATACCACCACAGAAGTTTTATTACAAATTGCCAATCATGACAATTCCTAAAATATTTAAATATTTCAGGAACACATAGTTCAAAAACATCTTTAAAGTAATGCAAGATTCTTGCATGTGGCAAAGTTCCATTCTCATGTCATCCCTAACATTTCATATTTGGATTAAGCCATACTCTTCTGTGACAAAAAAAGTTTCTCCTAAATTTTAAATATCTTAACATAAAGTTTGCACCACATAAATAAAAATTACATGTGTGGATAGATGTCACTTCTATTTGGAAATCTGAAATACTTAATTATGTTGTACAATGTCTATGAATTTTCCAGAGAATAAAATATCAGTTGGAAATGTCCATTTGATAGGACTGGCTTCTGTGAGATCTGCTCAGCTGCTTGCGTGTATTTTTATGTTTGTGAAAATACAGCCAATCTTGGGCAAAAGAAATAAATCAGGTTTGAACTTTTATCATAACCTGTTGATTAACTACTAGCAATCTGTCATGTTCTGGGTCACATTACTACAGAAAATGGAGCGTCACCTCCCGGAGTGCCCCTCTGAGAACCTTAAGTTCATGGGAATGAACAGTAGAAGGGACCTCTGAACCCTTTCCCACAGCCAAATGACAGCTGTGATTCTTTGGCCTCAGCTTGCCTTCTTAAGCTGATTCGGCACGAAATTTATTGTGCTTCCTCCACAGCGTCCCATGTCGGCTCGGGACATTTATTATTCTGACCAATTATTGAAGGATATATGTGTTTCCTATCATTCAGTTTGATCAAAATTCTAGCCTCTAAAAAGGAACAAACCACAGCTCAGGAATGAGGTAGGAGTGTACTCTGACATGCTGCTAAAGTTTGTTCCCTGCCTCTGGAGTGCAAACTTAAGCACACTTTAATCCTGCTTTTAAAAAGCCAAGTTGAGGCTTCCTTTTACCAGCAAGTTTCTCAGATCAGAATAATGGGGGAGAAAAAGACATCAAAAAGACAGATGAAGAGCTCAAACTTTTTAGAAAAATGCTGAGTTTCAATCTTTTCAAGTTTCTTCTACTTTTAAGCAGTGAGAACTTGAGTAAATTCCCTAACCTTGAGCCTCAGTGGTCTCATCTGCAAAATGGAGATAATAACAGCTCCCAGTATTGTTGTGAAATTCAAATGAGATAATGGGTGTTAAACATTTGATGCAGACAGAATTCAATGAATATTAGTTCTTATGAACAGGTTTACTGAACTTTGAAGTCACATATACTGTTTGGTCTTTGCTGGAGTTTCTGAATTATTTGCTTATATCTTGAATATTTGAAACTTAATAAGCTTATGGAAAGGAAAGGACTAGATAACACAGGAAACCAAAGGAAGTATGGAGGATTTAATTTTATCTTAGGAGTAATGGGAAGTAATTGGATAGAAAATATCTGACTTGTCTTTAAAATAAATTTAAGTAGGAGAGCTGCAAGAAAAAACCAGGGATATTTTTTAGGAAGCTTCTTCTGGTCCAGAAGAGAGATGGCAGAAGCTTAGACCGGGGTAGTGGTGATGGAGATGAAGAGAGGTGGTCATATATAAGCAGAATAAAAAGGACCTGCTGATACATTTATTTGAATGTTGAAGAAAGGAATCAAAGATGGAGAACGGAAGTGCAATTTGCTGAGTGAGGAAAAAAAGGAAAAGAAGGTGGAGAGGGTGAGAAAGTGCCAACTGCTGAGATGGGGGAAAAAAAGAAAGTTGTTGAGGTGTAGAAGGTGAGAAATCAAGAGTTCTCTTTTGGACATATTATGTTCCTGAGGACCGTTAGGCACACATGGGGAAGTAGTTAAGGCTGAGCACATGGATACCTTGAGGCTGTCTTCATAAGGACATTTGAAGAGCCAGTCTTAATTTAGCCAAACATGTCCTGCATTGACCTGTTATAATGTTATAATAAGGGGCAACAAGCCCCTTATTCCTGAAACTCCCTAAATTAGAGTGTCAAATTTATTAGATAAAGGATCTTTTTTAAGAAGCTTATTAGAGGAAAATAGTTTGCCTATTATGTGGCAGAGAAAGAGAACTCTGGCTTATTGAAGTTTCTTTATAAGCAAATAGCCAGAGAGGTCTTGATCTCTTAGCTAGGCCTGGCCCACGAGTTACAGAATTGGTAAGGTGAGGTGTGGCACGTGGGAGATTTGGGTAAAGAAAAGACCAACCAAACATCTTAAGAATCTAAAAGACCTTATTCAGTAATTTTGTGCAAGGCAATTTTGAAGATGGCATTCAGGATGGCTAGGTAGGGTAGAAAAATCAACATTCAATATAAAAGACAAAATTCTTCTGCAATTTATTTCAAAGCAATAATATGTATAGTCAACTCTCAGTTGTGGAATCATAAAATCTACTGTCTGTAAACATTTATGCTAGACCTTGTTTTAATTCTCTTCACCTTACATTTATAAAACAACCAAAAATTAAGCATACATGACTCATACAGCTTTTTCACTTGTTCCTTCCACTCTTATCCTCAAATGAATGTTCTAATAAAATATGAAATATACTTTTTAAATGGGACAAAGAAGGAAAAAGACAGCAACAGTCCAGTCAATATATTCCATGTTTCTGGATAAACAGAGGTTTACAAATACTTAGAACTGGATAGTTGTATTTTTAAAACCTTTCTACAATTGTTTTCAGTATCTTTTACTGTAATAAGTTAGGGTAACTGTTTACAGAATGATGGAATATATCTTGAACAATTCAATTCTCTCTTTTCAGAGGATGATACTTCACAAGAAAGGGGTATGTGGGTATGTTTGTGCCCCAGTGTAATAGAGAGAGAGAGGGAGGGAGGGAGGGAAGAAGGCAGGGAGACAGAGAGATAGAAGGAGAAGACATTTGGTGACACATCCAAATATTATTTCAATTCTAGCATGGGATCATAGCAATTGATCTTTGGAACCCTGGTGATCTCTGTGGTTGGCATTATAACTGTTTGAAGGCTTCCACCATGTGGGGTGGATGAGAGCTGTTGTCCTGCAGCTGAGCCAGCACAGTTACACACTTTTGGTCCTTCCATCTGAGCTGCTACACAGAGAGCAGGTTTTGGAGCAGGTTCTTACAACATGAAGCCATCATGACTGAAGCTTGATGCTCCAAACACAGACACATTCTCACTTCCACAAATGTTTAAGTAAAAGAGAATGTGCTGAAGGAAGAAATTGTTGTCTTTTTGTTTCCTTCCTTTCATTTTCTTTTCTTGAAAAAACACACCTCGTATGGTGTTTTGACTTACAGAAAATGAAAAACAAAGATTAATTCTGAAACTGCTAATTGTGTAAAAAGCAAGGATTTTCAAAGAAACTAAATGTTCTTTTATTAGCATGGAAAAACTTTTGAAGAGAAAGTATCAACCATTTTCCTTAGAATAGTTTCCCCTAATAAAACAGATATTTGGACAAGATTCATCAAAATATATCTTTCCACCCCCAAAATATGTGTATCTATTATGTATCAATTAAGAGTAAAAAATATAACTGTCAAAAATCCTGCCATATCATGCTGATTTTTCAATTTTCTATAAGATCATATTTTAAATTAGTATAATTTCTAACGTAGAAACACTTCCTTATATAACAGCAAATTTTTATTTTAGCTAAAAACATTGATTTCAGATCATGATTATCTGAACTGATGGAGTTAACAATAAACAAGTAAGATTTGCATTTCTCATAGGCTAAGGAAAATAGAATAGAATTGTAAAACTCTATGGATTAAAAACATTTGCCCATGGTTAACTATTGCTAGACATCACAGTATAAAACCTCATCTCTGGCTTTTCCAGAGCTTCCTCACCATAGGTCCTGAATGTAGCAACACAACCATAAAAAAATAACAAAGCTCCTACCCCAAAAATATTATTCTTAACAAATCTTTGATTGGGGATTGTCAATTTAGACAGAGCGCAGGTTGGGTGGACATCCAGCATCGACTTAATGGCATACCATATTGCTCAATATTTTGGTGTGCAATTCTGACATTGACAATTGGCATTGAGGAGGTTTGTGCTCTGAAAGCATTTCTCATTACCCACTCTACAGGGGTAAGAGAAGAATGTGTGTGCCCAGTCGGCTTCTGAAATAATAACCCCAAATACAGCATAGCTATAGTTGGTATCTTTGGGGAGTAACTAGGATTATTTTATAAGAATTATTTAATGTATACCTGTATATTGACCTTTGTAAAAAGGAGAAAACAATGTTCAGTCTGCAAGGGGAGGTTTATTTTGTAACGCTACAGGAATGAGAGAAGTTGGTCAATTACCACTTACTGAAAAATGAAAGAATAACCTATGGGTAGCAGCATCGTGATGAAGAGAATAAATCAAAATGCTCTTATTTATTGGGGAGTTATAACTATCAGAGGGATTGCGGAATAAAACAGTCCTCATCTCTACATCCACCATTCAAATGCTTCCTCTGCTGTGTTAGCCCATTGGGAAATCACAGTTCTCTATAAGTTGCATTTTCCTCCTCAGCCAAGTAAACTTACTATGTGATTACATTGCCATTTAATCCCCCGTAATTGTAGCAATAGGTACAGTGGGGCTAAGTCAGCAAAAATCCTCCTCTGTCCAGGGAGGTGAAAGCCTTGTGGAATCTGGGCATTCCACTACTTTGGAAAAGTAAGCTTCCATTGCTCAAGATGGTGACATCACTTCCACCAATGGCTGAGACTGAGGAAAATGTGTGCTTCTTTTCTTAGAGATGACAAGTTAAGTAAATCATTCTAGGAAAATGCTGAGCAGGTTCTCTGAGATATGCTAACTAGATAGATGCCTTAGTGAAGAAGCAAAGGTGCACAAACAATCCTGAGACTGAAAAATGTTGCTTCCAACAAGTTTGTCTCTCAGTGGTCAAAATATGTTTTCACTCTCCTGCTCTCTTCATCTCCTTCACTCTGGAAAACTGATAGGTGAATCACTTTTGTTCAGCTGTGATTATTTTTACATCTCAAAACACAGCTCATAGGCTCAAGTTTAGGTCATAATTTCACACAGAGACAACTTGTTCAAAAGGTGAAAAAATGTTTTTAAAACTCTCAAAGTCCTAGTAAATACTAAGCAGCAGATGAGTCAGGTTCAAGTGAAAGCGAAGGAAAAATTAACCGTTTCTTACTAGAAACATACTGTATATTATTTAGCTGCATCTAATCAACTTCATTTGGTTCCTTATTTTCACTTCAAGGTTCCTCAGGGCAGTGTACACAATACAGTGTCTCCACCTTTGCAAATAGCTTGAAATCCAAAAATGCATTTGTAAATCAGTGGTTGAACTCAGAATGTGTTTACTATAGAAGAAAAAATTACATGTGGGGTTAGATTTCTAGGCTACCCTGAGGCAATTAATGTCATTTAAATGTATTAACAACAGTGGACATTCATATTTGCAATGAAAATTGCAGAACCCAATATTCTTAAAATACTAATAATTGTACTTACAGATAAGCATATTAACTGTTGCTTGTTTTTTCAAACTGAAATGCTGAAAATAAAAATGATTGTAAAATACCAGATTTCTGTATAGACTGAAGATTTATTGCCTCTATGTAAGAATGATCCAATTTTTTAAGGGTTAGATTTTAATATTGCAGAGAACAAAAGTAGCAAACGCAAACCAATCAAATTTTGATAAATATTATAAATTATGTCATCAGCACATGTATTTATTTTGCATGTGTCTTCTTGCTTTATCAAGAGGTTGGACTACATTTTTCAATTATTTTATTTCAATCTCCATATCTATTGCAGCTGTCAACTCTCATCTGGCATAAGATAAATGAAATTATCTCTCAGACAGAATAACTGAATTATGTGATCACTTTGAAGCTTATTCCTGAGGCTAAGCTTTCCTGGATCCTGTAGTGACTCCAACACCTGACCAATGGGAATGGTCTACATTCAGACACTTTGTAACACTTCTCATCTCTACCTACAATGACACGGCATTCCAAATATATTCTCTTTTGGGTTCGTTATGTTTGGCAGTGGAGGAGAAGAAGAGGCACACTGAGTTTAAAAGATATTTATGAAGCATGAGAGAAACTACGTTGTCAACAAGTTTCCCTACTTCTGCTATTTCCTTTAGTAGTCCATTTCCAGGGAAGCCACAGGAATTCTGTAAGACATTACAATACAATTCTATCCTGCTCATATTCATCCAATGACTTCTGATTATAGTTGAAGTAAAATCTAAACTCAGAAACTTTGACTTCCGGGTGCTATGTGACCTGCCATAGTCACCTTGCTGAATTGATCTGGCTCTACTCTCTACCTCCCCACTTCTCTTGAGTCCCGATAGCCAGCACACCAGGATGCTCCACATCTGAGCATGATCTGCTCCTTTATTCTGCCTAAAATGTTCTTCCTCAAATCTCTGTATGGCTAGCTCCTTAACATAAGTCTGCTCACCATAAAATGACATTTCTGACCTTACTACCCTTTTAAAAATAACCGCTGACCTTCCTCCCTCTACTTTCTATCATCATGCTCTATTATTTAAATCATTTACTTATCACTATGTGAAATCATATGATTTATCTTGTTTCTGTTTGTCTTTTCCCCCCAAATAGAATGTAAACTTGATGAGGGTAGGGACTATTTATGTCTTAGTTAACATTGTTTCCCTAGCACCTAGCCTAGCACATAGTAAATAATAAATATGTATTAATGAATGAATAGCTATTGATGTTAAAGAGACAGTCTTGAATTTAGGTTGATGTCTATAATCATTACACTATTGTTAAACATTATTATAATTAACTAATTTTGTTGCCTTGAGAAAGGAAACCTCACCCTCTTGACTGAAATGTCAAGTTCAAGAGGTGAAAGTTCAAGTTATGAGGAAGACATAAAGTCTCAAAGTGCTTTAAGCCAATTCTTTCAAAACTGAACTGAAAGGAAAGGTTAAAGGGATTGAGGTTTTTTTTTAGCCTACCAAATGGAGACCTGTGAGATTAGTTAATTATTGCCTTCACATATATGAAAATGTTTTTATCATGAAAATGTCAAGCTATTATCTGTCCGTGAAGAGGAAAGAAAAGGAAACATTTAAATTCAAACTGGAGATAATTAGGGTGAACCAAAGACTCTCTGGGTCACAATAAAATGGGCTACTAAGAGTGATTTGGAAAGTATGTGGCCAAAATTCTGACAGGAGGGAGTTTAATAGATCTATTTTAAATGTGGACAATAACTTCAATGAGAGGTGTACAGAGTAGGGATTCCCAGGTAACTTTATTTGGCTAAGGAATGTGTTTAGCAATATAAGATTAACACATATTGATATATATGTATACAAAATAGCTCAAATTAATACCAATGTGTATAAATACATGCCTTACTCTTTCCTAGCCCTTTTCATCCAACTAATATGCTCTACATACCTGTCCAAATAAGCTGCTGAGTCTAATAAGCAGTTTCCAAATAGAAACCAAGTGCATCGTAATTCTGTCATCACTGATTTCTCCTTCTCCCTCCTCTCTTCTTACCTAATTTACTCAGCAGTACTCAGAGGAAGAAAAAGATAAATGTCCAGTCAAACTTAAAACCAACCACTAGTATAAGAAATATTGCTTCTAGCTACTTAATGAAATCAGAGAAACACTTTTTCTACTCCATTATTAGCTAATGATATTAACAGTTATTGAATATTATTTGCCAAGCACTTCCCAAGGTGCTGTTGTGAATTACCTACCTCACTTACATTTCACAACTAGTTAAGGAAACTGAGACTCAGAAAGGCAAATATCATTTGTTCCGGTTGATACAGACTGTAAATGGCAAAGACAACCCTCGAACCCACCCTCGCAGATGACATTGGCTATGTTCCGAACCACTCTCCTAGAGGAAGTTGTAATAGACCAAAAAAAAAAAGAATATAAGTTTTTCCACACAACATTTTCATTTATAAGAGAACATTAGCATTTTCCAGGGTTCCATGAGAAAATAATCATTCCTTTCCCCCTGCCACAAAGTCTTTCCCTGAAGAATCACTCCCCATCTAACATTATCCAATACTGGCCACCAACCAGCAAGTATTTTTAAGTCAATCCATTTAAATGTCGGACACACTACCATGCTGGGACACAGAAAGTCCTGAGTGTGGACTGGAGAAACGACCACAGCATCCAACTGTTTGCAGCATCCTCTGGCTGTGCTTCCTTTGAGATGCCCAGTTTATATTAGAGTCAAATGAAGGCTATCTCCATGAATACATAGGACCAATCAACATTGTTATTCTTGTGTAAACACATAAGTGCCAGTCTACTTGGGCTTTCTTGGGGGTAATATGGCAGGATATAACAATTTCTTTAAATGCACATAATGTTTGCCTTAACAATTCTAATGAATTGACAAAGGATATAATAAAAAATGTGCCCAGTTTAGCTAAAAGGTTATTTATTCATTATAGTGTTGTTTACAATATTATAAAAGAAAACCAACTAGAAATCCCAACATAGTGGATCAGCCAAGTTAATCATGGTACATCAATATAAAGGCATGAATATGATTTTCAAAAATAATCGTTCATTTCATTAAAAAGTATGCACCATATATTAAGTCAAAATGCAGTAAATAAACTGTATGCACATTCATGGCTCATTTTTGCAAAATAACATTAAAAGGTATATAAACATGTATAAAACAAGCAAAAGTTATGTATCAAAAAGTTAATAATTGTTATCACTACATGGTGGGATTATATATTAATTTTATTCTTGTTTTTATGTGTTTTCCTAAAAAATCACATGCATTACTTCCATTATAATAAAATTAAAAGAAAAAGTAGGCTATCGTAGTGTCTCCACAAAAGGAACATAAGCCCCCTATGGTCTAAAAAGATTCCTATTTGATTCAAATGAATTTAATGAAAATGTATGCTTAGGGATTTAATATTTGTTCAGAAGTAAAAAGATTTATCATGAGTTTTAAAATATGGAAATTTCTTATTTTTCTTTCATCATGGAATTTGGAAAGAAATGTAACATTCAGTATTTGCAGACATAGTGAGCACCTAAGTAACCCCTGCGTGGTAGTGAATGGGCAAAGGAAGATAGTCAAGGTACCCAGGAAGAAATCACTGAACGCATATTAGTAACTTGGAAAACATCCAGAAATTAATTGAAAATGAAGAATAATAACAGGGACCAGCCATGCAAAATATCAAAATATTTTTAAAAGCTACAGAAATTAATCCTTTTGTATATGGTTATGTAGTATATGGGAAGAGTGGCTTTCAAATCAGCTGTAGATAATGGACTCTCTAATAAGAGGCATTCAGCTAAATGACCATTCATTTGGGGGAAAAAAAAGAAGAAAATATTTCTACCTCACATTATTCACAAGAGTAAATTTGATTCTGATTAATGTGTAAAACTAAACTATTAGATAATTATAATAAAATAGCAGAAAGTACACATTATTTTTTGTTAATTTGTAATAGAATAGAAAGGTCTTTCAAGGCCATATGTAAAATCTCCAAAAAACTCAATGATAAATTAAAGGATCTAAAATGTCTAGGATGCAAAATACACATTAAACAATTTTTTTAAAGTGACATTTTGGGAGAAAATATATGCAATGTTTAATGCAGAAAAATCAGCTGACATTTATAGCTCTCATAAATCAGTAAGCAAACTAGAAAGAATCTATAGAAAACATGAGCAAAGAATATGAATATGTGATTTAAAAAGCAATTCAAATAGCTAATACATGAATGAAAATTATGCTAAACATCACTAGTAATCAAATGAGTAAAAATTAAATAATAACATGATACCATTTCTCCCAAATAGATTAATAAAATTTGTTTTAATTTGAAAATATTGAGGTCAACAATGTGGACGAAATGGAGATTTTACACTTGGATTATTAGATTATAATTTGAGACATCTGTTCTAAACATCAGAATAATGTTATCTATCAAATATTTAACTAGATTTCTAGGAATCTATCCTCAAGAAAACCTCATGGTGAATAAACACATGCATACAGCATTACTACTAGTAGTGAAACTAAATATTATTCAACATGGGAATGATTTAAGAAAATACACACACACACACACACACACAACTAGGCCTTTATGTTATACAAAGATATGTATGTGCGCTAACAAATACAAATATGAAACCCCAAACCAAAGCCTTAGCGTAATTCAGTGGATCTTTTCTTCCTCTCCCAAGAATATAATTTTTACTCTTGGGAGAGAAAAAAAATGGAAGGGCAGAGCAACCTTCTAAAATGGCCAAAGGACTCCTGGAAACCATAATGGTTGATTTCATCTTAAATTGCTTGCACTGCTGTCGTGGCAAATACTTCATCTTCTCAAACTTAAAAAAAAAAATCTGCAGTACACACAAAAACTGTGTGTGTGTGTGTGTGTGTGTGTGTGTGTGTGTGTGTGTGTGTCAGAGAGAGAGAGGGAGAGAGAATTAAGAAAAGGATCTGAAGTTTCATTCATGGGTTGGATTGAAGCCAGGGCAGAGAATTTTTAAAAAAAGAAATGAGGAAAAATCAAAAGATGCAAGAAAGCCAGAGCCATGAAAATGTAAGCCTATCAGTAAGCAATTCTCAGAAATCTTGGAGGTGGCATGTTCTCACCACATGCCAGTAATAGGAGTTCCAGAATATCTGTTCTAGATCATAAAGAGCAGAGATGTTCTAGATCATAAAGAACAGAGATGTCCTAGCTGGCCTGCAGGTTACATATGTTTAAAAACATAATGACATAATGTTTACATTTATTATAAAAAATTACAGAAGGAATGTGTGCTAGTGTTTTAATCTGTTCTTACAGAAGTATAAAGAACTACCTGAGACTGGGTAATTTATGAAGAAAAGAGGTTTAATTGACTCATAGTTCTGCAGGTTGTACAGGAAACATGGCTGGGGGGCCTCAGGAAACTTATAATCATGGCCGAAGGCAAAGGGGAAACAAGCACATCTTTACATGAAGGCAGGAGAGTCAGAGAGTGAAGGGGGAAGTGTCACATACTTTTAAACTATCAGATCTCATGAGAACTCACTCACTATCACAAGAACAGCAAGAAAAAAAATCCACCCCTATGATCGAATCACCTTTCATCAATCCCTTCCCAACATTGGGAATTACAATTCAACATAACATCTGGGTGGGGACACAGAGCCAAACCATATCAGCTAGTATACAAAATATATATAATAAATTGGAAAAGCCTCTTTTCACTGGGGAAGTCCCAATGAGTAGAATATTGCAGAGTTCTAGAGACCCACACAGTCATCGATATAGAGACACACTGAATTGAACTGTTATCAGGACTATGGATGCTTTGTGTCTCTCCAGAAACAGTCTACTCTGCCTGGCTGGCTTGGATATAGCAAAAAGTGGCATACTGGCTGTCTGTATTTGGATAGATAAAAATGAGTATAATTGTTTATATTCAGTGACCAAATTTAGTAGACTTTTTAAATATAACTAGGTTTGTGGATCCAGCTGAACCACAGAATGAAGAACTATATCTATGTAGAAGTTGAGATCAATTAGTAAAATATTTTTTGTAGAAATTGAGAGAAAGACTAGTCCAATTGATTCAAAGCACATAAGTATTCAATTTGGAAACTAAGTAGAAAACTGGCATCTTGTTTCTTAGTAAGACTTAGGAGACGCTCAAGTTTGACCAGAGATAAAATGTGTTAGAAACCTAAGAGACTAAAGACATCACAGATGATGAAAATACATCTGACAAAGGCATATATAAAGACAAACACAGGGATAGAAGCAAGAGACACTTTTTTGTTACTACTGATTGTCTCACCACATCAGACATTACTATTGGATCCCAGTACTATTTCAAGTGCTGAACCAGCCAAAAATCACAATCCTTTTTTTTTTTTTTTCTTTTTGAGATGGAGTCTTGCTCTGTCACTCAGTCTGGAATACAGTGGCATGATCTCAGCTCACAGCAACCTCTGCCTCCTGGGTTCAAGTGATTCTCCTGTCTCAACCTCCAGGGTAGTTGGGATTACAGGTATATGCTCCGTTGCCTGGCTAATTTTTGTATTTTTAGTAGAGACAAAGTTCCACCATGTTGGCCAGGCTGATCTCCAACTCCTGACCTCAGGTGATCCACCCACCTTGACCTCCCAAAGTGCTGGGATTACAGGCGTGAGCCACCATGCCTGGCCTCACAATCCTTAATATAATAGTCCAGGCAGCAACCACCAATAGATCAGAGTTAACACAGGAGATCAAATATTGTTACCACTCAGGTGATTGGACATAGATATGTAGAAACAAGCTCTCTCAAAGATACCTCCTTGCCAAAGCAGAATTCAATATGTACACTTGGCCAGGGTGTGGATTACACACATAGTTCATAGTCTGAGTGATAAAATAAATTCCTGTCAATCACTTTCTGCCATCAAGTGGTACAGAACAGAGGTGAAAAATCTATATACTCACAGCTTTAGCCAGGAAAGAATACACCTCAGTCTTCAAATTTTAGCACCAAAATAGACAAGCCTAGTCATTATGTAGAAATCTACAATGCTGGCAAGAATATAGAAGACTTTATTCCAACTCCTTACTTCCTCTTTATTGCTTCTCCCAGAAAAACTCAAAACAGGGATTACCAGCTCCCCTGACAAACATGTCAGCCCACTCCACTCCTAATCTTACCGAGAACAGAAATCTCGTGCCACACAGTATTCTGCAGAGGGGGCAGAATTTCTGCTCAAGAGCTCAGAAGAGCCAAGAATTGCATTCTTCCTAGAGAAGGCTCTTGCAAAGTTTCTGCTGAATTGAGCTTCACATGAGGGTGGAAAACCTACTGTAAGGGATGTGGTTGCATTAATTATAAGATTTCAATTTGACAGTTTAATTAGGAAAAGGAGAGTTAGTGTAGGGCTTGCAGAATTCATGATGAATCACATACTCCAACAGACTTCATTTTCATATTTCAATTACACACATTTCTAACTGATGAACAGCAACATAGCATTTTCTGTTTAATAAATGTGATATCTGTTGGAATTGATAACATTAGTTCAGTAATTACTGAGCCATTATTGTCAGGCTTTTAAAAAATATGGAAAGAGGCCTTAGTTATTAAAGTTTAGCAACGACACAAAACTACATTTTGAAATGTTCCTACTAAAGAGCTTTTTAACAGTGCATTAGCTATCCCTTATAGATAGAAGGGCAAGATTCAATAGCAGGGATTTGCATGAGATCAATTTTTATCTAATCACACCTTATTTGATTCCCAGACACACCACTGCAGTTATAATGTTCTTTCTATATCTTTATTCAGAATTCAGGCCAAAAAACAGGGGAGTAGGACTCAGTTCGTTGAATAACATAATTTAGTACAAGATCATGCTGATTCTGATATTTGCTTGAAATAATTTTAATAAAATGTAACAAAAATAGTTTTTATAAATCTAAAGATAAGTGTGGACTCCAAGAGGAATAAGCTTTAAGTAACTCAGTCAAAACATGTAAAAACTTACAAGTTTTTTTCCCAGAGTGCTTGCTTTGAGTTCTGGGAATCAATGTTGAAAGCTGGATGTGCTCATAGATGCATTATTGTCTTTGCATGGGTTATTAACAAACAGAAGTTCATTAAATCAAATACAGATGTCAGTTTCCTCCGGGACTAGGAAAAAGATCATGCCCTACAGTAAACACAACTGCATACACTGGATGTGAAGCACACTTCTGTTGTCTTAATTAGTTCAAAATTTGTTCATAATGATCTTTTCATATACAATATCTTGAGTTCTATCCACCTGAACTATGAGCTACATGTTTACTCACATACCAGGAAAGTCCTGATGGTAATTTGCTTAGGGAAGCACATTCATATGTTTGTGTGTGTTATGTATATTTGCATAGGTATCACAAATATTTCTAAACATTCTTGTCACAGAAGACAGAGTTTAAAAATAGTCTTGCAACATAATGTCACTTACTGCAAGTTAGAACTGTACACATAAAGGGTTTGTGTTTTACATTCTCAAAAAATAAGTCATACTTCTTTCCATTATTGGTAACTCACTTCCATTAGCTTCCAGGAGACCTTGGTAGTACTGAAATTTTTATTGATTGTTTCAGAATGTTAAATGAGATAATGACCACAAAGAGATTAGCATAGTGCCCAGCACATTGCTCAATAAATGGTAGCTATGATTACCATTAGCAAACCTGAGATTCTGGTACAAAAATTAAATAATACAAAAGTATAAACCCACAAAAATTATAATAAAACCAAATAGGTTTGAGATTTATCTAAAAAGAAAAATTGTAAAGGAATCACATGTCTATCACCAAATGGCACACTAGCAAGAAAATATTTAAATATAGCATTCTTAGATCCTGACTTGACACAAATTACAGCTTGAAAAGTTGACATTTTCAGGATTTAGAATTGCTCTGCCCAGCCACGTAGTGGCAATATACAGACACAAACAAAAGAAAATCAGAAAAGAATACAGTTTAAGAGATAGAGATTTCCACTTTCTCTCATTTTATAAATAACTGAAACCCAGAAAAACAAACCTTTAGCATAATCACAACAGCTAAGAGTATCAGACTAGACAGTATTTTAGCATAGTGAGTTATCCACTTTCGTCGCAGTTGTCAGAGTATCACACAGAACCCTTGGACAACCAAAACCATTTCAGGGAACCCATAAGGTCAAAACTAGTTTTCTAATAATTTTAAGACGTGATTTTTGTATTCCTTCTATTGATATTTACACTTATGGTTCAAAAGAAATGGTGTTTAAAACTTATGGCAACTTGGAACAAAGCTGGTGGCACCAAACTGTACAAGTAGTCATTGCATTTTTCACTGCCACACTCTCACTATGGAAGGCAAATAAACTAAAAAGCCTTTGTCATTACATTCCCACCCTTGAGTCTGCATGTTTTTAATATTCTGCACGACAAAAATGGGAAGTACACTTAAAGCACTTCTCCATATTGAAGGGCACTGGTTGTCTCCAGGGAAAGCACTACCTGATTGTCTGAATTTCCTCTCACCTAACCACTTTCCTCCATGAAACACAATTTTAACTTGAAATAACAAACTCTGATTATCCAGATTTGGTTATTTGGAAGACATTTTCTTGAAAAATGACAGATATGACCGTGTCACACCAGGAAAAATACCTGGGCAGTCTTTTTGGTTTTTGTTCTTTTCCAAAAGCAAAATTTAAACTTTCAGGCAGAAATTAGAATTTTAGAAAATCTTTCATGGTGACAGTTTCCCAATACTTAAAAACTTTTTTGATAAATTGTTGGTGATATTAATAAATGTGATTTATTGATATTGTATAATGAAATGTGCCAAATTTTGGTAGAAATGCATATCTTAGTAAGCCAATAATTTCCAAATCTTGAATATATAATGTTATCAAATCTTGCATGGATAAAAGATAGATTTCAAGTATAAGATAGATCAATGGATTTTAACGTACAGAGTATGAGAAGTTCTTAGAATGGTTTCAGATTCTACCTTTAAAAAATTATTACCACCTGTTGAGTTTAGGAATAGTGTCAAAGAAGAATGTCAATAATAATCTGAAAATGTGATTAAAATATCCTTACCTTTTCTAACTATGTATGTGTATGAGACTAGATTTTTTCACATTCTTTAACCAAAACAATGTATAACCACAGACTGAATGCAGAAATAGATATAAGAATCCATCTCTTTTCTATTAAATCATACATTAAAGATATTTATAAATATGTAAGACAATGCAATTCTTTGTATTAAATGTGTGTGTTTGAAAATATACATGTATTTCAAAAAATGTTACTTCGTATTTACATATAGTAATAACTTTAAAATTATTTTTAAATGAGTTAATAGTTTTAAACTTTCTTAGCTTTAACTTCTCATATGCTATATATTTGTATATATTACTCAAGAAAAAGGTCTTTTGGTCCTAAATAATTTTTAAGACTGTCAAAGGGTGATGAGTCCTAAAAGTTTGAGAACCATTGTACTATACTATCTAATGGAGATGACAAGTGAGTTTCAGATAGAATACAATCTTGGATCAATTGGAGTGACTGACTGGATTTGATAGGGAAGAACTTGGAAGCCACGTTTTGAGCTATGAAGATAGAAAATGAGAAAATTTGGTGTTGAAGCTACATTTTACCCAAGAACACACTGTGGGACATTATAGATTTTTCAGGATAATTCAATATCCTACCCATATTCCCCCTTCCTCATAGTGCCAAGCAAAGTAGAAGATTAGTAAATGTTTATGCATTTAACTGAATCTCATTTTTAAAATCATGCCAATAACTCTTTTCACAAATTCTGACGCAACGTAGGCAGATAATGGTTATTGTTCTAGGAAGCAAGTACCAAAAAAAAAAAAAAAGTCTTAAGGTAAAGAGAATAAGGAGTATAATTACATAAGTTGCATTATTTTTAGGGAACAGAATAAATTCCTTTCTATAAATAAAACATTTTCCCCCATAGTTTGTACCTGAATTCACTTTTTTAAATAGTGATATGGCCTTTTGTTCTACAATGAAAATGACAAAATACAAATAGTCAAAGGAAAGATAGCATTCACAATGTATTCAAATTCACAATAAATTAAAAATGATTGATATTATCCAGGTTTTGAAGTGACATAATTAAATGGAAATAATAAGGTAGTAGATCTCAGATGAAAGACATGCAGCAGATGGTGTGAGGAGACACTAAGTGTAAAAATTGGAGGTACAAAAGAAAACTTTATTTTATAATTTGATGTAAAGCCAGTCGTGTTTTCGGATTCCTGTAGAACCAAAAAACTTAAAAACCAAAAATTTTGAATTATGTATTTTTCAGCCCATACACAATATTGTACTACATAGAATGAAAATCTACTAAATAAAAATCATAATTGGCCCAGAAACTAAATCTAGACTTTGGCCTACTGGACTCCTACGTGACATCTAACACATTATCAAGTTACTGGTGTGCATGTCCTGTATGCAGACTTTCAACAAGATTTCCTTCTTGCAATGGAAGGAAAGAAGGCAGATTTTTAAATAATCAGTGATGGCTCAGCATAATGGAAAGAGTACTAGAACCCAACCCTCATAATTGTTATCTCTGTGACTTTGGACGAGTGTTTTATGCTCTGTGGGACTCAGTTTTCCCATAAGATAAAGGATCTAATGATCTTTTTTTGAAATATAAAATGCAATAGTCTTAAATTTAATTATTTAGATAGGAAATTAACATTTCTGTCACAGTCATTATTTTTAGCATGTCTCATTGGAATTTTGTAGAACAATATTTCCTTCAAGGAAAATCAGAATACAGTATATTAAAAGCATTTTAATGAGACAAATTATATGAGGAGAAAAATCTATTTAAGCAACTTTTGTTTATCTCAATTTTTCATTAACTAGTTAAGAACATATATTCTTTCATCAGCTTTCTCCAGCAATGCCCAAAGGGCTACTACCTGAATAATATTAAAAATGTTATAAAGTGTTTAAAATAGGGATTTGTTTCTATCAAAATCCATCTCTAGCCATTTCCTGAGGGAATTTTAAGAGTTCAAGATGTCAAAATCCTGTATTTCCCAGCCATTATACAAAATATGTAACTGAACAGAATGAAAATTTACTCTTTCCTCCTGTTTGTTTGTTTGTTTGTTTGTTTTCTTTCTTTTTTTTTCCGGGGCCTTGCTCTGTTACCCAGGCTGGAGTGAAGTGGCCCGATCTTGGCTCACTGCAAGCTCCGCCTCCTGGGTTCACGCCATTCTCCTGCCTCGGCCTCCGGAGTAGCTGGGACTACAGGCGCCACCACCATGCCCGGCTAATTTTTTGTATTTTTAGAAGAGATGGGTTTCACCATGTTAGCCAGGATGGTCTGGATCTGCTGACCTCGTGATCCGCCCGCCTCGGCCTCCTAAAGTGTTGGGATTACAGGCGTGAGCCACCGCGTCCGGCCCTTTTCCTCCTTTTATTACTTCACGAAATGTTGAAAATAAATTTTAAATGTGGTAGTGTTTGTCATTTTAAGTCTGTTGACAACTATGTTTGGTCACATTTTCCCCCCAGTATTTGTTGGAATAGAATTCCAATTCTAGAGTCCCTTTAGAGTAGAAAGAGCAATTTTTGAAATATAAAAGCTGATACCAAATGCTTAACTCTCAATAGCTGTTAAAATCTCCTTCCTTTTTAAAAAAATGTGCTGTATCAATATAGCTTCAATATTCTTTACCAATAACAACTACATGCATGATTTCACTAGATCACCAAAATGAGCAGTCACCTAAATTCTCTACCTGGGTTAAGTGTGTCAGTAACTAGCACTAATCCTCCCTCTTACTTTCAGCTTTTTCTTTTCATTTGGAACTCTGACATACATTGATATATGTACGATTTTTTTCTTCAGCCCTTAGAAAAAACTAACAACAGGTAATTAAACACCAAATAACAGGGGAATGGCCATCAAATTATCCCCTGATTACAATAACTTTATTTGGAGAAACTTTCCCTCTTACTTGCCAAAGGCTGTGTAGCTAACAGGATTCTTGATGTGGAACAGGAAATGAAGAACAGTTGTCAAGGTAGGTCATTTTTTTTTAAACCCAGGTAATCAACAAGATTCATATGCTGGCTATGTTGGTCTTCATATAGAATAGTGCACAGTAAGAATACTTCAGATTATAACATTTGCTCTGCATGTGGTAGTACAGACAGGCCATTGCCTCTGAGCTGATGATCCCATCACTCACCTTGGGCAGAAGGCAGAGGGATGACTTTGAGAAGATAAAGTCTGGATCTGGGCTGGTTACCACCTGTTCTGCATAGCCTACTAGCTCTGACTAGTCTATACATTAATTCATACACATAATAATGGACATAATGGTCTTCAGTCTTAATTTGTTTCACAGTAATGTTTTCCCCCCACACCTTATTGAGTTATAATTGACAAATAAAAATTGTGTATATTTAAGCTGTAGAATATGGTTGTTTTGATACACTTACCTATTGTGAAGTGATTACCACAATCAAGCTAAAATCAACATATCCATCACCTCTCATAGTTACCATTTGTGTGTGTGGGGGGCGGGGGGGTTATGTGTGGTGAGGACACTTAAGGTCTACTCTCCTAGCAAATTTCAAGTAAACAATACATTATTATTAACTCCGGTCATCATGCTATACATTAGATCTCTAGAACTTATTCGTCTTGTTACTAAAAGTTTGTACCGGTTGATGCTGTTTTTCTAATGACGTTATTTTTCTAATGAAGTTTTTAATTATTTTTTAAATTCCAGGAAAAGTATTTGTAACAAATACAGAAGTTCTCCAAAGTTTTGCTGTCCTTTAAAATACAAGTCAAGGATCAATTATCAAAAGAAACTCATTGTGTTCATCAGTTTACAAAGGTGTAAATTGTTTGTCGGAATACAATGCCAGGGAGGCTGCTTTGTTTAATGACAACCCTAACAGCAAGAATCCCTGGGGCAGGAAGCAAGTAATCAAGAATCCATCTCTGAAACTTTAAGAATGCTGGCAACAGTCTATTATAATGCATGGTTACGGGGAGACCTTGTACAGAGAACAATACACTGAAATAGACCAGACTTGTTATGAAACAATAAACTTAAATATAGCTTTGGACCTGACACAGCTAAGTAATTTTGCCTTCTAGGATCCAATTTAACACTCCGAGCTAAATATTTCAAACAGATTTTTTTTTTTTTTTTTGCTGTCCACGTTGCATGCCTGAATGCATATATCATAATTACATTTTGGTGTGCAGCCTCAGCAATGTGTGTATGTCCACGCAGGGTCATGATGTCATTAAAACCCAACTAGAACCGCTGAGGTGATGCAAAGATTGTTTGTTTGATCAATCAGATATTTGAATGTATCGATGCACTCATTCTGTGTTAGAAGAGATGAAGGATATTAAAATTTTGTTGTAATACATTCTGCAAATATAGCAACAAGATATTTATTGTATGCAAGTGAAACGTCCAATGAAGAGAGCCGTATACTTTCAGAGGAAGGACAAGAGTGAGGCTGAACTAAGGAACTGGGTTCGAACTGAGCTTCACAGGCTCAGTGAGGAAAGGTGGAGAGGGAGAGAATTGCATGTTACACAGCAGACAGCTCAGTCAACCACCTGAGCTGAAAATAGGGGTTCCTGAGAACGAGTAGTGGAAGACAAATCCAGAAAGGCAGGTTGAGAGCCAAGCTGGCCTTCCAAACAGGATTCTTATTTTTTCAGCAATCTCCCATGACTTTTGGAGAATGTTGTGAGGGTTACATGACGAGCATCATTTTCCCCAACATAGAGGTGGGGTCAGGAATGCTGGGAAGAGGTCAGGGTCACTCAGAGAGTGACACAGGGAATGACAGAGAGTCCTGTTTCCCAGTCCAGCCATCTCAAAGCCAAGATATACTACAATCTCCCTCCTCTTTCCCAGGTTCCAAAGTACTGAAATGGAATGACCATGCCGAAATGCTGGAACTGCCCCTTATTTTTTCCTTTCCCTGTGACGAGAAAGAAAAGAGAGGACTATTGAACTTTAAACTTCCTGATAAACTATAATGTGGGAAAGTGCCATTTTTAGGTTTACATGAAGGAGCTACCTCTGAGAATGGCCTCTTGGCCTGTGAAAAACTAGAAACATCCCAGGAAGTCACTGAAATGTTGTAGTACTGTGAGAATTTGTATAAAAATAAACACTGGATTATTTCAGGCCTAGTCCCTTGAGAAAATGAGCCAGAATTACTCAGAACTACTAGCCTAATCTTGACAGAACAGAGGAAATTAGCAACTGAAGCCAGATTTTTTTCCCTTCTAAAAAAAATGAAAAAAAAAAAAAACGCTATTTATGATATTTTGGAAAATGAAAAAAAAAAAAATCAGGTTAACTCATGTGATTCAAATGACCCTAAAATTAAGATGGCTGAGTTCCCTGATGAGAAAATGCAGTACAGATCATTGCCCCTTGGAAGGTGTCAGCTGGAAGCTACAAAGGCAGAAAAGCTTCAACCCATGGATTCAAAGAGGCACATAATTTAGCTGCCTATAAACTCTATTCTCTAGAGCTTGGTGGATTTTTTTTAAAGCTCTGCTCAAATATTTTTTTTCCAAGAGACATAAAGATTTAAAAGCCAAAGGAAGCACATTCTATCACATGTCACTATGGGAACTGCTCCCAGGCATGCTCAACAAAGTGCTTCCTTTCCACTGAAAAATAATTTACCATTGAATCTCTGGTTTGAAAGAACTCTGCTCATTGAGAATGCCAAATCACTCCACTACTTAATTCATATTTGTAACAAGAATGCCTAAACAACAGCTCAGAGTCATTTATTGAAATGTTAAAGGTAATTACCTCTTCTAGGCAATTTCTTCTTCATCCTCTTTACTTTAGTTCTATCAATGTGGCATACACAGATTTGGTACCTTCTCCATGCCCAGAACTGATCTTTCAACTGTAACAGTGTAAGCCACAAGTCTCTGCTCAACAAATTAGGCCACACACGCAGAGCTCTTGGGATGCATAGTGTCCTGGGTTTGTTTTTGTTTTTGTTTTTATTTCTGGGGCCACAGAGAAAATCCAGGGCCTTCCATGGTTCCGAAAAGGAACATGACAAAGTCAACATCGTACGCCCTGTTTTTCCCTGCTAGCTTTGGTCCTATAACTCTAATTCAGACAATGAAACAGTCGATTGCCAATTCTTTTCTTTGCAGGATAATCGGAGTGATATACACCCACGGCTGCTGTTGTTCACCCTGTGTCACATGGATTCACTTCTTCATTTGTCCAGATACAGCTACGCCAGGGTTCCAGTGGGCCTCGCTTCCTGAAGAGAAACTTAGAAAAGGGAGGTTACCAAAAAAAACTGTATTTCCCATCCCTGAGGTTGTCTCTAGGCCACAAGTGGTACTCACTATCTCCTTCCTTCACTATCCATTCTAATTTCCCCTTGTCCTCATGGATCCCTTCTCCTGGAATGGTATCTTAATTGGTGGCATGATGTAAAACTTTCATTCTTAAAGGATCTGGGCCCTGATAACCACCCTTTTCTCAGACTGGAGTTGCTACATTTATGCATTCACAGCCATAATTTCACAAAGGAACATGCCAGGAAATGTCCAAATAGGTTAACTGAGTGTATTCTGGTCTCCCTCACTGAATAACAGCAGTCCTGCTTGCTCCTGCTATTCAAGTTAATCACTCCTGTAACATAGTAATTACTCTTCTAACCTGTTGGTTCCAGGATACAGGACATTCAGAGTGCTCAAGCAATAGCCAGAGATTGGATCTCAATTATATCCATGCTGTATCACTAAGGAGAGTGTGCTATACTTAGGAACCAGGATCTCTACCCTAGAGAGCCCAGAGTGGAAAGGACAGGGAATGCAAAGTCCCCCAACAGATCACTGGAAATGATTGCAAGTGGGACCACTTCTGCATCCAAACCTTGGTTCCTGGACCCATGAATTTCTCCATCAGACACAATGCCATAGAGAGGTATCTGATTTGCAGAATATACTACATCTTGGAGCAACATGCCATAACTTTCCACAGCATTGCCCTTCACCAGGGCATTCATATGAATTAGTCAGGCCACTCTAACACTTTATTCATCTGGTAGCCTTTCTGTGTTGTGGTATTTAGTGTACTCAGTAGATCCCATGGTCATGATCCTGCTCCTACACTTCTTTAACTGTGAAGTGTGTTTTGCTGGGGGATTCTATGCACTATGGGATTCCATGCCTGTGGGTGAAGCACTCTGAATGTCTCTGGATGATGGTGTCTTAAGTATCATTTAGAAAGACAAACTCATGTTTGAATATCTTAAATATCATAAGAAAGAAACTCATGTTCAAAACATATCTATTTCTGTGAGAAAAACAGCTGGGACTTCTAGGACAGAGTGAGGCCAAATGTAGTCAACTTGCTACCAGTGGGTGGTTGGTCTCGTCAAAGAAGAGAGACACTTTCAGAGACTCAGTATTGATGATAGCTGATCAATGCTGAGTCTCAGCCTTGGCAAATGAGAGTCATGCTGTTGGGCTTATGTGAACCTTACATCTCTGCTGCTGAGTCCTTTCTAGTCATGTGTTCATTAAGCCATTTCTGGGGTGGCTTATGACAAAGGCAGACTAATGTCTACCAACCAAGTCATTCTTACCTACTTTGTAGTTCCGTGATTTTTCTACAATAATGCTTTCTGGTGGGTATTCACAAGCCATAGAAAGCTCTTCACACTTTGTGCCCACTCCCATGTGTTCATCCACATGCTTCTACCTCAGACATTCCTATCTTCAGTTTTCCAGGCCCCTGAGAAGCCAGCCAGGTTATTTGCATTGCTCATGACTCTGTATATATTCTCACTTCAAGCTACTTCTTCCACACAAAATAGATGCACCACTAGAAACTCTGACATTGGAAAGATTTTGTCTCACCATTGTCTGAGTGTAGCTTATAAAGCAACCACATCTATTTTTGGTTTGACCCACATACTGAACCAACCCATCTGTTAATTAGGCTTGGACTTGTTCTGCTTCTTCAGCAGTCATGAAGGACACCTGCATTGCTCCCATGGCCATAGATGTGAGCTGAGGAAGGTTGTTGGTGCAACCCTGTGGTTGACATGAAAAGTCAACGACGTCTAAGCTACTTGCTCATGGAGCTTTCTCATCCTTACTTGTCTGCTCCAGGTCAATGCAAATTAATCATTTATTGTGACCAACTGATGCTGGTTCCATTCAATGCCTTGAGAGATCCAGTAGAAACCAACTCATATGAGTCTCTACAAGGGTCTAGTAACATCATGAGTTGTTTCTCAATAGGCAGATGATACCCCTCTGTAGATGGCATAGCCTTTCTCTAGAACCCTAGAGTCTTTCGTTCTCTAGAACCCTAGAGCCTTTGGGACGATTCTCCCAATGGGCTTGCGATAAGTTTTACAATGTACCTTTTCCCACCACTGACACCTCCAGCATCATAGGATCTGCTAGATAGTATACCACAAGAGAACATTTGCTTGCCTTGTGCCTGAATCTGCCACATAGCCCTTTCCTGTTCCAGGCCCCACATAAAGCTATAAGTATTTTGTATCATTTAGTATATCCACTGAAACAATATGTCTAAGTATGGAAGATATTACCTCCAGAATGCAAAGAGGCTTACCAAATGTTATACCTTCTTTTTTAGTAGAAGATACATGCAGCAATTTGTCTTTTATTTTAGATGAAAAACCTGGCATGCACTTGACCACTGAACCCCTAAAAACTACAAAAATGTCAGATCCTTGAATCTTCAAAAGGTTTATCTCCCAAACCCTGGGACACATGTGTCTTACCAAAACCTCCAGCATGCTAGCCACCTCTTGCTCATTCTTTTTTATCAGCATGGTATCATCAATTTAATAGATCAATATGATGCTCTATTGGATGTCTAGATGGTCCAGATATTTTCTGACTATATCATGTGAGAGAGTTGAGGCATTAACATATACCTAGGGCAAAATATTAAGTGTATATTATTGTCCTTTCCTTGTGAATGCAAATTATTTCAGATCCTTTTTTACTAATTGCAATAAAAAGACTGAGTTTGCTGTCTCAAAGCCTCATGCCATATGCCCAAGAATTCATTAATCTATTCTAGCAAAGATACTTCATCCAACACAGCAGCTGCAATCAAGGATATTACTTGGTTGAGTTTATAGCAGTCTACAGACATTCTTAAGGGTCTATTTGGTTTCTGTAGGGATTAGACTTGTTAATCAAATAGAGAAATGACAGGGACCACCACTCCTGCATCCTTAAGGTTCTTGAAGGTGATTCTAATCTCTTCTATCCCTCCCAGAGTCAATACTACTTTTTATTTACTATCTTGGTTGAGAGAGGAGGCAATCCCAAAAGCTTCTACTTGGCATTCTCTACTCTAATACTCTTACTCCACAGGCCAAAGATTCAACTGGGGTTATTTTGACTGTTGAGTACTTCAACTTTATATTTGGGAATTGAGGAAATGGCATTTGTGGGAACCTACTCTAAGAATTTACCCAAGACTCCATTGATTATTTGACTCATGTACTCCCCCAACTCTAACAGGGACATGATAATGCTTCAGATCTCCAGGTATTAATGTCAGTTTAGACCCTATGTGCATCAGCTCTGAAAATATCTGGCATTCCCCTTTCCCCCGTGTATGGGCACCAATATTCATAGATCCATTTGGGGAAAGATCAGAGGAATCATACAGTAAATACATGACATTGTAATACCATGTATTCTCTGGGGGATCTAGCCATAACATCAGTTATTGGATTCTGTGTCAAAAAACTGACTCAGGTCTTGAAACTGGGTGAGACAATGTGACTTCCTTTGGGGGCAACCATCCTCAAATACCTGCTCATCTGTCCTTGTCTTCTTTTTATTGTGTATTTTAAGTAACACACATAATGTCTGTCTATTTTTTACCTAAGAGTGCCATGTTCTATTAGCCACCAAACTGCCCTGTGGACAGCCTTTTTGGCCATTCCTCTGACTTTGCCAATTCTTAAAATAATAGTAACCCCCTGGCTTTTAATGCTTAAACAATGACACATCAGCTCCATTTCTTCAGAGCCTCATCATTCCCATAAGCTTGTGAAGATACCAGCCTTGTGACTGCTGCCCCCGAGAGTCATTCTAACAATAAGTTTTCCCCTTTCTCTGGGATCGTTGGCAAGGTGTTAAATCCCATGTTCAGATAAAATGCCCTTAAGTAAATAAAAGTAAAATGCTCTTGCTTATCCAGTCTTATGTTCCAGCTCTCTGGATCAAACATCCTCAAAATCCAATCCCATGATGCCTATCAGTACATGCTAACTAATCCTTGCAGCTCCCTCATGTCTGCTGTAAGTATGCCTTTTACTCTGATTTTCAAATTCACAAAGCATCTTTTATTTGCCCTCAATCCCATTAAGATCAAGCCCTAACTCATATGCTTATAAGAAAGCGCATAGCCATATATTTATGTTATAAAAGTGTTTAATTTTAACAAAACAATTTATATCTGCTCAAGTTCTTTAGAGAAGGAAGTAGAAACTCCCATAGTTGTCCTTAGGTTTTGATTCACCTTGAGCTGAGTTTCCCTCAGAACCACAAAATGGATGCCAGTGGCAACTGGGCCACGAGTTTAGAAGGGGACACAGCAAGCATTTCTTTCTTCCGAGCAGAAATAAAAGCTCTCCTCTCCGGTGTAATTGAGGCAATATGCCACTATTGGTACTGGACCATAAGGGTCACTGGGGATGCTGCAGTCTGATTGGCTCTGTCTTGACTAACTCATTAACTCCATTCATAATACATAGGAATTTTTGTCTTCTGACATATTTGCTTTTGTTTATTTGTGATATTTTTGTTTTGTTTTATTCTGTTCTGTTCTGTTTTTACAGCTGTAACCCCAGCACATAGAACAGTGCCTGGTCATAATTGGTACCCAGTAAATATTTGTTGAACAAATGAATGAACTGAGTAATTAGGATGACCTTCTGAAGGTGAGGATAGGGTAGATTTCTGCACAGAATTGAGGAAACTATCAGGAAGGGGAAATACACTAGGCAATATCATCTACTTCTCTATTTTAAAGTGGACATAGAGTAAGTAGTTCTCTCTCAAGCTGTGGGCTGCTACATTGTGATGGTTAATTTTTTATGTGTCAACACAACTGGGCTAAGGGATGCCCATCTAGCTAGTCAAGCATCATTTCTATGTATGCCTGTTAGGGTGTTTCCAGATGAGACTGGCATTTGAATTGTAGACTGAATAAAGAAGATTGCCTCACCAATGTTGGCAGGTATCATCCAATCCTTTAATGCCCCAAATAGAACAAAAAGGCAGATGAAGAGTGAATTCATTTTCTCTTCCTGAACTAGGACATCCATCTTCTGCCCTTGGGCAATGGAGCTCCTAGTTATCTGGCCTTTGGACTTTGACTTGGACTTACACCAGTGGTTTCCCTTATTCTCGGCCCTTTGTGCTTGAACTGAATTACACACTGGCTTTCCTAATTCTTTAGCTTGCACATGGCATATTGTAGGACTTATCAGCCTCCATAATTGCATGAGCCATTTCCCATAATAAATTTCCTGTTATATAGCTATGTTATCCTAGTTCTGTTTCTTTGGAGACCCTGACTGAAACATACATAAATATTTCAATAGAAGAAAACACCTTTCAATTGATGTGTAGAATTAATCAAACAAATGTTCTTTGTCCCTGAAAGTGTGTTCGGCCCCAGTTTGGAAATGTTTACTTCTCTTGGTTTTAATAAAAGTTAAGGCATTTTTCTCTACATTAAAGAATAGTACTTTACAATGTTCTTAAGGAGATATTGTACTGTTAACACTACTATACACTCATATGTCTGATATTCAAAATAATCACTCTCAAGCAATATAATATCTAAAGTGAGAATTCAATATCTTCTGCCATTAACAACATCATTAATAACAAATGTCTGTTTAATTACTCTTGCTAAGATTAAAAAGGCCATTATTCTTGTAACTTGAGAAATTCATTAGCTGGAAAAGGCTGCTTAATGCCAAATGCACTCCTTAAAGATGTAGTCCCCGATATTTGAAGGTATTTCTGACATTCGTGCATTTGCATTACTTTAAAAAAGCACTATCCAACTGTGCTGAAGATCATGCTGTGACAATAAGCAAGCACTGTAACATTTCAAAATCAGAAATGAAGCTACAAGACATTTTACAATATCATACAGAGTCTGTTCTTTGGAATATTTAAACTCCACACACTGAGCCTATTATTCATCATTCACCTCTCACTAATTCTGTGCTCAAATGAGTCTTGTACCAACACAGTGCATCCTAAAGTACAGTTAATATTCATAAGCACCTCCTCCAAAGGGATTCAGAGCCATAACTTAAGATCTCTGCAAGTCAATTTTAAAGTCTGAGACTTCAAGGAATTTAGACCCATTAAATGAAAATTACAAGATGGGATTTTAGAACAACATCATTCTTAATCCACTGTTTCAGCTCAATATATTTTTAGCACAGAAACCTGCTTAACATTTAGTAAGAATTAGATCAGTGACAGTGTACTCACAGAAAGCAATTTAAATTGCTTCAATGGTAATGGTTATATACCATGTGTTGTATCATTCTTTCACTTTTCTGCCACTGTAAACCATAAAACAGAGTCATAAAACAAGCTATAATGAACTATTTCGCCTTGCTTCTAAAATGCATCTACTTACTGAACCTGATTGCATTTTGCACTTTCATAGGTTAGGCTCTGAGAGATAAGATTTCAAAACCAGAGAGACAGAAAGAATCACAAAGTTTAAACCAATGAAGGTGAATTACTATCTGGGAGAAAGTTGCTGCTCATAAACAGGAAGTACACATCTTACAATGAGAGAAAGTTCTCCCTTTTTCCTTCCTTCCTCCAGTAATATAAATTGGTTACCTCCTCAGTGTTAGGAACTGTGCTACCATCTATCCAGAGTTTAATAAGACATGATGTCTACCATCAAGTAGCTCTTACTACCTGGTTGAGACTGCTAAACCTGTTGACCGGTGGACCCAATCCTGTTGTAGGTGCTGTGCTGGATGTTTGTGCAGAATATAGTAAGACACAAAAAGGGAGTGGAAGGTTCTTTAAAGGCAGTAAAGGCATATGAAAAGCCATAGAAAAATTAAGCTTTGATGGATCTTGAAGGATAACTAGAGCCTTGGTCATTTCTCCTTACTCGTCTTTCATGTGATAGGGCAAGGTGGGTGAAAATAGTCTGTACTAGCCTCTAGCTTTAGTCAGTGAGGTTGACTTCTATTCCTTTCTCCTATGCATGTGACTACAGTTTTTCTTGTTTGGTCTGTTTGTGTGTTTGTTTGTCTCCATCTCTCTGGACAGGCACTGGAAATAGGCTCATGGCTTCAGCACCATTTGCCACATTGCTTCTTGGGATGCTTACCTTTAGAAAAGGCAATGTCTTCTAAATTTTGTCTAATCAATTTTTATCTATCATTGCTGTCTGTTGGGATGCACTGGTGCTCGAAGTATAAACGTACGAGGATGACAACTAAAAGCTAGAGGTTTAATTTTTCTTCATTTCTTGACATGAAAATGCAGTACTTAACTGATTTTAAGTACTTGGGATGATTAAGTTCATTGATGATGCTGTAACAATTTGTGATAGTCAAGTGAAAGTGACACATACTTGATTATGCAGAAAATAAGGATAGCTCACTCTAAGGGTAAATTCTCTGTTAAAATTAGCCATCAATAAATGAAGTGCTTTTCTATTTGCTAAATTATCTGATATTGGATGTGGGAAAATCAAAGTTCAATGTCATTAAATAAGAAAGTTGATAAATATACCTATTTTAGAAAGATTATTTTGATTACATGACTTGCTATCTCTAAGATTTTTATGATTTTATACAATATTATTGTTTTAGACAAAGTAATAATCTCTTTGGTCTTTAAAAATTTGAAGGCAGCAATATTCTGTTTGTTTTCACAAAGATAACATAAAATGATGATATCAAGAACAATTACATTAAACTTGGCATGTTTTCTTGCTTGGAACTTTTTACCAAATTAATGCCTCTGAATTTTGATGAATAAACGTACTGTAGGAACAAAACAAGAGTACTAGGTAGTATCCTCATCTGCATCAATGACATTCTTGTCAACACATGCAGAGTGTCTTACTTGATAACTTGAATTGCTCTTTGACCCTGGCTGGAGCTTAATGTCTGAATTTAGCTGTGCTATCTGTCTCTGAAAGAAGTGAAAGAAATAATAGGTAGAGTTTTATCTAGGAAGACTGTTTAAGTGTTAGCATTCTGGTAGGGATAAAGGCCAGGATTCTATGTCTGTGGAATCCCTGGGGTTTTTAAAGATTGCAGAACAATCATAGTCCCTTAGGGCTGGAACACCGTCTGCATATTAGAGTTCTCGTATCTGAGCAGTATCCATGGCTCAGCTTGAGCCTTTACATACCTAAGCCAGACTTCAGCTTGGCCCTGCCTTGCTCTACCTTATGTCATCATTTTTGAGGCTTCTGGTAAAGGAAATCACATATAATAAAATTTTTCACAGAATGAAAACTTCACAAAATGCATTAAAATAATTCAAACATGCCACATGTTTTCTGGAGAACCTTTCTTTACGCTGCTACATCTTTACCACCCATAGCCCTTTGAGCTTGCTCCATGGAGTACAAAAGGATCTTCTTCCCAAACTCATTTGATCTTATCATCAGAAACAGCATTTTAGTCTTCATGACTGGGGGTTTTATCATGCATGCTTTTTCTCATACACATATACAAACACATGCACATAGATATTCTAAACTTGAGTTTGCATTTCCATGGGAACTAAATAGACATTTATAGTACAGATAAAAATGAAAGGGGAAAGGCATTTTTTCTTCTATAAAAGAATCATTTTTATTCTGTGAAACTCTATTGGGAAATTTTAAAAGGTAAGACTGTAACTCCTTAAGTGGAAAAAAAGCCTCAGTCTTTGCTATGAACATTAAAATTCACACAAAATTGGTTGAAAGTCTAGCCTAGGATAGAAAATGTGTGTGTGTGCATGTGAAGAGAAAGACATACATAGATAGAAGTATATATATACATATATATAATTATATATATATAATTTTCCAAGTAATTCAATAATGGTATAGTTTTTAACTTTTAAAAATCCATGAATATAAAATATTTTACATGGAAATTAATTTTCAGTGAAAGTGATTAAGCTTTAATTTCATGAAATAACACAAGGAACTGACTTCACAAATAGCACAGGAATTTCTCATTTGATAAATCAGTTTGAATTTGGTTATTTGGTATGTGGGTTGAAAGATCTTGGAGAAAATTTTGACTCAGAGTCACAGCTTTGTATTCAAGATAAAGTAATACAAAGAGGATAGAAAGAAACATTTGATTTCTAGTATAGTTCTATTGGAAAATCTTTTGAGCTACCTTAATGAGAAGAAGAGGTCATTTAATATGAGGATAAAGGAACTCAAGAATAGGAATACAGCTGGACGTCAGGAAGAAATACATTGAAATCCAGAACCAAAGGGTCATACATAATTTGAGAACTTTCTCTCCTACTCTCTTATTATCCACTCCTATTATTACCCAGATATTTATTCTTGTTGTGATCTCGATCTAGCCCAACCCTTTCTGCTTCCTAAGTCACTTAAAAAGACCCTTCAAGTTCTTGATTTTTCTAAAAGAGCAGTTAGAGTGGAGCTAAAATGTATTATTAACACAAGTTTATATTTTCAGGTACACTGATTTCCTAGTTTGGGTAAAATATTTAACTTTGGACAAATCGAGTGTGGCAAGGTGAAAAGAATCACATTTTATGCAAATTGTTGCCCTGTTACTAGGTAGACTGAAAGGGAATAGTAGTCCTTTGAAAATGAGCAGGCAATAAATTGAGCCACAGGCAGATTTCAAAGACTATGTGAAAACCTTCCTCCACCTGACGGTTTTTCTCTATCTTCCCTGGTAGCTGAAGACAAAAGATATAAACTATTGAAAGCTCTATGGCACTGCCCATCACCTGAGAAACCCAGTATTTATC
The DNA here is from genome assembly GCF_049350105.2 of Macaca mulatta. NCBI lineage: Eukaryota > Metazoa > Chordata > Mammalia > Primates > Cercopithecidae > Macaca > Macaca mulatta. The sequence goes on from NC_133411.1 coordinate 96,406,624, forward strand.
TTGGTCAATGTAGGGCAAGATTATATCCTCCTTCTACTACTACAACTGGTACTCTCATGAAAGTGCCACCTCCTGGCTGGAGGCCAACTACCTTAAGCCACTACAGCAACTCATAACAGAATAACTCTGCTCCAAAGAAGGAAAAAACAATAGCCACTTTCACCACCTTCAACACACTGACTAACCAGAGGCCCTGAGTCTGTCCACATGACAACTTCATTGCTAGCATTTGAGAAAACCAGTGCACTAAACAAAACTACAGCCAATGATTCCCACAGAGTCCACTTCACTTCCCTGCCACCTTCATTGCAGCAGGTGCTGGTATCCATGGCTGGGAGACCTGAATACTCTCACAGGACCCTGCAAACACTACCCAGCACCAGCCTGGAGCTTGGTAGCCCTGTTAGGTAGCTAGACCCAGAATGGCACTAACAATCACTGCAGTCTGGCTCTCAGGAAGCCCCATCACTAGGACAAGGGAGAGAGTACCACATAAAGGAATCAACCCATGGACAAAAGAATCTGAACAACAGCCCTTGAGTTCCAGAAATTTCCACTGAAACAGTCTACCCAAATGAGAAAGAACTAGAATAGTAATTCTGGTAATACGACCAAACAAGATTCTATACACTCCTAAAAGATCACACTAGCTCTTCAGCAATGGATCCAAACCAAGAAGAAATCTCTGAATTGGCAGAGAAAGAATTTAGAAGGTTGGTTATTAAGCTACTCAAGGAGGCACCAGGGAAAGATGAAAATCAACTTAAAAATATTTTTTAAAAATACAGGATATGGATGGAAAACTCTCCAGATAAATAGATATCATAAAGAAAAGACAATCACTACTTCTGAAAAGGAAAGACACACTTAGAGAAATGTAAAATACACTGGAAAGTTTCAACAACAGAATTAAGCAAGTAGAAGAAAGAACTTCAGAGTTCAAATGACAAGGCTTTCAAATTAACCCAGTTCAACAAAGACAAAACAAAATTGTTAATGAACAAAGCCTCCAAGAAATTTGGGATTGTGTTAGACAACTAAATATAAGAATAATTGGTGTTTCTGAGGAAGAAAAGAAATATACAAATTTGGAAATTTTATTTGTGGGAATAATCAAGAAAAACTTCCCTGGTCTTTCTAGAGATGTAGACATCCAAATACAAGAAGCTCAAAGAACTCTGGGAAATTCATCACCAAAAGATCATCACCTAGACACATAGTAATCAGGATATCTAAAGTCAAGATGAAGGAAAGAATATTAAGAGCTGTGAAGCAAAAGCATCAGGTAACCTAAAGGAAACCATCAGATTAACAGCGGATTTCTCAGCAGAAACCCTGCAAGCCAGAACAAATTGGGATCCTATCTTTAGCCTCTTTAAAAAAAATAATTACCAGCCAAGAATTTTGTATTCAGTGAAACTAAGCCTCATAAATGAAGCAGAGATAAGGGTTTTTTTTAGACAAACAAATGCTGAGAGAATTTGCCACTATGAAGACAGCACTATAAGACATGCTAAAAGAGCTCTAAACATCTTGAAACAAAACCTCAAAATACACCAAAATAAAACCTCCTTAAAGCATAAATCTCACAGGGCCTATAAAACAATAACACAATGAACAAAAAACACATTTAGACAACCACCACCATGATTAATAGAACAGTACCTCACATCTCAATATTAATATGAAAGTAAATGGCCTAAATGTTCCACTTAAAAGATACAGCATGGCAGAATGAATAAAAATCAACCAACCAAATATCTGCTGTCTTCAAGGGACTCACTTAACAAATAAGGACTCACATAAACTTAAGGTGAAGGGGTGGAAAAATATATTTCATGCAAACAAAGACCAAAAGCAAGCAGGCATAGCTACACTTATATCAGACTAAACAGACTTCAAAGCAACAACACTTAAAAAAGACATTACATAATGACAAAAGGATTAGTCCAGCAGGAAAACATCACAATCCTAAATATATATACACTGAACACTGGAGCTCCCAAATTTATAAAGCAATTACCACTAAAGAAATGAGATAGATGGCAACACAATAATATTGGGGGACTACGATACTCCACTGACAGCACTAGACAGGTCATCAAGACAGAAAGTCAAAAAAGAAACAATGGACTTAAACTATACCTTAAAACAATGAACTTAACAGGTATTTATAGAATATTCTACCCAACAACTGCAGAATGCACATTCCTTTCATCAACACATGGAACATTCTCTAAGATAGACCGTATAATAGGCCACATAAGTCCCGATAAACTTAAGAAAATCAAAGTTTTAAGTAGTATTCTCCCAGTGGAATAAAATTGGAAATTAACTGCAAAAGGAACCCTCAAAACTATGCAAAAACATAGAAATTAAATAATCTGCTCCTGAATGATCTTTGGGAAACAAGGAAATCAAGATGGAAATTTAAAAATTATTTGGACTGAACAATAATAGTGGCACAACCTATCAAAACCTCTGGGATACAATGAAAGTGGTGTTATGAGGAAAGTTCAAAGCATTAAACGCCTATATCAAAAAGTCTGAAAAAGCACAAATAGACAATCTATTTTTATATATATAAATGAAAAAAGCTGGTTCTTTGAAATAGTAAATAAAATTGATAGACCATTAGCAAGATTAACCAAGAAAAGAAGAGAAAATATCTAAATAAGTTCAATTAGAAATGAAATGTGAGATAGTACCATCAATACCAAAAAAATACAAAAGATTATTGAAGGCTATTATGATTATTTTCTGCACAAACTAGAAAACCTATAAGAGATGGATAAATTCCTGAAAATATACAATACTCCTAGATTAAACCAGCAAGAAATATTAATAGAAACTCTGAACAGACCAATAACAAGCAGCGAGATTGAAACTGTAATAAAAGCAAAATCCCAACAACAACAACAACAACAACAAAAATCCAGGGCCAGATAGATGTACAGCTGAATTCTATCAGGGATTCAAAGAATTGGTACCAATCCTACTGAAACTACCCCCAAAGATAGAGAAAGAGGGAATCCGCCCTAAATCATTCTATGAAGCCAGTATTATCCTAATTCCAAAACCAGGAAAAGACATAATAAAAACAACAACCAAAAAAAAAAAATACAGACCAATATCCCTGATTAACATAGATGCAAAAATTATCAACAAAATGTTAGATAACCGAATATAACAGCATATCAAAAAGATAATCCACCATGACTAAGTGAGGTTTATACCAGGGATGCAAAGTTGGTTGGCTGAATAAACACAAACCAATAAATGTGATACAGCACAGAAACACAATTAAAAACAAAAACCATGTTATCATCTCAATAAATGCAGAAAAAGTGTTTGTCAAAATCCAGCATCCCTTTAAGATTCATACCACCAGCAATATCGGCATAGATAAAACATAGCTTAAGGTAATAAAACCCATCTATAACAAACCCACAACCAACATTATACTGAATGAAAAGTTGAAAGCATTTCTCCTGAGAACTAGAACAAGATAAAGATGTCCACCTTCACCACTTCTATTCAATATGATACTGGAAGTGCTTCCTGGCCAGAGTAATAAGACAAGAGAAAGAAATAAAGGACATTCAAATCAGTAAAGAGGAAGTCAAACTGTCACTGTTGGCCAATGATATAATGGTATACCTTTGAAAACTCTAAAGACTCATCCAAAAAGCTCCTAGATCTGATAAGTGGATTCAGTAAAGTTTCAGGATACAAAATCGCTGTTGGTGTATAGCAGTGCTACACAAATCAGTGACTAAGTTGAGAATCAAATCAATAACTCAACCCTTTTTGCAACCAAGCAGTCAAGTTGAGAATCAAACCAATAATTCAACCTCTTTTACAACAGCTGAAAAAATAAAATAAAATACTTAGGAGCATACCTTAGCAAGGAGGTAAAATATTGCTACAAAGAAAACTACAAAACACTGCTGAAAAAAAATCACTGATAACACTAACAAATGGAAATACATCACATGCTCATGGATGGGTAGAATCAATATTGTAAAAATGACCATACTACCAAAAACAATCTATAAATGTAATGCAATTTTCATCAAAATACTATCATCATCCTTCAAAAAACTGAAAAAAAAATCCTAAAATTCATATAGAACAAAAAAAGCCCACATAGCCAAAGCAATACTAAGCAAAAAGAACACATCTGGAGGTATCACATTGCCTAACTTCAAACTATACTATAAGGCTACGGTTAACCAAAACAACATGGTACTGATATAAAAACTGGCACATAGACTCATGTAACAGAAGAGAGAACCCAGAAATAAAGCCAAATACAGCCAACTGATCTGTGGCAAAGCAAACAAAAACATAAAGTGGGGAAAGGACACCTTTTTCAACAAATGGTTATGGGATAATTGGCAAGTCACATGTAGAAGAATAAAACTAGATCCTTATCTCACCTCATACAAAAATAAACTCAAAATGGATCAGAGACTTAAATCTAAGACCTGAAACCATAAACATTCTAGATGACATTGGAAAAACTCTTTTTAGACATTAGCTTAGGCAAAGAATTCATGACCAAGAACCCAAAAACAAATGCAACAGAAACAAAGATAAATAGATGGGCCTTCATTAAACTAAAAGGCTTCTGCATGGGAAAAGAAATAATCAATAGAGTAAACAGACAACCCACAGAATGGGAGAAAATATTTGCAAACTATATATCTGACAAAGGACTAATATCCAAAATCTACAAGGAACTCAAACAAATCAGTAAGAAAAAACAAATAATCCCATCAAAAAGTGGGCTAAGGATATGAATAGACAATTCTCAAAAGAAGATATATAAATGGCCAACAAACATGTGAAAAAATGCCCAGCATCACTAATTATCAAGGAAATCCAAATCAAAACCACAATGCAGTAATACCTTACAACTGCAAGAATGGCCATAATTTTAAAAATCAAAGAACAATAGATGTTGGCATGGATGTGGTGAGAAGGGAATACTTTTACACTGCCTGTGGGAATGTAAACTAGTACAACCACTATGGAACACAGTATGAAGATTCCTTAAACAACTAAAAGAACTATTGTTTGATTCAGCAATCCCACTACTGGGTATCTACCCATAGGAAAATAAGTCATATGAAAAAGACATTTACACACCCATGTTTACAGCAGCACAATTCACAATTGCAAAGATATGGAAACAGCCTAAATATCCATCAACCAGCAAGTAGATTCACAAAATGTTATATATATATAAATGTTATGTGTATATATATAAATGTTATATATATAAATGTTACATATATAAATGTTTATATATATATATATGATACACACACACACACCCCATGGCATATTACTCAGCCATAAAATGGAATGAAATAATGGCATTTGAAGCAACTGAATGGAGTTGGAAACCATTATTCTTAAGTGATGTAACTCAGGAATGGAAAAACCTAACATTGTATGTTCTCACTTATAAGTGGGAGCTAAGTTATGCAGATGAAAAAGCATAATAATGATATAATGGACTCTGGGGACTCAGAAAGGAATGGTGGGAGGGTGGTAAGGGACAAAAGACTACGCACTGTTTGCAATGTACACTGCTTGAGTGATGGGTGCACTACAATTTCAGAATTCACCACTGAAGAACTTATCCACATAATCAAACACCACCTGTTCCCCCAAAACTATTGAAATAATAATAATTTTAAAAAGACTATGTGAGTGAGAAATATAACAGGAGCAACTGAAGTAAGATATCAGAGAATTGGGCTGGGCGCAGTGGCTCACGCCTGTAATCCCAGCACTTTGGGAGGCCAAGGCGGGCGGATCACAACAAGAGATGGAGAACATCCTGGCCAACATGGTGAGACCCCATCTCTACTAAAAGTACAAAAATTAGCTGGGTGTGGTGGCACGCGTCTGTAATCCCAGCTACTCAGGAGGCTGAGGCAGGAAAATCGCTTGAACCCAGGAAGTGGAGGTTGCAGTGAATCTAGATCGCGCCACTGCACCACTCCAGCCTGGTGACAGAGTGAGACACTGTCTCAAAAAAAAAAAAGAAAAAAAAAGATATGAGAGAATTATATGACCAATTCTTTAGCTCTGGATTAAGCAGAAAGTCAGGAAGCTATGTTGTAATCAGAGTATTGGGAGGGAAACTATGGTGGGGAGAATTAGGCAGTTTTATAAAGTTTTCTGCCCATTACTAATATAAATCATTGAAGGGATAATACACATTTATAAGTATATAGCAATATTTGAATACCCCTGGGAAGTTTTCATCAGAAGGATCAAGGTCTCATACACTGTCTTTGAGAATTTTCCTTAATTAAGGCTTTGCTCCTTAGACACACAAACCCAAATATTATTTTTTTCAAGACACAAGAGCAAATCCATCTCTTCAAGGCAGACTCATGTTAACCCTCCACTGAATGAGTCATGAGGCTGCTATATATGCTCCAATGGAATACTTCTTTACATATGTTAGAATCCTCATGTGAACATGATAGGAGACTCTCTAGAAATTAAGAAACATGGGACATAACTTCTTTGAATTTATCTTAGTGACACCATTGCATGTCTTCATCAGATATGTACAGAGGTGCTCAAAGAATTATTTATATAGAAAAATATAGCAAATAACCTAAATCGATCACATGCATATTAAGTATAGTAAAAATATAAAACTACAGTTTTACATCTTAACCATTTAAGAAATGACTCTGTATGTTACGAATAAGAAGGCTCTGCATTTTAAAACTATATTCAGTATGGCTTTAAATAAAGAACATATGGGGAGTAAAATTATAATCAAAATACTAAGGTATTAATTTACAATGAGAAATACATATACTTCAGTAATCAGAATACTCATGTCTAGATGATCAACCAATTTTCTCTCTAAAGTCAGGCCTATCTGGGAAACCATATAATAATTAAGAACTTGCTCCATGAACATGGAATTAGAATAAGAGGATTTTGTTACTGAAATCAATGTTTAATAGTGTTAAGAGAGTTTTCTGTATCCGTTTTTAGACAATGGTGATGGTGTTTCTATTAGAACAGGAAGAGCTGAAGGTTGTTGGCTACACTCTGCTATAGACTTTTCCTTGGAAAGTACGGTTTAGCAAATGTGACCACAGAGTTCCAAAGACTTTTGGGCTAATTAAGGGCCCCTCCCTTGGGCAAATTGTATACAAAGGCACATCTAAAGTTTATGACTTTCCTTTTTCCTTCTTTATAATTCATGTATGAATACTCTCATTATTGGACAAATTATTTCTTTAGTACCTTCATTCAGGAGGAAGACCAAATTTTCAATGGTTTACTTTTGAAGCAACTTAGTATTTCCCAGCTCTGATACAGTTATGTAAAAATTTTACAGTTTAAATTTCTAGGAACAATCTCATTCACCCATTTCCAAATTCTTCAGGGAAGCTTCTCCTTAAATCTCATGTGTTGAATTTGTAGGTTCTCTCATACATTACTCTTTAATTGTTTGGGAATCTACTCTACATGAGAGAAAATGAATATCTACTACAGAATATTTTAAAATCTTGTGTCACATCCTAGCTGATTCAAATACAAGCCATCAAGAGACCTCCGCCGTGAGCCACAAAAAGGATCTAGGACCAACTAGGAACAACTCTAAAAGTAAAACTTGATTCTGAATGAGACAAGCCACGGTTCGAATCCAGAGGGAATTAATGACATCAGGAAGAGGCAGTATATGAAATGATGTAGTTGGCAATGTCATGATGCTGAGTGATGTCCTCAGTTAGAATGAGAACCCTCTGCAGCAGCTCAATAAATTTGAAAATGTGCCAATTTCTCATAGAGAAAGTATACTGTTAATCAATTCACAGTAAATGAAACAAAGCTCATGTAACAAGGTCAACAGCAGACAAAACAAAACTAAGGGCAAATAGCATTAACAGAGATAAAAAGAGAACCTACATAATAGCCTACATAATGTGAAACAATCTACCAATATGATATTATAATTAAACTTACATATATTTGGTTGGTGCAATTACTTTTGCACCAACCTAATACCGAAAAAGGTAATTTTTAAAAGGTAAAAGGAAAATGTTATAATATTATAAGAAAAATACTGACAAAACCTTAATAAAAAAGGAATTTTCAGAAACTGACAAAACAGTAAGACAAAAAAGTAACATATAAAACTTGAACATCACACTTAACTGACTCTCTTTATTAAATATAATTAGAACACTGTGGCCACCAACATACAAATATTCAACCTTTTTAAGCACAGATAAAAACTTTTACCTATATTGCTCTACTGTTAGACACACAGAAATCTCAACAAATACTTGAAAAATTACTATCTCACAGATCATGTCTCTCACCATAGTTAAACAAAAATGAATAGTAAAAATACAATACTGTATATGTTTGGAAACTGAAAATGCATTTCTAAATAGCTCACAAGTTAAAGAATAAATCTCTAACTAAATTATATGATAAAGAGGAAATCATTAAATATGGCTGCTAAAGAGTAAAGGAGAAATTATGAAACATTTAAAATTGGATACCAATGAAAGAATTGCATTTAAAAAACTTGTAGAAAATTGACAGACAAGTTTATAATCTGAAAGATTTGATAACTAAGACACTAAAAGTTAATAAAATAGAAATAAATGAAGAAATTATCAACAAAAGTTAGGACATTAGAAAAACTGGTAGAAAAAGACAGACTGAGGAAGAGAGAGAGCAAAGTAAAAGTATTAGAAGTTAAAAAAAGAGAGATAAAACCACCAAATATGGTAGATACTTCAAATCAAAACACTATAAAAAATGAAATTTTAAATTTCAAAAACATGTACTTTTCTAAAACATATACACATTATCAAAACTAAAAATAAGTAGAAAACTAAAGAGTTATGAATATTTAAAAATAATTAATCCAAAATCAGTTATCACTAAAATATATGAACTGAGACAATTTTAGAAATTATTCTACAAAGCCTTTAATAAACAGATAATCCCTATTTTATAAAATATGTTCAAGAATCTTGAAAAGAGGAAAAGCTACTCAACTCATTTCACAAAGTTAGCATAAGTATGTTTCCAAAACCAGGCAAGACTATTCATGAAGCTTGAAAAAACAGATTCTAAAATTTGTATATATGAGTAAAGAGCCAGAAATAGCTATGACAATTTTGAAAAAAAAGGAAAGGAAGAAAGAGTGGGAATGGGGGTGGTGCTCACTGGACAATGGAACATAATAAAGAGCCCAGAAATGTAGCTGCACATAAATGGCAGCTTTACATACAAGTAAATATTTACACTTTGGTGAGAAAAAAACAGATTGTTTAAAACAAAGGACTGGGTCACTTTGCTATCTATATGGAAAACAATTTATTTCTCTATGGATAGAAAAATCAAGTCAAAGAAGGAAATTGGATTCCTCCACACACCATAAACAAAATCGATTCCAAACAGCTTAAGAAAATATTATATAAAGAATAAAACTTAACAACATTTCAGAAAAAAAGAATGGAGACGATTTTACAAACTTAGTAAAGAGGAATATGTCTTAAACAATAAACGTAAAGGGGAAGAAAGTAAAGACTTCATTAAAGTTCAAAACTATGCTATTATAATAGATTCCATAAACCTAGTTAAAAGACACATTTGTTTAATTTCAAGACACATCCTTGAAAAAGATAATTGGATGTTTGTTACACAGCAAACAAGGAAAAAGTATTCAGATCCAGTAGATAATATACAACAGATAAGTAAACAGTAGTTACCTAATTAAAATTGGGCAAAAGTTATGAACATTCACAGATGAGGAAACCCCAATGGCCAATGAAAATATACTCAATCTCCCTCATTTAAATCAACACAAATTTAAGATTATATAACTTTTTATCCCAAAAATATTGACAAAAAATTGTAAGACACTAAGAGTTGATGTAAGTGTGGTAAAGAGGATCTAATATACAAGGTGGGTAAGAGTATAAATTGGAGAAACAATTAGAGGGTAGCTCATTAAGTTAAAGATGTGTAGGCATTAAGTCCAATAATTTTATTGCCTGGCATATGAACTAGAAATTAATCAAAATACATGTACAAGGAAACTTAAACAATAGTGTTCATTTTCATAATAGAGAGAAATTGAAAACAAGTTAATAACCATCAGTAGGATAGCAATACAGATAAATGGTGGTACATTTCTACATGGAACACTATAAAGGGTTAAAATTAACAAAGCACATCCACAAGAATTAAAATTGATGATTTTTGGAAACATAATGTCGAATTAAGTAAGAAATTTACAGAATGATGCACTTTGCATGATTCTATGCACAAAAATATTTGAATATACATTCTTCTACATTTTCATAGATGCATATATAAATAGTAAAGGGAAAAAGGAAGAAACACTTTTAAGAATGATAGAAACCAACTTTAGAAGAGTGGTTACTCAAGAGCAAGAAGGAAACCACAGCATCTTCGAAGACTGCAAAAAGGCCATCCATTATATGATAGCCTTTTTATATATTCTTATTAAAGAACTATAAATAGAATAAGAACTATAAATTATTATTAAAGAGCTATAAAATAGAATAGCAAAATAGTAACATGCTTAAACTTGGGTAAGTCTATGAGTGTTCATTGTATTAAATTTTATTACTTTACGTTTTCTTAAACTTTTATAATTTAAATAAAACTTCAAAAAATTAAAAAAGAAAGTGAGAAAATCAGTTGCCTCTGTCTCAGTGCATCCCTTTAGGTATATGCTTACAAACCGAGGTACTCGTAATTTCGGCATGCACAGACCTGTGCCAGGGACTCAACAAAGTCACGTCGTAAATTAGCCACATCTTCTAGGAACATCAACTATTTTCAGGGATAGCAGAGTACCCATAATTATGACAATAAAACAAATATACATTTCATGAGGAAGAGTTTGAGTTGCTTTTTATTATCTCTAAACTTCACCTCCATTCTACCTTTTCTCCACAAGATTCTTCACTATCACCTGTTGCCACTATTGGAGGTATTTTAGTAAAAATATTTTTTAAATATTGCCTTTGGAGAAACTGCATGTCCCCATCAAATTCCCTTATAAACAAAAATCTAAATCAGAATGAAGAACCAAAAGGGAGGAAATAGTCTCACATGGATTTACTCAGCATTTGATCTCTTCTATTGTCAAACCTCTTTCTTCAGTTTCATTATTTTTATATTTGTTGGAAACATAATAGCCAGACAAACACCAATGAATTTCTTTTACTGAATTGTGTTTCAGTGTGATGTGTTCATCCTCTACTGAGGGTCAGTGTGTAAAAACCTTACAAAACCACAAGAACACTGCTGAAAAATGATCATATTATACAATGCCATTTTATAAAGAACCTCAGTAGCAGTTTTTTCTGGCCTTCTTTCAAAGAAATCTTTGCTTTTTCTAAGTTATTGGTTTGTCATTATATTTTGAACAAAGTGATTTGTGGAAGAGTAACAATTTCCTTTTAAATTAAAGTAGTTCACCCAGTGCAGGTAATACTATGTAGTGACTTTTTCTTTTGTTTATTCTTTTTTTTCCAACATAATTGATGGTTTAGCCTTATGTTCCCCCACTTCTGTTTATCCTTTTCCTTTCATACCCACTTTTAAATTTTGTGATTTTGTTCATTGTATGTAACTTTATAAAATACCATAGATCTTAAATAAAAAATAGTAAGATCATAAATAACAGCCAATAACATAAACATAAATACTTTGAGGTTTACCAACCATAGGTGTATTTCTGCTTCTCAACTATTTGAGGTTTTTCAAATCAAGCTAATTTCCCAATTTTTATTCTAGAATTAAAAGGAGTTTTTAAAATTTTAATTTATTCTTGATTTGGTCTTAATATGACAGTTAACTATACTTCTAAACTTTTCCCTTTGGTCAGATAGACAGTGTAAAATGCATTGTGTTTTGAGTCAAAAATCATGAATTCAAGAACTCACTCTGCCACAAACAAGTTATATAACTTTGACCAAGTCAGTGAGATTTTTATAAAGCACACTATCCTTGTCTGCAAAATGTGCCCACAGGGATGTTTTTAGCATTATGTTAGGTAATGTATATAAAACCATATTTCAGATCGTGAAGTTGCCTAAAAATATAAACCACAATAAGAAAAGCAAGTAATTTTGACATATAAAAACCTAAATTTAAATTCTGCTTCCATTATTTACTAGCTACAAGGCTTTGGGCCAGTTTCTTAATCTCTAAAATATCTGAAAAATTGAGATAACAACCTACTTCAGAAATAGCTAAGAGAACCAAATGAGGAATATATAAAAAAGAGTCTTGGAAAATATAAAACAATAAAAATGAACTATAATATTTATAAATCATTCTTCATGGACTATGCAACAATTATTTTGTTTCACCAGATCTTAAGGCATTGCCTAAAATATAATTAGTATTGAATAATTCATGTAAATTGAACTATTTTTTATAAATATAAAATACTTTTGAAGTGGGCCTAGTTTTTCTCATATACATTTTCTCTCAGAACTTTTTTCTGAATAACTGGTTGAAAGCAAAACAAGAATAATAATAATAATGAATTAGCCAAGAGTCATATTTATACAAACAATTGACTTTTCTGATATTTTTTCCCACTTCATTCATTGACACATTAAGTAATTTTCAAATAATTCAAAAATATATCTTTAAAAATATATAGAAATGAAAAAAAAATGCTACCATTAACACATGAAATATAAGTCATCTCTGTGTTGGAAATTCTTTTTGGAGATATCTTCCCATGCATGTTTTCTTCTAGTGATCCATTTTATCTTTCTGCATATCATCTAACATTTATTCACCCACTCATGACAAATATATGTATGGATGCATGCTGAATTCACATTTGCCTGTGTGTGTATTCATCACTATGTACTGGATACTATTCTAAGTACTAGGGCTGTCCTATTCAGTAAAACAGAATCCCAGTCTTACAGAGTTTACATTCACATAGGCAAATACTGATGATAAAAATATATATACAGTAAATACAAAAATATATGTACAGTAAATACATGATATTGAGATGAACAGTAGCATGAAGATTTATCAAAGAAGCATAAGGAAATAGAGAGTTGGATATGGTGGAGGGAGGGAATATTTCCACTTTGCTTAAGGTGAGCACAAAAGGGGTCTATGACAAGAAGCTACGTAAAAGAGATGAGGAAATTAAAAATGAGGAAAGAAGCAATGTTGATGTATGGCATATGTGAATTCCAGACAGAGAGAAAAAACAAATGAAAGGTCCCAAGGTTGGAGCACCTTTGGCATTTTCAAGGAAAAATAGGGAAGTCTATGTACCTGGAGTAGAATAAGAAAGAGGAAAACTAATAGAAGGTAAAATCAGAGACGTGGTGGAGGTTGAGTTCACAGGGACTTGATAGGATTATAAAGATATGACGATTGCATTTTGAGTTAAATGAAATAGGAAAAATGCAGTGAAACTGAAAAGGAGTGCATGACTTAGGGTAAGTTCTTCCATATAGGAAGAGAAAGTAGACAGCCCTCCACTCTTGGCCCTAATGGAATAAGGATCAAGATGAGAGTCAGAGGTGAAGCAAAAGGGGCCAAACTTGAGTCAGGAGCCTACAGAAACTCTAAACATCTAGGAGGAAATTTAGGAACATAATAGCAAGGGTCTTCTTTCTCCAAAGCTTGAGAGACATTGAAAACATCTAGGGATAGTCTTGTAGGAGAAGAAGGAAGGAAGGGAAGGAGGTGGGTAGCTCAGTGCTGTTAGAGGAAGGTGGCTAGAGACAGGAACCAGAGGCAGCGCTCCCAGTCCCCAAGGCCTATGTAGAGGGGCATAGAAGTTTTTGCATGCCTCAGTAAGGGTTCAAGGTACTGAGAAGACTGTTGAAATAACAGAAGTCTGGGGTCAGGATTAAGAAATTGTGGGGAGTTTTTAGTGTACTTGCATGCAAATAACTGGGACCATGAATCTCAGTAGTGGTTGCCTTCATGACAACCAAGGAGGCCAGCTGGGACTAGTAGCACTATCCTCATTGCCACCAATCCACCCAGATGCTATCTGAAGGTGAAAGGAAACCCAAAGAATCTCTTCTTTTTTCAAGAGAAATTGTCTAAAACATGAAGAGACTGGGAGATCATTAATTGTCAATTTTTCGTCCCACCAGCCCTCCCTGAACCGTATTCAATGACATGGAGGTCATGAGAAAGATTAGATTAGTTACTTATAGACCACACCATCCAGTTGCAATTTATAAATTGTGACCCTGCCCTACACCTAGAATCCAGAAATCCTCTCTCATATATCATTTATCTAAGATCTGTGCCATACATTAAAATGATTTTTCCCAGTTTGTGTGAGTAGTTATATAACAAATAAAAATCTACTTTAAAAAGTAAAGACATTTACTACCAGCTCGACTTTATAATAAAATCAAGTTTGTTTGAAAGTTTGATAAGACATCTGTCCCATAGAAACGACTTATTAGGCAAAATCTGTAGATGTTGGTCATTCGCTAAAGAGCCCCATTTTCTCCTCACCCCCCAATTTACTGAATGGGTCTACTAAAAGCATAAGCTTTTTAGTCCTATAAGTAATTTTAAAATGATTATTCTAACTGAACCGCTCCTAAGATTTACTATCTATATCAAGCGTAAACAAAACACTAGATCTCAGATTCAGTAAGGAACATTTCCATTTCCTTTCTCTCCATGTAAGCTCGAGGCAGACATTATGATTTTGAAAGTAATATTTATTTGGATAATATCAGAAAACCAGCCTAAACAAATTCTTTCTTCTCATGCTATTATTCTGAAACTTCCATGGCTATTTTTGTATTCATTTTTCTTTCCCTCTTCCTTACAATCCTTATAACTTTATCCTCACTGGAGTTATTCTGTGTTGGAGCAGATAAATAAAATGAATTCTTATGCTGTATTAGCCTAAGGGCAGTAGACATGATAAGAAAAGAGAAGTAGTGGTCACAGTCGAAGGATGTGCTTTTCAATAGTGATTTAGACAATTCAGGAAAACTTACTCATCTCTTTCCATATCTGCTAGTGTGACCACTGTATTCCTCTTTTTCAGATTGCCTTCAGGGTTATCTGCTGTTTGAGTGTCATTACAAAAGTCAGGTCTGCTCAGGATCATGTCAAATAATTTATCCCCATGTCCTCATTTTAACTCCCCATTGCTTCTTCTCAGCCCTGTGCTCTGGGTCCTCACCACACATCAGGTCATAGAAGCTGGGTGCCTCCTCGCATTGCTTTCTTTCTTATTATGAATACAAGAGTTATGCAAACCCTGCAGGAGTGTCTCAGGTTATGTGGTTTTCCCATGACATTTAAACGAACCCTGAGCCTCTTGTGGGAAGTAAAATAAGGCATCCTTAGAAAGTGTTGTATCTACAGTTTACTGCATTGGGATTACTATTCACTCAACTAAACATGATTTCAAAAAGTTAATTGTATTTTCTAGATATCTTAAAAAGAAACCAATATATTTTTAATAACATGCTGCTTTAACTTTGCCTAGAATCTTACTCCCTGCCCCCAAATTTAACAGCTTAGCTTTTCCATTGCCTAAGTAATTGCCTTGTATTTGAATAACACGGTTTAATCAGGTTTTTGAAAGCTTTTATTACATCATTTTAAAGTGGCATAAATAATGTAAAGTAAGCCTAATTTCACATTAGACACCTTCTATGGTGACTTATGCAGCTCAAGTTTTTTTTTTAGTTTTTTTTTTTTAATTAAGGCGATTCCAGCAGTCATTTCTGACTTCTGTGGCATCTTTCTGCAAATCCTATCCACTTTACTGCTACACCGAAGTTCATTTGTGTCATTCAAATCTTTGCTCTTTAAATATCCACTTATAAATTTATTATGGCAATACATTCATATCTTTACATTTAATCTGAAACTTCGATAACAAGCAGGAGATGGAATAAATGAGTAGCAGACACACTTGACAAAGTTAAAATGCTCTCCTGTCAGTGCCCATATGAACTATTACCATGACAGAAGAGCATTTTAATTTTGTCCAGTTCTTCTTTCTCCTTTTCACTCTGCATTTCTCCTTCTCCAGCTGGCTATGGAAACTTTGATAAAAGATCCAGACTTTAAATGCCCAATATCCTCACAAAAAATGTCGGAGAATGTTTTAAAATCATAGATTTTGAATGACACAGATGAACTTCACTTGCAGCACTGCTGCAATGGGGAATTTATCATTTTGTTAATTAAGAAGGGTTTTCCAATAGTCACTCCAGAAATTGCCTCTGGAATATCATTAATTAACAATCTCACTTCCACCACGGGAGGGAGGAATGAGGCTGAGCAGCAAAACTCACAGAAGGAGTAACTGTTAAAATACACAACACACACACACACACACACACACACACACACGCACTTGAAAAGCACCAGACAAATCTGGAAAAGAGGAGGGGAATGAATTACTTAACACAAATATTATAGGATCAACAGAGTTAACAAAAAATCCAATTCAGAGCATTTAAAGCTATCTTAGTTCACAGGCCTTATGCTAGTCCTGAAATAAAGTCAACAGTTTAGAAACTCTTTATCTGAACTAAATAATTTACCATGTTGTTTGGAATTTAAGGGCTTTCCCCCCCAGCTCCCACAATGACTGCTTCCTTTCTAGGGAAGAAGAAAACAAGCCTGTTTTTCCCCCCGGTTTTCTTATTTGTTGAGTATCCAGGTAACAAACTACTTAAAATCAACCAAACAAAACTTGATAATTGGCCCTATCCCCATCTGAGCCACAGAAGGATGTAACCATGGCAACCTGTCGTTTAGAGCAGACCATCTCACGTACCTTTCAGAATTTAAGCATATGAGAACTTATCCATTCCCAAGTAGAATTATCGTGCCAGGAACATTTTGTTCTTTATTGCAGAGGAAGTATAAAGCCAGACTCTTAAATTGTTCTCAACAAGGTGTTCAGGAGAAAAGGAGGTTCAGTAGCCACGAAAAGATGCAGATACATACACTAATCTAAAGTTCTTTCTGTTGAGGAATAAACAAGAATAGACTTGAGGAAAGGGCAATCATTAAAGCTGTGGTGACTATAGCAGAATAGCTTGGTTGAAACCTAAGTTTTCAAAGTAAGAATCTTTTCCAGTGAGGAAAACAGCAGCCGACTGACACAAACACAGACCCTCCTTGATTTTAAAGGAGTTTGATCTTCATAGTCACTTTTAGCACATACCGGAAAGTATTATTTCCCTCACATCCTCACATTTTTGCTGGTTTTCTTCAGCAATCAAGGCTTACAATAAGACTTTACATTTTTGGATTTCATAATACATGGAAACTTTTTTTAAATTTTTTTTATTTTTTACTTTTGTCGTTGTTGTTGTTAGTATTTAGTGACAGGGCTCAAACTGGCTGGGAATGTTCTGGTAGACTCTTAATCTTCAGGTGTCTCAAACTGAATATAAAAGAGTTTGGAAAGTGTTTCTTATTGAGAAGACCAAGTCGCTTTTCTGTAACCATCAAAATACGGGTAATCACAATTAAAATATGTGATCAGTTTTAATTGTAGCAATGAAACTGACAGACAACTTCTCCATTCCCACTAGAAAAATTTTAGAGAGTAAGAATATAAAAAGAGAACCTAGTGTCAAATTGTAAGACTAGCCAGAACGAAGTAAGTTTTGTTAGAGCCAAGTGTATTCTCTCTGTAATCTCTACATCAACAGGCTATAATGGGTGTCTGAAGAAAAATCAAGGGTGGATTTTGTCCTTTATATTTAACATGCTCTCAAATTTATATTTCTACATTACTGCAATATGGAGGTCACTGGGAACTGTGGCTAACACTTTTGTCTATGTACAATAGTGTGGCATCTGTGATAATTCTTTAATGCCTATTCACATCAACAAATACGTATTGAGAACCTACTCTGTGAGAGATACTCTAAAAAGAGTGGTGTGGCATGCCAAGAAGCAGTAGGTGATTTACCTCGAAGCTAATGTAACTTTAGGGCTCTTCCACTAAATGACTCCCTTGCAAGAACCTGGCAGTGATGCTAGCAATTTTTAAATTCATAGTTATTATTTTCCTTTAAAAACACTTCCACAATTGCATGATCTTTAGGCTCTGCAAAATCTAAATGGGCTGCCCTATCATCTCCCACTAAAGTTTAGTGGAAGCATCTAAAGACTTAGCACCATTTTTCGTTTGAAAGTGTTGCAAGAAACGCGATGAGGAGCCAATTGACAACGCTGCTACAGGTTTGGAGACTTCAGGGAGAGAAAGAACGTGGACTAGGCAGCACTGTAAATGTTGTGATGAAACCTGTAATAATATAATGAGGTCTGTTTTTCCATTTTGCACATCTATATTTAAGATTATTTTTAATATGTGAAAGTTCTTAACATTAATTTAAACCATTTGGAATTTTTGCTACCAAATATATGAAGTCTGAAGTAAAAGAATATAAGTGGAACAATATATAATTTGTCTAATACATAGACAAGTATAATGTATTTGTTGACAAAATACATTAGTATTTTGTGTTGGGCAGTATGTACAAATTTTAGGTACATTAAACTCATAATGAACCTACGAGATAGGTACTATGATTATCCCCATTTCACAGAGGAACCTGAGGACTGGAGAGATTAAATAACTTTCTGATAATTATAGGACTTGTAACCATTTAAAATCTTATCAGAAAAAAGTACGGTTTGCTGTAATAAAAGTAGGAACTCTTTCAGAATCTTGACTTGGAATTCTAAATCAGCAAGACCTCTCTTGAAAGCAATTTAGCAATATAATTTTTAACTAAAATTTTCATACCTTTGACCCCAAATTTTATTTCTAGGAGATTAACATAAAGAAATCATGTAAAATTAGACAAAGATTTATATATATAAATGTTCTCTTTAGCATCACGTATAGTAAGAAATAATGAGGATTTGAAATTAAAGATATGTTATTTTATTGGAATGGTGAGCAAATATATATGTTAGAGTGAAATACAGCCATTACAACTTTTGTTTTACATTTTGCCTAATATTATAATATAAAATCATTAAACATTTAAAATTCATATTTTTAAAAAGACTGGAAAAATATGTTAAAATGGTAATAATTGTTTGAGATTATGGCCATACAGGTGGGAAAGTTCTATATACAGTTGAAGGTATGAAGTTGGAACTGGTTAGTAAGACATATCTGAAACTCAATATAATGATGAAATCATGAAAATAATGATGAAAGTCAAAGTAAATCACTCAAGATCAGATGAGATTGTAATATGGTTTGTTTTTTTTTTCAATGTTGTGAAGATTCCCTAGACTTTTGAAATCTTCTAAGTTTGTGTTGCATTTATAATAAAATGATTTTAAAATGGGGGATCGGCCGGGCACGGTGGCTCATGTCTATAATCCCGGCACTTTGGGAGGCCAAGGTGGGTGGATCACTTGAGATCAGGAGTTTGAGACTAGCCTGGCCAACATGGTGAAACACCATCTCTACTAAAAATACAAAATTTAGCCAGGCATGGTGGAGTGGCGCCTGTAATCCCAGCTACTCGGGAGGCTAATCAGGAGAATCAGTTGAACTCTAGAGGCGGAGGTTGCAGTGAGCCGAGATCGCACCACTGCACTCCAACTTGGGCAACGGAGTGAGACTCTGCCTCAAAATAAACAAATAAATAACAACAAATTAGGAATTGTTGAAAACTGAAGATGTTGAAGAAGGATTTCAAGTTCCTAAAATACAATGAGATGTATATGAGAAAAGAGGGTGAGGGCAGCCCAGGGTCAGTAGTAGAATGAGTAAAAGCTTGCAGTAGAGAATGTGCAAGATGCATCTGTGGACAAATGTCCAAATTTCATGAAATTCAGGATTCCCTGTATAAAGATAGAAAATAAATTTTATCTGTTTATGTAAATTCAATTATTGTGGCATTTTATGCCACGTTTGGAGTCTAAATCTTATCTAGTAATAATCATGTGTCCATATAGACTTTTGAGCCAAAGACTGCATGTAAAACTGGCCTTGTAGGAAGACAGATGGAGTAGCAATAGGTAGAAGACACAGGAGCCATAGAAGACTGAGATAAGCAGCACTCTGCCATAGTTTTCAACGCATATGATGATTAATTTTGAAACTACAGTAGTTAATGCATGATGTTGAACATATAGCCCACCATCATGGTCTGGCAAAAAATGTGCAGACTCTAGAGAAACAACTGGGTTTGGTGCAGAAAAATGTATGAGATGAAAATGATGAAAGAAGAATAGGCATTTTGGAGACTTTGAGTTCCAGTGAGTTGAATGGTATCATCTACTTTAAAAAGAAAATAAGAGAAAGAGAGAGAGAGAGGCACAGCTTATCTGGGATGAAAATGATCTCAAATTGTAATAGGTTTAGTTTGAGGAGATAGTGCACAAAGGGAGTAAGTCCCACAAGCAGCTGAGATATATAGAATTTTGAAGCTGGGGTAAACGAAACAAAAGTTTCTCTTATGACTCAAACGAACTCTCTGAGCCAGAAAAAGGAAGAAAAAAAAAAAAAAACAATCAACTTTGCCTGGTACCATCAGAGGGTGTTAGCAGTTACTCATTTTAAGTGTCACTTTGCAAACAGACTTAAACCAACCTTTTGGAACCTAACCAAAGTATAAATAGAAGAAGTTCTGTAAAGAGGAGGGCTATCAACATGGAAGTGAAAGTCAAAACCATGAGTCACAGTTGATTCAGGGAAAGCATACAAAAGAGAAAGAGAAATGGCCAAGAATTAAACTCTGGGAACATTTGCCGATAAGAAAAATATAAGGAAGAATTTAATTGCAAAATACAGTTTCTTTAACTACCCAAAACTCAGAAATACGAGGCCAAATTTGGTCGGATCAAATGTGGAAAACCCACACTGAAACCCCAGAAAGAAAAAGCCAGAGAAAAACCAAAACAAACCTTTTAAATCAGAATTTGGAGTTCATTGTTTATTGAAAATCAAGAAACTCTCAGAGTCAACCAGTATATGACTGTATGTCACAGAAGAAATTTGTTACTAAAACAAAAATTCTCTGGGGAAAATAAAAAGCAGATACATTTTAGTTTCGAATTCAATCACAAAGATATTAAGACTAAAATATATATTTACTTGAGATGTAGCCCAATTAGCTGAATTAACCTGTAATATTAAATTTGAAATGGTTATATTTTTCTTCTAAAATCACATATGTAAATAAAAATACATTAAAAATAATAAATAAGTACAGATTTTAAATGCTTTTGTATGTATTTTTTTCAGATGGTAAATATAGTGAACTGCTTTCTCTGTAAATGTTCCTCCTCTATGCATCATTTCAGAAAGATCCACTATACTCTTTTTCATAGACTCTCACATTTATGGGTTCTCAAGAACAATTTCACTTTCACTAGAATTAAAGCAAGTATGTTCTTTTTCCTGATGGCCAAATCCCAAGAAGTTTAGTTAAATTGAAGTTGGGCAAAGGTACTAAGTCTCAAGAGCACTTATTGGGAATCTGTGGGTGTGTCTTGTCACCAGGGTTACAGTAAAGCATGTTTCCCAGCTTGGAGGTAAGTGAAAGTGGCTCTAAAAACAATTATAAGTTTTAAACTGGCTTTAATGTGGTAACCAAAAAGGGTAAGGCTATTTTAACATATTTTTATTTGAATTTAACAATTGCACACATTTTTCTGTACTTTTTTCAAATCATATTTTTGAGAAATAATGCAATGAAGATAAATTTAAAGTCCTTCATATCTACCTCCACCCCCTTTCACTCCTTTCCTCCCTAAAGGCAAACTTCAGAAACTAAATAAATACTCAACCTCACCAGTAACCAGGGAAGTACAAATTAAAACCATGAGATACCATTTTACATACATCAGATTGCCCAGCATTTATAAAGCGTGACAATGTCAGGCTCTGGTGAGTCTGTGAGAAAACAGGGGTCCCCTATCCATATGATGGGAATATAAACTTGGAACTATCACTTTGGGGAGAAATTTGCCAGTATCTTGTAAATGTAGAATGTGTTTACTCAATGGCAGGACAATTCCACAGCTAGATTAAGAAAATATTCTTTCCCCTTTCTGGGCATATAGAAGGATTAAACTTCTAGTCTCCATGTCTGCAGGTGGGACTAGGTCTGGCCAATAATTTACAGTCAAACAACTTTGTCATGTGTTGCTGGAATGTAATTGCCAGTGTAAGACTCTCAAGCTCCATCTTGCCCTGTGAAGATGATCTTGGAAGCATATGCTAATGTGTAGGGGACACAAAATCAAGTCAGCCTCAGAATGCTGAGCCACATACATGGTCAGGAGCTGCCGTCAAGGATCATCTGAACCGGTTAACAGATTTTTATGTGGGGAAGAGATAAAATTTCTTTTGTTTTAAGCCACTGAGGTTTGGAGGTTCCTTCCTATGGCAGCAAAACTAGCTTATCCCAGCAAATACATAAATTTACATACCAGACAAAAATTCTTACTCACTTACACAAGAAGATACGGGCACAAATGCATTCTTTATAATAATAGAAAATAGAAGAACGTTTCAGTTTATGAGTAGTGCAATTAATTGTGGTATACTTTTATGTTTTCAACCAAAAACATAAAATAATTTATGTATATATGGATTAATCCTGAAACAAATTTTTGAGACAAACAAGTTGACATATGATATGCACAATATGGTAAAGTTAGAAAATAAACTGTATTAGCACAGGATATTGTATCAATAACTATCATATTCCCACTGTTTAGAACAGTTCCTGGCAGGTGATAGCAATAACTCAATAAATATCTGTTAAGTGAATAAATTATTATTGTGCAATGTTTAGAAATGTAGTATATACTATATAATACCTAGAGATTCATATATGTAATAAACAGTTATGAAACATGCTGGAACTACATTTTATTGGTTCATTTTAAATCCCACAAAGTAATTATAAGGGTAACTCCATTGTCTTGTAAACCCCAAATTAAGTTTTCCTTCTATTAGGACATTCTGATTTGACATTTGCTGTTAACATTACTTCAGTGCCAGTCTCCTCAGTAGTAAAGGACTGAAACAGTATCTACTGCACAATATTCTTGTGAGGATGAAATTAGATAGTATGACCAGAGTGCTCACAACAGAGAGTAGCATAAAGTAAGCAATCAATACCTATTAGCAACTATTATTGTTGTTGTTGTTATTGTTATGGCTGCCATTGTTTCTTATCTGGCTTTAAACTATAGATCACTTTATTTTATACTTTTTAGTATTTGCATAATGATGTAAAATACCTACAGGAATTAATGAATCAAATGTCCTCTTACATTGCCAGCTTCTTGGCAATATACTAGGTTTGTAAGTAAACTATTTCAACATCTAAACTTTTATAATAACATGGAGTTCAATACTATACCTAAATTTGTGAAACTAGAATATAGAAGAAAAAGAAACTAAGTTTAGGGGAGAAGTTTAAGATGTTGGCCCCCTTTTTTCTTAAGTTTCTCAATTGTATTTCATAATATAAAACCAGATAGAAAAAATGATTGTGAGTGTGTATGTGTGTGTGTTATACCAAATAAATATTGCCATTAGCCATTTGAAGCTTACAGGTTAAATTATAATTGAGTATGTAGAAGTTCAAAATTCAAAGCTATTTTCTCCACTGATGAGAGTGAACTTTAGTTTGGGATTGTACCCATAAGAGCAGCAAATTAAAAAACTAATGGCCCTCTAATTAAAAAAATCAAAGATAATAGATGTTGGCATGGATATGATGAAAAAAGAACTCTTTTACACTGCTGATAGGAATGTAAACTGGTACAACCACTATGGCAAACAGTATGGAGATTCCTTAAAGAACTAAAAGTAGAACTACCGTTCAATTCAGCAATCTCACTACTGGGAATCTACCCAAAGGAAAATAAGACATTATACAAAAAAGACACATGCACACGCATGTTTATAGCAGCACAATTCCCAATTGCAAAAATATGGAACCAATTTAAATGCCCATCAACCAACAATTGGATAAAGATAATGTGGTATATATACACCATGGAATACTACTCAGCCATAAAATGGAATGAAATAATGTCTTTTGCAGCAACTTGGATGTTGGAGGCCATTACTCTAAGTGAAGTAACTCAGGAGTGCAAAAACCAAACATAATATGTTTTCATTTATAAGTAGGAGATAAGATATGTGGATGCAAAGGCAAAAGAATAATAAACTTTGGGTACTCAGGGGGAAAGATGGCAGGGGGGCTAAGGGATAAAAGACTGCATATTGGGTACAGTGTACACTGTTCATGTGACAGATACACCAAAATCTCAGAAATCACCACTAAAGAACTTATCCCTGTAACCAAAAAGTACCTGTTCCCTAAAAACTATTGAAATCAAATAAAATGATTTAAAAAAATTAATGGCCCTTATTGTCCTTACCAAACTTTCTGAGCCCTGGAATGCCACCTAAATAGAATTCCTTTCACTAACCCTTCGCAATCTTTCTGTTTCTCACTGACAATCACTTAGAATTCTAATATAAAGATAAATTAAATTGGCCAGATTTAATTTTTTGTAATTTTAATAAGATTAAATGTGAATTCCTACATTGCTTTTTTAAAAAGATGCAAACATTGGTAGACATCTGCTCACCATATATTTAACTTCCCTTTAGACAGTGTTCATTTTGGAAACACACATTTGTGAGAAAGTGATAGTGGGTATCCAAAACAAGCATCAATTTACAACATCTTACTTTAAATGGACATGATGGCTTTACTGTTTCACGTGGAACAACTTTTCTGACTACTCTGTCTGTGCCTGAAGGAAATATAAATTCTAAAAAAGGCTGAGTGACTCCCAAAAATCAGGCAAAGTTTACCTTATTGCCAAAGTTTAGCATGAAAACGAGTCACATAAATGCATTCTATGTCTATTGTATAATTTCATTTTTCTTTTAACGTATCTCTTTTCTATGGTAAAACCTATAATTAATAAATATGTTTGTTGAAAATAATGCAGTCAATATTAGGGATTTTTAATTTTCAGAAAGTAAACACTGCTTTGCCACTAAACTTTATCCTTGGAGAATTTTTTATCTTGTTGGTTTTAATAGAAATAAAAACTCATTAACAGAAAATTTTTTATCCAAACCATTACAACTTCATCATTTTAAATCACAGCTCATTAAAACAATTATAATCAAATGTTTCATTTTTTTCCCTTGTGTGAAACAGCTGAAAAGGTTATGTTTGTTTTTCTTTATCTAAATCTCTGAGTGACATAAACAGGCTACATAGATCTATATGCTGTTTTTCATTTATATTTCAATGTGTCTCTGATGCTAGTTTGAGTTAATTTATATTTATTTTAACATTATTTCTACAGAATTTCAAGACATTTAATACCATCCTCTCAAAATTCAAATATTGGCAGGTGATTGCTTAATGAAATTCAGTTACATTTCCCTGAAGGTGGACTCTATTTTGGACATCTCCAAATTTAAAAAAAAGATAAATTCTTAATGGTGATTTTGTCATCTTTTATATTTTGAAGTACAACACAACATACAATGTTATCTGAGCAATCTTGGACCACCAAAAACAAACAAACAAACAAACACCCTAGCTACAGGTAAGCAGAGCTCAATACAGCTACATATTTTCTGTTTTAAGAGCTGTGGGGAACTAATTGAAATGGTCTAGTCTCTCATTGTGTTCTCTTGTTGTTTTTATTATTTTTCATACTAAATACATATAAATTAAATATGAGTCGATATATAAGATTTCATTCAAATTGACCCACCCAGTTATCTGAATACCAAGATGCCTACCACCAGAAAGACATTTTAAATAGAAGCTTGGAATCTGCTGTGACTTCCCATATCAATGCTGTTCCATTGTATTGTGCCATATTTTCAGGTTCACCTTCCCTTTATTAACCATTACAATAATATATATAATTAATGTTTTAGTCACCAGTTAGTATCAAGTGCACAATTACCAACTTAAGTTGACAAAATTCTAGATGTACAACTAAATATTTTACATCACAACCCAGATAGCATAGGCAAATCTTTTGTATATGTAAATCGGATTATTATAATTTAGAAAATATTAATAAAGTCATTTATTCCATGTAGAGCACTGTCCAAAGTGCTATAAAAAGTATGACAAGATAAGGTCACCTTCCTGAAGTTCACATCACAATTTTTAAAGAATATTGCATGTACATATCAAAAAGATTACATATCATGATCAAGAGAGTTTCATACCAGGGATTCATGGTTGGTTTAACATATGCAGGTCAACAAATGTGATACATCACATAAACAAAATTAAAAACAAAAACCATATGATCATCTCAATAGATGCAAAAAAAGCATTTGACAAAATCCAGCATCACTTTATGATAAAAACCCTCAACAAAATAGGCATATAAGGGATTTACCTCAAACTAATAAAAGCCATCTATGATAAACCCACAGTCAACATCACACTGAATGGAGAAAAGTTGAAAGCATTTCCCCTGAGAACTGGAACAAGACAAGGATGCCCATTTTTACCACTTTTATGCAGCATAGTATTGAAAGTCATGGCCAGTGCAATCAGACAAGAGAAAGAAACAAAGGGCATTCAAATTGGAAAGGGGAAGTCAAACTATTGCCAATGATACGATTGTATACCTAGAAAATCCTAAAAACTAATCCCAAAAGCTCCTAGATCTGATTAATAAATTCAGTGCAGCCTCAGGATGCAACATTAACACACAAAAATGAGTAGCACTGCTATACAACAAAAATAATCAAGCTGAGAATCAAATCAAGAACTCAATCCCTTTTACAGCAGCTGAAAATAAATAGCATTCTTAGGAATATACGTAACCAAGGAGCTGAAAGATCTCCACAGGGAAAACTGTAAAACACTGCTGAAAGAAATCATAGATAACACAAACAAAAAGGAGCACATCCCATGCACATGGGTGGGAAGAATCAATACTGTGAAAACGACCATACTGCCCAAAGCAATCCACAGACTTAATGCAATTCCCATCAAAATACTATCATAATTTTCCACAGAACTAGAAAAACAATCCTAAATTCATATGGAACCAAAAAAGAGTCTGGATAGCCAAAGCAATGCTAAGCAAAAAGAACAAATTTGGAGACATCACACTACCCGACTTCAAATTATACTACAAGGCTACAGTTACCAAAATGGCATGGTGCTGTTATAAAAATAGGCACTTAGAATAGAAAACTTAGAAATAAAGCCAAACACTTACAGCCAACTGGTCTTCGACGAAGCATGCAAACATGTAAGTTGAAAAAGGACATCCTATTCAATAAATGGTGCTGGGAAAACTGGCAAGCTACATGTGGAAGAATGAAACTCAATCCTCATCTCTCACCTTATACAAAAAATAACTCAAGACAGATCAAAGACTTACATCTCAGACCTGAAACCATAAAAATTCTAGAAAATAATATTGTAAAAACTCTTTCAGAAATTGGCTTAGGCAAAGAATCCATGACAAAGACCCAAAAGCAAATGCAATAAAAATAAAAATAAATGAATAAATAAATAAGACCTAATTAAATTTAAAAGCTTCTGCACAGCAAAAGAAATAATCAGCAGAGTAAACAGACAACTCACAGAGTGGGAGAAAATATTTGCAAACTATGCATCCAACAAAGGACTAATATCCAGAATCCTCAAGGAATTCAAACAAATCAGCAAGAAAAGAAAAATTAAAAAAGGAAACAAATAGTCCCATTGAAAAGTAGGCAAAGGACATGAATAGACATTCTCAAAAGAAGATATAGGAAGAGCTGACAAACATACGAAAAAATTCCCAGCATCAATAATCATCAGGAAAATGAAAATTAAAACCACAATAAAATACCTCCTTACTCCAGCAAGAATGGCTATAATTAAAAAGTCAGAAACCATAGATATTGGTGTGGATGTAATGAAAAGGGAACACTTACACTGCTGGTAGGAATATAAACTAGTACAAACACTATGGCAAACAGTATGAAGATTTCTTAAAGAAGCAAAAGTAGAACTACCATTTGATCCAGCAATCCCACTACTAGGTATCTACCCAAAGGAAAAGAAGTCTTTATATAAAAAAGACACATGTACATGCATGTTTACAGCAGCACAATTCCCAATTATAAAAACATGGAACCAACCTAAAGGCCCATCAGTCAATGAATGGATAAAGAAAATGTGGCATATATACCATGGAATACTACTCAGCCATAAAATGGAAGGAAATAATGGCATTTGCAGCAAACTGGATGGAGTTAGAGACCATTATTCTAAGTGAAGTAACTCGGGAATGAAAAACCAAGTATCATATGTTCTCACTTATAAGTGGGAGCTATGCTATAAAAACACAAAGGCAAAAGAATGATATAATGGACTCCAGTGACTCAGAGGGAAATATGGGAGCGGGGTGAGGGATAAAACACAACACTTTGGGTGCAGTGTACACTGCTCGGGTGATGGGTACACTAAAATTGCAGAAAACACTACTAAGGAACTTATCCATGTAACCAAAAACCACCTGTACCCCCTAAAATTATTGAAATAAAGATAAAAATTTAAAAATATATTGCATGCACAATTGTACCTCTTTTTATCATCAGTTTTTTCCTGATGACTTAGGTTACAGATATTGTATTTTACCCATCCAAAAATTAAGAAAAGTAAAATTTTGATATGTAGACCAAAAGATGTTTTTACCTGACATTTTCTTTAATGTGTATTTCACCCAATTGAGTGACTATGTAAGGAGTCAAATATTGGGCAAATTAAGTGAACAAAAGTTCTAAATCAGTGTTATGTACTAGGTCCACGTTCCTTTTTAAGTTTCAAGTCATGAAAAAATAAAAGAAGGTTATACTATAAGATGCTTAAGGATTTGAACTGAATTTATTTGACTTGAATGAAATAAATTTCTTTCTAATGTGCTATATTTTAAATATTCAATAAAAACACTGAATGATTTCTCATGATATAACTTCAAATCCTTAACATTTAAAAGGATGTTAAGGAAGTCCACTTCTGTCCAGTCTTATTTTTTTGCCATGTAGCATAAAATATTGCCACAAGTTTCTTTCTAAGGATGGCAGGATTCAAATGGACAGCATAAGTTAGTTGAGTTTAATTTTACATAATCCATTTATCTATTACTTTTTGTATCAATACCTATGGCTCTCATCATTTAGGTCACCAAAAAGTCCAAAAACGTCATACGAAGATTTTTATTATTCTTGGTTTTAATATGGCAGATTTATTGTTAAATTAGTCTATGATCAGGACTACATGTAGCTGGTCATTGATTATAAGACCAAGATCTACTTAACTGTTGAAAAAATAAAATTAATCCTCATTCATTTTGATAATATATATAAATGTCCATTTCAAAATTTACATAAATCTTTACTTCAATGATATGGAGAAGAAAAAAGATTTACAAAAATATAATGAGAACTGTAAGAAATAGCTTCATCATATGAATTTAAAATGAGGTTCATAAGGCAAATAACTTGCCAAAGGGTAAGTTACAGATGTGGGACCTGAACTCATTCCACATTCCAGTTAGCCTGACTGTGTATAACAAATGATTGCAAAACTTAGTAACTTCACATCCACTGTGAGTACTGTTATCAAAAATAGATGTAATACAAAAATGCATATAAGTGTTGTTTAGGATGTGAAAAAATTGGAACCCAAAAACATCATTGGTGGGAATGTGTAACGGTATAGTAACTTTGGAAAATAGCTTGGCAGTTCAACAAAAATTTACACATAGAGTTCTCATATGACCCAACAATTCTACTCCTAGGTATACACCCAAAATAACTGAAAACATATGCTCATACAAAAACTTGTACATGAATCTTTATAGCAGCAGTATTAATAATAGCTAAAAAGTGAAAACAATCCAAATTTCCATCAAATGATAAATGTATAAACAAAATGCTGTGCATCCATATAATAAAAATTACTCAGCCATAAAAATGAGTAAAAACAAAACCTACTACATTAGCCTTGAAAACATTATGCTAAGTGAAAGAAGCTAGATACCAATGGCCACATAGTGTATGATTCCATTTACGTAAAATGACCAGAATAGGCAAATTCATTGAGAGATAAAATGGATTGTTTGCTAGGGAATGGGAGGAAGAAAGAATGGGTAGTTACTGCTGATGGATATGGGACTTATTTTTCAGGTGATGAAGATATTCTGGAATTAGACAGTAATGATAACTGTAAAACCTTCTGAATATACCAAAAACCACTGACTTATACACTTTAAAATGATGAATTTTATGGCATGTGAATTACATGTTAATATAATCAATATAATGCAATCAAATAAAAAATCTGAATGAAAACTAATTTTAAAAATGTCTTCACCAGGATTTCCCAGGCAAGATGGCTGAATAGGAACAGCTCCTGTATGAAGTTTCCAGCAATACCAATGCAGAAGGTGGCTGATTTCTGCATTTCCAACTGAGGTACACAGTTCATCTCATACGGACTGGTTAGACATTGGGTGCAGCCCACAGAGGGCAAGCAGAAGCAGGCTGGGACGTTGCCTTACCCAGGAAGTGCAAGGGGTCAGGGAACTCCCTCCCCTGGCATTTCCTTCCAAGGAAAAGATGTGAGGGAAAGTTTCCTTTCCCTCCAAGGAAAGATGTGAGGGACCTTGCAGTGAGGGATGGTGCTATCTGGCCCAGATACTATGCTTTTCCCATGGTCTTCACAACCCACAGACCAGGAGGTTTCCTCGGGTGCCTACACCACAGGGGTCCTGGGTTTCAAGCACAAAACTGGGCAGCCGTTTGGGCAGACACCGAGCTAGCTGCAGGAGGTTTCTTTCATACCTCAGGGACACCTGGAATGCCAGCAAGGCAGAAACATTCACTCTCCTGGAAAAGGGGCTGAAGCAAGGGAGCTAAGTGGTCTTGCTCAGCAGATCCTACCCCGACAGAGTCCAGCAAGCTAAGATCCTCTGGCTTGAAATTCTCACTGCCAGCATAGCACTCTGAAGTTGACTTGGAACACTCGAACTTGGTAGGGGTAGGGGTATCCTCCATTACTGAGGCTTGAGTATGTGGTTTTCCTCTCACAGTGTAAACAAAGCCTCCTGGAAGTTTGAACTAGGCAGAGCCTGCTGCAGTGGCAAAAAGCTGCTGTAGCCAGATTGCCTCTCTAGATTTCTCCTGTCTGGGCAGGGCATCTCTGAAAGAAAGGCAGCAGCCCCGGTCAGGGGCTAATATGTAAAACTCCCATCTCCCTGGGACAGAGCACCTAGGGGAAGGGGTGGCCATGGGCACAGCTTCAGTAGACATAAACGTTCCTGCCTGCCAGCTCTGAAGAGAGCAATGGATCTCCCACCACAGCGCTTGAGCTCTACTAAGGAACAGTCTGCCTCCTCAAGTGGGTCCCTGATCTCTGTGCCTCCTGATGGGGGGGACACCTCCCAGCAGGGTTCGACAGACACTTCATACAGGTGCACTCCGACTGGCATCTGGTGGGTGCCGCTCTTGGACAAAGCTTCCAGAGGAAGGAACAGACAGCAATCTTTGCTGTTCTGCAGCTTCTGCTGGTGATACCTAGGCAAACAGGGTCTGGAGTGGACCGTCAGCAAACTCCAGCAGAGCTGCAGAAGAGGGGCCTGACTGTTAGAAAGAAAACTAGCAAACAGAAAGGAATAGCATCAACATCAACAAAAAGGATGACCACTCAAAAACTCCATCCAAAGATCACCAACAGCAAAGACCAAAGGCAGATGAATTCATGAAGATGAGGACAAAACAGCACAAAAAGGCTGAAATTCCAAAAACCAGAATGCCTCTTCTCTCCAAGGGATCACAACTCCTCACCAGCAAGGGAACGAAACTGGATGGAGAATGAGTTTGATGAATTGACAGAAGTAGGCTTCACAAGGTGAGTAATAACAAACTCCTCCAAACTAAAGGAGCATGTTCTAACCCAATGTAAGGAAGCTAAGAACGTCGATAAAAGGTTAGAGGAATTGCTAACTAGAATAACCAGTTTAGAGAAGAACATAAATGACCTGATGGAGCTGAAAACCACAGCACAAGAACTTCATGAAGCATACACAAATATCAATAGCCAAATCAATCAAGTGGAAGAAAGGATATCAGAAGTTGAAGATCAACCTAATGAAATAAAGCATGAAGACAAGATTAGAGAAAAAAGAGTGAAAAGGAATGAACAAAGTCTCCAAGAAATATGAGACTTTGTGAAAAGACCAAACCTACATTTAATAGGTGTATCTGAAAGTGACAGGGAGAATGGAACCAAGTTGGAAAACACACTTCAGGATATTATCCAGGAGAACTTCCCCAACCTAGCAAGACAGGCCAACATTCAAATTCAGGAAATATTGAGAACACCACAAAGCCACTCCTTGAGAAGAGCAATCCCAAGACACATACTGGTCAGATTCACCAAGGTTGAAATGAAGGAAAAAACGTTAAGGGCAGCCAGAAAGAAAGGTCAAGTTACCCACAAAGGGAAGCCCATCAGAATAACAGCAGATCTCTCTGCAGAAACCCTACAAGCCAGAAGAGAGTGGAGGTCAATATTCGATATTCTTGAAGAAAATAATTTTCAATCCAGGATTTCATATCCAGACAAACTAAGCTTCATAAGTGAAGGTGAAATAAAATCCTTTACAGACAAGCAAATGCTGAGAGATTTTGTCACCATCAGGCCTGCCTTACAAGAGCTCCTGAAGGAAGCACTAAATATGGAAAGGAAAAAGCGGTAGCAGCCACTACAAAAACATACCAAATTGTAAAGACCATTGACACTATGAAGAAACTGCATCAACTAGTGGGCAAAATAATCAGCTAGCATTATAATGATAGGATCAAATTCACACATACCAATATTAACCTTAAATGTAAATGGGCAAACTGTCCCAATTAAAAGGCACAGACCAGCAAATTGGATAAAGAGTCAAGACCCATCGGTATGCTGTATTTGGGAGACCCATCTCACATGCAAAGACACACACAGGCTCAAAATAAAGGGATAGAGGATATTTACCAAGCAAATGGAAAGCAAAAAAAAAAAAAAAAAAACAAAAAAAAAAAACAGGGGATGCAATCCTAGTCTCTGATAAAACAGACTTTAAACCAACAAATATCAACAGAGAAAAAAAGGTCATTACATAATGGTGAAGGGATCAATTCAACAAGAAGGGCCAACTATCCTAAATATATATGCACCCAATACAGGAACACCCAGATTCATAAAGCAAGTTCTTAGAGACCTACAAAGAGACTTAGACTCCCACATAATAATAGCGGGAAAGTTTAACAACCCACTGTCAATATTAGACACATCAATGTGACAGAAAATTAACAAGGATATTCAGGACTTGAACACAGCTCTGGACCAAGTGGACCTAATAGAAATCTACAGAACTCTCTACCCCAAATCAACAGAATATTCATTCTTCTCAGCACCACATAGCACCTGTTCTAAAATCAACCACGTAATTGGAAATAAAACACTCCTCAGCAAATGCAAAAGACTGGAAATCATAACAGTCTCCCAGACCATGGTGCAATCAAATTAGAACTCAGGATTAATAAACTCACTCAAAAACCACACAATTGAATATTTTTCAGTTTCCATGCTCCTGAATAACTACTGGGTAAAAACTGAAATTGAGGCAGAAATAAATAAGTTCTTTGAAACCAATGAGAACAAAGACACAATGTACTAGAATCTCTGGGACACAGCTAAAGCAGTGTTTAGAGGGAAATTTATAGCACTAAATGCCCACAGGAAAAAGCTGGAAAGATCTAATATCAACACCCTAACATCACAATTAAAAGAACTAGAGAAGCAAGGCAAACAAATTCAAAAGCTACCAGAAGACAAGAAATAACTAAGATCAGAGCAGAACTGAAAGAGATAGAGACAGGAAAAGCTCTTCAAAAAATCAATGAATCCAGGAGCTGGATTTTTGAAAAGATTAACAAAATACACCACTAGCCAGACTAATAAAGAACAAAAGAGAGAAGAATCAAATAGACACAATAAAAATGATAAAGGGGATATAACCACTGATCCCACAGAAATACAAACCACCATCAGAGAGTACTATAAACACCTCTACGCAAATGAACTAGAAAGTCTGGAATAAATGGATAAATTCCTGGACACATACGCCCTCCTGTGACTAAACCAGGAAGAAGGAGAATCCCTGAATAGACCAATAACAAGTTCTGAAATTGAGACATTAATAGCCTACCAACCAAAAAAATCCAGGACCAGACGGATTCACAGCCAAATTCTACCAGAACTACATAGAGGAGCTGGTACCATTCCTTCTGAAACTATTCCAAACAATAGAAAAAGAGGGAATCCTTCCTAACTCATATTATGAGGCCAGCATCATCCTGATACCAAAACCTGGCAGAGACACAACAAAAAAAGAAAATTTCAGTCCAATATCCCTGAAGAACGTCGATGCGAAAATCCCAAATAAAATGCTGCAAACTGAATCCAGCAGCACATTAAAAAGCTTATCCACCATGAACAAGTTGGCTTCATCCCTGGGATGCAAGGCTGGGTCAACATTCACAAATCAATAAACAAAATCCATCACATAAACAGAACAAATTACAAAGTCACATGATTATCTCAAAGGATACAGAAAAGGCCTTCGATAAAATTTAACAGCACTTTATGCTAAAAACACCCAATAAACTAGGTATTGATGGAACATATCTCAAAATAATAAGAGCTATTTATAAAAAACCCAAAGCCAATATCATACTGATTCGTCAAAAGCTGGAAGCATTCCCTTTAAAACTGGCACAAGACAAGGATGCCCTCTCTCACAACTCCTATTCAACATGGTATTGGAAGTCCTGGCCAGGACAATCAGGGAAGAGAAAGAAATAAAGGGTATTCTAATAGAAAGAGAGGAAGTCAAATTATCTCTGTTTGCAGATGACACAATTTTATATTTAGAAAATCCCATCATCTCAGCCCAAAAACTCCTTAAGTTGTTAAGCAACTTTAGCAAAGTCTGAAGATACAACATCAATCTGCAAAAATTACAAGCATTTCCATACACCAATAATAGACAGATAGCCAAATAATGAGCAAACTCCCTTTCACAAATGCTACAAAGACAATAAAATACTTAGGAATACAACTTACAAGGATGTGAAGGACCTCTTCGAGAAGAACTACAAACCACTGCTCAAGGAAATAAGAGAGGACACAAACAAATGGAAAAACATTCCATCCTCATGGATAGGAAGAATAATATTGTGAAAATGACCATACTGCCCAAAGTAACTGATAGATTCAATGCTATTCCCAACAAGCTACCGATGACTCTCTTCACAGAATTAGAAAAAACTACTTTAAATTTCTTATGGAACCAAAAAAGAGACCATATAGCCAAGACGATCCTAAGCAACAAGAACAAAGCTGGAGGCATCACACTACATGACTTCAAACTATAATACAAAGCTACAGTGACAAAAACAGCATGGTACTGGTACCAAAACAGATATATAGACTAGTGGAAAAGAACAGAGGCCTCAGAAATAACACCACACATCTACAACCATCTGATCTTTGACAAACCTGACAAAACAAGCAATGGGGAAAGGATTCCCTATTTAATAAATGGTGTTGGGAAAACTGGCTAAACATATGCAGAAAACAGAAACTGGATCCCTGCCTTACACCTTATACAAAAATTAACTCAAGATGGATTAAAGATTTAAACATAAGACCTAAAACCATGAAGACCCTAGAAGAAAACCTAGGCAATACCATTCAGGACATAGGCATAAACATAGGCATAAACAAAGACTTCATAACTAAAACACCAAAAGCAATGGCAAGAAAAGCCAAAACCATGAAGACCCTAGAAGAAAACCTAGGCAATACCATTCAGGACATAAGCATAAACAAAGACTTCATAACTAATACACCAAAAACAATGGCAACAAAAGGCAAAAATGGGATCTAATTAGAGTAAAGAGCTTCTGCACAGCAAAAGAAACTATCATCAGAGTGAACAGGCAACCTACAGGATGGGAGAAAATGTTTGCAATCTATCCATCTGACAAACAGCTAATATCCAGAATCTACAAGGAACTTAAACAAATTTACAAGAAAAAAACAAATAACCACACCAACAAGCGGGCAAAGGATATGAACAGACACTTTTCAAAAGAAGACATTTATGCAGGCAACAAACATATGAAAAAAAGCTCATCATCACTGGTCATTAGAGAAATGCAAGTCAAAACCACAATGAGATACCACCTCATGCCTGTTAGAATGGCGATCATTAAAAAGTCAGGAAACAACAGATGCTGGAAAGGATGTGGAGAAATAGGAATACTTTTACACTGTTGGTGGGACTGTAAACTAGTTCAACCATTGTGGAAGACAGTGTGGCAATTCCTCAAGGATCTAGAACTAGAAAAACCATTTGACCCAGTCATCCCATTACTGGGTATATACCCAAAGGATTATAAATCATGCAGCTATAAAACACATGCACACATATGTTTACTGCGGCACTATTCACAATAGCAAAGACTCGGAAACAACCTAAATGCCCATCAATGTTAGACTGGATAAAGAAAATGTGTCACATATACACCATGGAATACTATGCAGCCATAAAAAAGGATGAGTTCATGTCCTTTGGAGGGACATGGATGAAGCTGGAAATCACCATTCTCAGCAAACCAACACAGGAACAGAAAACCCAACACTGCGTGTTCTCACTTATAACTGGGAGTGGAACAATGAGAACATATGGGCACAGAGAGGGGAACACCACACACCGGGGCCTGTCGGGAGGGTGGGGGAAAGAGGAGGGATAGCATTAGGAGAAATACCTAATGTAGATGACAGGTTGATGGGTGCAGCAAACCACCATGGCACATGTATTCCTATGTAACAAACATGCACATTCTGCTCATGTATCCCAGAACTTAAAGTATAATTAAAAAAAAAAAAAAAGAAAAATGACTTAACAATAATGTTTATTTTCCTCATGAAACTGCAGTCTTATCAGGACTTTGTGGGAACCTGAGGCTGGCTCAAAGGCTGAGATCTCAAATTATCTGGAGGCTTACTCACTCATGTCTAGTGCCTGGGCTGAAACTTGAACAGTTGGGGGTTGATCTCTAATTATCCAGAGGCTTACTCACTCATGTCTAGTGCCTGGGCTGAAACTTGAACAGCTCAGGGCTGCAATAGTTGAGGCTCTTTGTTCTGTACAGTGGCTTCAAGGAATCCATACTTCCTACATGGTAACTCTGGCTTCTTTGTCGTGTGTCCTGAGAGAAAAACAGAAGCCATATGCCCTTTTATGACCTAGCCTCCAAAGTCACACTGCATTACTTTTGTCATGTTCTCTTAGTAGAGGCAGTTGCTACACTGAATGGCCTGGGTTCAAGGGATGGGAACATAGAACCCACCTCCCAGTAGAAAAGAATCACTGTCACATTGTAAGAAGAGCAAGTGGAATGGGATATATACTTGGAAAACTATCTTTGGAAAATAAAATCTACCACACCACACTAATTGGTTATTACAAGGAATCTAAATTTACCATATTAATATTTGCTCATCTTTTGGGGGAGCATATGACAATATAGAAATAACAAAGGTATCAATTGGGCAGAAAAGAGCAAACAAAATATTAGATACTTTGAAATGACTTTTGATGATATCAACAAAATACTTCCTGCTTCTCTCTGAAATATTCCACTCTATGCCTAATACCCTACACAACTCACTTGGCACTAGTTTATAAAATTACTCTATGAGAGGATAAGTATTTAGTTATTCCCCAGTTTCACATTACCTTTTTAACTTAACTTAGGTCACTAAATTGTTACTTTTGGAACCGAATTTTCTTTTACAAAGTATGGAAACTCAG
Source organism: Macaca mulatta (assembly GCF_049350105.2). NCBI lineage: Eukaryota > Metazoa > Chordata > Mammalia > Primates > Cercopithecidae > Macaca > Macaca mulatta. The sequence continues at coordinate 96,444,658 of NC_133411.1, forward strand.
CTAATCTTTAGCAAAGAGTAAAGGATAGCTAAGATACGGATAATGAGGGAACTCTTAGCACTGCCCACACACCCCAAAACAAAGTATAGAAGGAATCAATAAATAGAAAATCATCTTCACTTGCCGGCCAGAATTCTGCTTTTCTGAATATGTGCTTCATCCATAATATAGAGTAGTAATTTGGAATCAATAGGAGAATGAAGATAGATTCATAGATAGATAGGTAGATGACTGATAAAGTGATGCTATGATTCTAAGTTTTCATGTCTCCATATTAATCTTGTAAAAACTGAAGATATATTTAAGCAAAAATTATTTTTACTACAATAAGTACTATTTAACCCTCTGCATTAGTTAGGATATGAAAGGCTATATTATTATAACAATCTCAAATTTTCAGTGGCTTAATACAACACATGTTGATTTATCTGTTATGCTAAGACAGCTGAAAACCCAGGTGACTCTCACTACAGCTACCCTCCATTCAGGGACCTGGTAACAGAGGCTGCTTTGATCTAGTAGCTTGCCATCTCAACGCAAGGCCTCCTCTATCCCACAGGCAGAAGAAAGATTCTGGAGAATCCAGAAGGACCATTCTATGCCTCAGACTAGGAATGGCATGCACGACTTTTACTCACATTTCAGTGGCTAGAAATAGAAATTAGCATTTCCTATCTGCAAGGTGACTGAGAAGTATGTAGCCTTTCCTCAAGAGGAAACGGAAAACAAGATGCCCATGAATCATAGGGCATTCATAGGGCAAATCGTCCATCACAAATTATTTCATTTTTACTCCAACTGGAAGAGGAAACACTTTGATGAATTCATGGATATCCTCCTCAGATACCCACATTTAGGAAATCTAATTGCCTGAATCTTTCTAATATCTACCCTCCCTACACTGAGTGCTTTAGAAGTCTCCTTTACACAGACCAAAAAAGAAAAAGGTGAATAGGTTATTAGACATTTTCTATGAGCACCAAACATGGCATTTGTAATTTGCAATGTCTCTAGGATTTTTGCATAACAATACTTTAAAAAGAGTAATTTCATTGGAAGATGGAGCTAGAGGATTTATTTTAAAGGTGAATTTTCATAGCAAGCATATTCTATTTGCAAAATTATATAGTGATGATTAGTAGGATGCTAACTTGCTGCCACTGATTGCAATGTGGATAATGTTCTGACATATTTTACTTTTACTTTTCAGTCTAATTCATATTAATCTATGACTATTAATCTTCTATTAACTTTTAGCATTTTCAACTAAATAGATCTAATTTGTTAATCTTAGATATCGCACAATGACCTGTGTCAAAAGCAATTGCAACTTTTTTTCCCACAAACCTGCCTGCTATCTCTTTCCATTCTGTCTTCTGCAGAAGTCTGTGTTACAGTATACTTTGATGATTGATATTCCATGAATCAACTGCATGTTGTAAATGGCAATTATTTAGCATAGGTGAGTTGCCTCCAATATGGCACCTTGTAAAGTATTAGTGGAGGTGATGATTCCAATTATGAAAATATTTTGCAACTATAAAATCCAGTAAGCTACATTGCAAGTCACTTGTCTCCATTCAGTAATAATTCCTAGAATGTATTGAGCAACTACTATAAGTCAGGAACTATTTAAATACCTACTTAAAGCTGTTAACCCTGACAAAAACTTTCAGGAGGGTAGTAGTATTTTCCCAACTTTACAATTAAAAGGCTGCATAATTTGCCTTAAAGCTACAGTGAGGCAATGGTTGAGTCAAGAGTCATATCGCAGCAGTTTATTCCAGAAACTCTTATGCTATATACGATTTGCACAGTTAAAGTGGCAGTTTGGGCTGGTAGTGGTGGTTCTCGTCTGTAATCCCAGCACAAAGCCAAGGCGGGCAGATCACCTAGGTCAGGAGTTCAAGACCAGCCTGGCCAACATGACGAAACCCCATTTGTACCAAAAATACAAAAATTAGTTGGGCATGATGGCGGACACCTGTAATCCCAGCTATTCAGGAGGCTGAGGCAGGAGAATCACTTGAATCCAGGAGGTGAAGGTGGCAGTGAGCTGAGATCACACCACTGCACTCCAGCCTGGGTGACACAGCGAGACTCCGTCTCAAAAAAAAAAAAAAAAAAAAAAAAAATACAGTTTGACATCCATGGGAAAGACTTGGTACCACTGCCTACAGTTTAATTTATCTCCTCGCCTTCTCCCTCGTCTCATTCACTCTGGCTTCATGAGTTTGGGAACCATCTTCTTTTCCACTTTTATCCATCACATCTTGTTGGAGCCACTAGGCCTTCGGAGTAGAAGAAACACTCTCTTTATCTCTCTCTCTCTCTCTCTCTCTCTCTCTCTCACACACACACACACACACACACACACACCATACACCTAGAGCACTCTTCACCACATTATGTGCTTTTACATCCCCATCTCTAACCCCAGTTAATATTACTTTGGAAGCAACTTACTAGTAGAGACATAATGCTTTTTGTTTGGGAGCACTTGGGAATGAATCAATACTGTATGGTTCTCAATCACAAATATCGCATGGACATTAAAACACACTAATACTGGAACAATTGTTTTGCAGCATTAAGAAATAAAGCCTGACTCAGCTGAAAGTCTTCAGAAAAAGACTGGGAAAAGGGACCTTCAATAAGCATTGTCACATTTCTTCCAATATCTTGCAAGTTTGCAATATTCTTAGAAATGTTAGGATGCCACCATCAAAAATAGATATTTTAAATTTCTCGAAATATCTTTACAGGTTTGGCTCACCTAAATCCTTGTGCTGATAGGAGTCAGTATTAGGCATCCAGATATTTAGGGAAAGACGGGAGAGCCTAGGTGTACAAGGGACATAATCACAACACTCAGATTTTATTTGGAAATTGGAAGTACTAAGCTACTGTGCTTTTTTATGGAAATTGTTATGAATCCAGCGCAGCCACGTCCAAGACTGCAAAGCTTTTAACCATACTTCAGACGTTCTAATAGACGTCTTTATTTGCTTATCCTAACCCTCTTGTTTAGTTTACATGTTTTCTCAAAGCCTTTTTGTTGTCTTCCTTCTGTATGTCCAAATTGTATCTACCATTCAAAACCAGTTTTTCTTACCACTTCCTTTATGGAGTTGAATGCAGATTTTTATGTTCACATCAGTTCTTCTTCATAAGGAATTCTTGAGGACTTCATTGCCTCTACTTAAAATGTAACAGTATATCTACTATAACAAAAATCATTAACTCTTTTCGGAACCCTGCATTTAGCTTTTCCAATACGTCTCAAAGGATATAATAACATGTTTAACACTGAGTATGACCTCAATCAATACATCTTAATTTAATTTAATTTTTAAAATGTTGCTAATCTTCCATATTTGGGAGCATTGTAAGGTAACTATTGCAATTTTTCTGATGATATTGTTTTAGCAAGATTGTATGTCATGTGCTTGAGTAATAGTTTACTCTGAAGACTGCTGACAATGAAGTAATACATTATATTTATCAATTGCTTTCTCCAGTGGGAAGGCAAGGCTTTATTGAAATATAAATTAACTTGGTTATTACATTTCAATTTCAAAAAAGATCCTTGTCGATTTGTACTTTTGAAAGTTGGAATTTTTAAAAAAGCAAATTGGGATGTCTTCCAGTGAAAATTGCTTTGGAAGATATTAAGAACAGAGAGTTTGCACCGAGCTTTGACTTAGAAAATACTTACATTTAAGAAACAGTCACAAACAATTATCATAAAACTAATTTCACCAATTGTAGCTCTCTGGATTATTACCAAAACAAATAGAAGCATCTTTTGGAACTAAAAAACTAAGGACAAATTTCTGACATATTCAATCTGAAGTCCTTTAAACCAGTGGACATCAAATTCATTTTAAAAATGAGCAAGTTTATCTAACAATGTCAAATTGCAAATCAAGTTGTTATTCATCTATCTAGAAGTGTCAAGTTTGATAAGAAAAGCAATTGCCAAAGGAAAGAGAAGTAACAAGAATCATAGATGCAGCTGCTAAAGTGGCCATTTGAAAGTGCAGTCATAAAAAGGTTTTCAATAGGGTACTTCTCATGCCCATCTTTATTTCCTTACCTGAAAGTAAGACAACAATCTTTCTCTTGAATCTTAAGCTCTGAGCACAAGATTTCTTGGGCTCAAGTCTTGGTCTTTTCTTGTGAAAGTTTTATTTGTAGAAATGGGGCAATTGTGGCAATTCCATATGCATCATCATATCCTATAATAAAGTAAAATGTGGTACTATGCAGCTACTATGCTCTTTGTCAGAAACCTATATCACATTTCCTCTTCCAGGTATGAGTTAATGAAAACCAGTCATATTCTCTCATAGCTGCTCAAGATCTACTGTTTCTGAAAATAACTTAAATAATTTTGCTATTTAAAAAATATATACATACATCACTCTCTGTATTTTTAATGGAGGGTGTTAGGTCTGTCATCATGGAGATTTAAACTGAACAATTAATTTTCATGGGAGAATAGAACCTCAAAAGGATGCATAAAGTTAATAGGTATGTATGGTTTCTATCATTTGTGTGTTAGAGCTAATTAGTGCCAGCATGAGCTATTAGCAAAAGATAATAGTATCCTGACTATAATATGTGTTTCTTATGATAAACTGATTCCAACATTAGCCACTGGTGCTCTGTCACCACTAGATATGTGTTTGTTCCAAAACTGAAGGGGATTATTATATTAGAGTTTTAAAAGACAATCAAACAAATAAAATTGGTCAAATATACCTCTGCATGTCCCAGATAATAATAAATTAAATCACATTTTGTCTTTTATCTAAAAGCTTTAATAATGCATTATATGACCAACCTTTTTAAAAAAAGAGTTCACCTCTTTCCTTTGGGACCAGCTAAATTTCCAAAACAGTAATGTATCATCCAAACATATTTTAGAAAATTAGGCCTTGCATTCCATTATGCATTTAGACATTTATAGCTTGATGATAAACCTATCTGTACCTCTGAGGGTTGAACTTATAAATCAGTGCATCCTGTAAAAAAAATTACTGTCCTATTTGAAATTATTGGGGTTCTATATCTTGTTGTTTCCTCCAAAGAAATATGAATCCCCATAAAGAGAAAAGATACAAATATTTGATTTAGAGAAAAAGGTTCTTTCTTTTATTAGATAGTGAGTTACAAGGGTGTCCTTGTGGAACTCTGGATTATTTACTACATTCTCCATTAATAAAAGACCCAGAACGATAGTTTCTCCCACAGATAGAAACATAATTGACATGAACCCTACAACTTCCTAAGTTACTTTAGGAATACAACTTGAATAAGAAGGTAGTGAGTTACGCTATTCATTTGCATTTCTGTAGCTAAAAGAAATGAAATGTGCAGAAAAAAATCGTTGATCAGGCCTGGGTTTCTCAAACCCTGCATATTATAAAAAAAAGGTCTGCTTTCAGGATTAGTCCTAGGCCTGGCTTTTTGGCAAGGACCTCTGAGCTCTCAGTATGTTCTGCCTGACAGGCATATTTTTGTATGCCTAAGGCCTTGAACCACACTGTATCCGTGTGGAAGCTGGAGTCTAAGTAGTCATGAAGGTACTGCATAACAACCCGACTAATTCCCCAGTTAAAACCCCAGACACCTAAACTTGTGTGAGCTTCCCTGTTTGGCAACACTTGGCACATTTAGTCACATCTTATTTTGGAATTAACACATCCCCCATGCAAATGCACTGAGAGGGGACCTAGAAGCTTGCAACTGGTTTCTCTTGGATTTTGCCCCATGAACTTTTTGTAGTTGCTGATTCTAATCTTCATACTTTTATTATAATAAACCACAATTGTGAATATGACAGCTTTTCAGAATCCTATGAGTCCTTCAATCCTAAAGCCGCAGGAATGATCAAACCTGAAGATGGTCATAGGGACTCACAAACAAAATCTAATGCTAGTTTTCAAGAGAAATACGTGCATTTATTTCAGGCAGGTCCAAATTAATCTACAGTGGGATTTCTAATCAGGATTAGAGGCTTACCCAGTCACTTTGCAGGCTTCTCTAACTGTTCACCAAGCCTGCTGGCATGGCCATGTTTTGCCTTCTGCCACTTTCCACACTGTGGTATGGGTGCATTCCTCAACTTGCTGACATACATAAGGGCTTATCTGTCATCAGAAACAATGGGAATAAGTCTCTGCTTCAGAATAATTCAGGAGTAATCACAAATAAGATAATATAATTGCCATTTACAAGGAGTGGAATTTGGGAATTTCAGGATACATAAGCTCCACCAAAAATCTTCATTAAAGCTATAATTAAAGAGATAGAGTCCCTTATTAATGACTTAAAAAAATACTCTGCGCTCTCTCTCTAAAGTTGAGAGTAAGCCATCATTTCATTATGCCATTTAGGCAATATCTGGATTTTTCTGAATTACTTTATTTCAACTAGATATATGCTTATTTGATCTTATACAGCACATCTGCTCCTTTAATTTCACTCATAAATGTTACACATTCAGAGACTACTTTATTTAGACGCAGTTACAGGAATCTTTCACAGTAAAAGTTGATCCTCAAGTCTCATTGAAAATAAAAGAATATTGATCGTTTATTCTAATTAGAAGATGTTCTTAAAAATCATAGGCAGCATTCAGTGATTCTAAATGGGATCGATTATTATTTGTACAGTGTTGCTGTTGTTGAGTGTGTTGATTTTTCTAAATTGAGTGAAAAATTATGATCTCTCTCAAAAGATCCTGAAAGGATTTGCCAGGCCAAACTAAGATTGAGTACCAGTAAAATGAATTTGAAATTAAACTTCATAACATCATAATTTTTTAAAGCCTAGATCTAAGTTTCCAAGTATAAGCAGAAAAACAGAAAAGAAAAATCTTCCTCCTTCTGCCAAAAATAAACAACCTAGGGGTTGTTACTTAAACATTAATATTAATAAATAAAAGTAATAATAATTAATGATTGGTATGGTTGCATATGGCCAACTTCCTTTCATCTTTTCTGTTTTTGATGCATTTGTATAAAGTCAAGCCTGTAGTTATAAAGGAATAAAATTATGGTTATATCTGGGAAATGGTGAGGGTGTTTCCACTTGTATAAGGAAAGAGGAAAGTCTTACAGTTCAGGGATAGGAAGCTATGATTTACATAATGAACATGGCAAAGAGACCTATAAAGAAATAAGACTTAGATGGCAGAAAAATCACATTGGCTTTACTCCAAGATACCAGGCACATCCCTGGAAAATTCTGATGTGCCGGAATATAACAGTATGTACTTTTCCCAGAGCCAGAATCAGTGCAATATTTGGCTTTCCTACTTACACTTGGAACATTGGATTCTTTTTCTCAGATCCATCAGGGTTCCATTTATGTTTAGCACCTGCATGCAGCCCAGGGGCTCTAAAAAGCCATTTTATGTATGGATATGAATTGCTTAACAATATAGTCATTTCACAACTTAAATGGATTCATTTTGATAATCTTCAACCTCTTTAGTATCCAGCAATCATGAGAATTAAAGTGTTACACAATTGTAATAACCCCTTTTAAAATGAGTTTCTACAAATTTTACCCTCACAAATAGGAAGAAATTGCTATCAATGTGATTTATATACAATGCTAGAAATTTATCAGACAAAGCCAAGCCACTATATGTAACCAGGGTTAAGAACCCAAATTCTAAAGGGTGAATCCCAGCTCTACCATTTACTAGCTCTGTGACACTTACTAAATAATATAATTTCTTGAAATACCAGTTTTTTCATCTTAAATAAGGGTAATAATTTGTGCTAACTTGTAAAACTAAGGTGAAATTGAAAAGCGCATGATCGATGTAAAATGCTTTCTCATAGGGCTTGATTCATAATAAGTGTTCAGTGAAAGTTAATGTGGTGGTCTAGAAACTATGAATGTGGAAAGCCCACACCCCTCCCTATCTCTCTTTGCCAGTAAAATGTGAACTAGATGGTAAAATAGAACTAAATTCATGTATGAAAATTCCCAAAAGAGAATGATAAAATCTAACAAAGAATTTTTCTTCACTCTTTGTAGCAGAAGAAGGGATTGAGGGTGTAAAATATCAGGGACAGGCCACGGTGGCTCACGCCTATAATCCCAACCCCTTGGAGGCCAAGGTAGATGGATCACTTGAGCCCAAGAGTTGGAGACCAGCCTGGACAACATATTAAAACCCCATCTCTACTAAAAATGTAAAAAATTAGCTAGGCATGGTGGCATGCACCTGTGGTTCCAGCTACTCAGGAGGCTGAAGTGAGAGGGTCACCTGAGCCCAAGAAATCGAGACTGCAGTGAGCTGTGATAGCATCACTCCACTCCAGCCTGGGCAATAGGAGGGAGGCCCTTTCTTTAAAAAAAGAAAAAAAGTAACAGGGACAGATGTGCATGGATAAGAGTGGTATAATGGGATAAAAAAAATGAGAGATTCCCAAGAGCTGGGAATGTCAGAAAATAGAAAAGGATAAGAGATTTAATGTGTTAGTGTTGACAGAACCACTGGATTCTCATTAATCGAGAGAAATAGGAATAAAGATTGAAATTTTTACCTGAATCTTATTTTTGGTTTGTGGTTTTTTGTTTTTGTTTGTGTTTGTTCGTTTGCTTGTTTGTTTGGTTTTTGTTTTTTTATGCACCAGATTCCAGGAATGGATTTTGGAAGTCACATATTACAGAAGTGTTGAGGGCTGAATTGTGGCACTCCAAAATCACGTGTTGAAGTCCTAACTCCTAGAACTTCAGGCTGTATTTGGCGATAGGATCTTCAAAGTGGTGATGAAATTAAAAGGAAAGCATTAGGGTGGGCCCTAATCCAATCTGACTTGTGTTTTTGAAAGAATGGTAAATTGAGAAAGAAAGACAGCAGGGATTTGCCCATACCATGAGAAGACCACGTGAAGGCACAGAGAGAAAGAAGCCATCTACAAGCCAAGGAGAGAGGCCTTAGAAGAAACCAAAACTGCTAACACTTTGATCTTGGACTTCTGGCCTCTAGAACTGTGATAAAATAAATGTCTGTTGATTAAGCCACCCAGTCTGTGGTATTTTATGTCAAACCTAAGACAAGTGGTAATCACGTATATTAGCTATGAAGGGACAATATGCTTACTGGTTAAAGTTGTGAGATACAGAGTTTACCTTCAATCAGACTGGTTGTGCTTGAATTCTGGTTCCACTACTTTCTGGTTGTATGACCTTAAGCAGATTACACATTTTCTTCATACTTCAATTTTTTCATCTACAAAAGAATGGGTATTATAATGGTGTCAACTTCAATTGGTTGTTGTAAGGCTTAAATGAGGTAAAAAGTAATACTTATAGCAGTGACTCTCATAGAGTATTGATCCATAATTTTAACTATTTTAACGAGCTGTTATCTTTATTTTTAAGGATTCTTTGTCCTTCTAATCTTCGGCATGCTCATTTCTCATGGCAGTGTTGTGGAGTCCCTGGGTCAATAGAAGCAATTTTAGCTATGAAACAATTACAAGGAACAGCTTACTCCAAGTCATATGTATCTGCAGTTCCTCATTCATTGGGGTTACAATGAGAAGCAGTCTTCTCATGTGATAATATCCAAAGGTTGGGATTCATTGGAGAAAATGTATCCAGTAAAGTAATTTGAATAAAAATCATGTTAGGGAGGCAAGAGAGAGTATTGCACTTTTATTTTCTAAATTTTGACTTTCTGAAATATATTTGTTGCATACTATTTTAATAACTAGTTTTTACTGTTCTATTATTAGTTGGCAGTACTAGACACTGCTCTAAGTGCTTTACATATATTAACTCATTTCATCTTCATTATAAGCATATGAAATAGATATGAATTGTAATGAGGAGACTGAGTTACCGAAAGGTTCAACAATACTTTCAAGGTTAGAGAGCCAGCAAGTGGCAGTCAGGATTTGAATGCTGGTAGTCTGGCAGCAGAGTCTGCTCTTACCTACTCTCTATACTACCGCAAAAGTTTATTAGGCAGATAATTGTTTTTCTCAAAGATATCTAACCGAAAGTATCTATTCTCAGGATGACACAGTACTGTTAATTATTATGAAAAAGGTGGTATGAGTCATTCATCTGAGCATTAAACAAATATATCACAGTGCTTAAAAGCAAGATCTCTGCCCTTAGGCTTGTATCCCAGATCTATGTAAACTTAGGTATGTTATATAAGTGGATCCGTGTAAAATTATTGGGGACCATTTTCAAAATATTATAAGCAAAGGTAACCAGATAAGAAAAACCGATTATATACCAAGAACATGACTGCACAGTTTTCCTAGATTATATAGGGTGCACTTTAAGTACTAGAAATAATTCTAGAAAGATAGGGTTGGGGGTTGCTCAAAAAGACCCTTGATTGGCCGGGCGTGTAATCCCAACACTTTGGAAGGCTGAGGTGGGTGGATCGCAAGGTCAGGAGATCAAGACCATCCTGGCTAACACGGTGAAACCCTGTCTCTACCAAAAATACAAAAAATTAGCCGAGCACAGTGGTGGGCGTCTGTAGTCCCGGCTACTTGGGAGGCTGAGGCAGGTGAATGGTGTGAACCCGGGAGGCAGAGCTTGCAGTGAGCTGAGATAGCGCCACTGCACTCTAGCATGGGAGACAGAGCGAAACTCTGTCAAAAAAAAAAAACCTTGATTGAGTGCCAAGAACACAAATATTATTTTTTAAATGAGAATCACAACAGGTTCTTGAGCAGGAGATTAAATTTATCAGGGTGTCCTGAATGGGATGTGCAGAAGAGACTGAATATGGGGGTAAGTAAAGCGGGAACACCATTACAGTATTTTCAGGTATTAGACAGTAGGAATATGAACTTGGTTTGTTCCAATAACCGAGTAAATACTGAAAATAATTTTTAAAAAGTGTTGCACAAGAAAAGTCAGATTTGCCTACTCATTAGATGGGAGTAGAAAGTAAGAATGAAATAAGATTTAAAAAAAAAATACTGAGGTTCTGTGAGTCTGAGTTCCTCGGCTCATTCAAGTGCTCATAAGAGAAAATGATAGGAGGAGAAGTTTATGAAATAACACTGCAGTTTGTTTTCTATCCATATACATCTACCTTTGGAAAGTAAAGACTGTCCATATAAAGTCCTAATGATTTTGTGAGGCTAAGCAGCAGACGTAAGAAGCTATGTTTGCTCATTTCTCCTTGCCCACATAATTTCACAAAGCTCCTGACTCTGTGAGAACATACAGCTCTCCAGAAGGATGCTTGGAAGACAAAACAGGATACAGCAAACAGCCCCAAAATGTTTCTTGCCTGAATCACTACATTCCTTAGAAGTTAAATGATCCTAGTCTTTGCCTTTTCCTATACATAAAATAACATCGGATGGGGTTAGTAATTACATTTCTTAATCTATAACCAGATGTTCTCTTACATGTAAACTTTGATGTGATGCTGCTTTAATGTAAATTCTGAGCAAGTTTGGCGTGTTTTGGCATGCACCGAACCTCCAACACCTGCATGTATGCAGTGGGCTGAAACAGTGTGTCCTGTGCCCAAGCAGTCTAACCTTTCTACAGGTCTCCTCCCAGGCTAGAGACCTCAGTCTATAGTCCTCAGTAAGACTTCTGAATCAAAGTAACCTTAATTCTTTAAAAGTTTGATTTATCCTTTAGCAACGCTTTAAAACAACAGGGATCAGGAAGAAACACCTTTGAATTAAAGATATATAAATTCACCATTATTTGATTTTAAGTGAGCCAACTTAAGCATATAATGAGATTGTTCCTTCAGGCAAACCACTTGCTATTGACACAAATGATTATTTGACAAGGGATTTAGAAAAAGGAAAAAAAAAGAAAGGCAGAAAGAAAAACTAAAATGTAAACACTGCTTTAATCCTCTTTCTTTTTGCTTTGCTAGGTGCTTTACAAATTGTGAGTTAATACTGAATATTTTCAGAGTTTTAAAAGCACTTACTTGATATTAAATGTTTCTAGATGCACATTGCTCTGAGCCAAATTTCCAAGTTTTATATTTGTTCAGATAATATAATTTCGATGACTTGGGAATTACTCTTCAAATCTGAGCTGGCTTTAAAATACCAATATCAACTTAATAGGATTTTACTTAATTTTAAGAATTTCAGAGATGTGAGATATTTTTCAAAGACACTGAAGATTCTTTTCAAAATCTGCAGCAGAATCTCCAGAGTTGTTTTTGTTTTATTTGTTTTCATTTCTGTTTTTTTTCTAATAAGTCATTATGCGTCTACAGAAGCCAACATATTCTCGGGAGTTTTAACAGATGACATTCTTTACTTTGCCAGCAAAGTACTCCAGGATGCATAACAGACCAATGAATTACTCCAGCAGCGCACTAAATGGGGACCTGAAAAAAGTTAATGCACCTTTGAACATGCCAAATTTTTACAAAGTGGCCTACTTAAAAAGACAGATGACAACCCACAGTACTACACAAATGAAATTTCTTAATAACAGATATTACTTAACAATATAAAAGTAACAAAGAAAAGCAAATACACTTTGAAAAAAAATGTGGGTTTTTTTGTTTCTGGGTTTTTTTGTTTTTTGTTTTTTATTTCTCGGGGAAAAACAATCTGATAAAACCATTAAAACCTTCCCCCCACTCCCGAATCTGGCCGTGGGAGGTGGCTGTAATCCCTGTAATCCCAGCACTTTCAGAGCCCAAGGCCAGCGGATCACTTGAGGCCAGAAAAAATTAACTAGGCATGTTGTCGCACGCCTGTAGTTCCAGCGACTCCGGAGGCTGAGGCACAAGAATTGCTTGAACGTGGTGGGGGCGAGAGGGCGGTGCGGATGGCTCGGTGGTGAGCGGAGGTTGCAGTTAGCCAAGATCGCGCCACCCGCCACCCACCACTCACTGCACTCCAGCCTGGGCGACAGAGAGAGACTTTCTCTCCAAAAAAAAAAAAAAGAAAGAAAGAAAGAAAGAAACCTTCCACCCACTCCCTAAAGTATAATTTAAAATACAGAGAAAGGTTAGTAATTTCTACATTTTGGTATTTGAGTTTAGCCAAGTGCACAATTAGAACGGAGCAAAGATTATCTTGTTCTTAATTGCTCCAGTAATACAAAGTGGATAAATATGCACATGCATATAAAACTATTTATTTATACAATTCTTCTAAATATGTAATTTTTTATGTTTTCAGGTAAAATCTCTGTGTATAGTAGAATATGGGCTTGGGAGTTGACAGATCTGAGTTCAAATACTGGCTCTGCTGCTTTCTAGTTTTGCAACACTAGGCAAGTTGCTTAGTCTCTCCAAGCCTGACTTTCCTCACCTGTAAAATAAAAATAATGATAGCAATTATCCCATAAGGTTTACATAAATACTAAATCATTACTCTACAAAATCACTTATCATTGTGCCCGCCATATGAGATGCCCTCAATAAATGCTGGCTTTAATAATAGTGACTATACTGTTTATTTTACTCTCATTAAATTATAGGTATCATTAAGGCAAAGATTATACCATACTATGTTATTGTAACTCTATATACCATCTAACACTGCATATATTACTCCCAGGCTTGAGTGACTGCTTCTCAAAGATTTTCTCTCCTTTCTCCTCTGCGTGAGTTACTGACATATCCTACCATTCCCTAGATTTGAATGTCTTTGAAATTTGTAAGGAAAGTCAGCCTAAAGCAGAGCTATCACCAAAGATTTCTTTGAAATTTGAAAAATAAGGTGTAAGGAAAGGATCCAGTTTCAGCTTTCTACATATGGCTAGCCAGTTTTCCCAGCACCATTTATTAAATATGGAATCCTTTCCTAATTTCTTGTTTTTGTCAGGTTTGTCAAAGGTCAGATGGTTGTAGATGTGTGGCATTATTTCTGAGGGGTCTGTTCTGTTCCATTGGTCTATATCTGTGTTTTGGTACCAGTACCATGCTGTTTTGGTTACTGTGGCCTTGTAGTATAGTTTGAAGTCAGGTAGCATGATGCCTCCAGTGTTGTTCTTTTGGCTTAGGATTGTCTTGTCAATGCGGGCTCTTTTTTGCTTCCATACAAACTTTACTTAAATGTTAGACCTAAAACCATAAAAACCCTAGAAGAAAACCTAGGCAGTACCATTCAGGACATAAGCATGGGCAAGGACTTCATGACTAAAACACCAAAAGCAATGGCAACAAAAGCCAAAAATGGGATCTAATTAGAGTAAAGAGCTTCTGCACAGCAAAAGAAACTATCATCAGAGTGAACGGACAACCTACAGGATGGGAGAAAATGTTTACAATCTACCCATCTGATAAAGGGCTAATATCCAGAATCTACAAAGAACTTAAATTTACAAGAAAAAATCAAACAGCCCCATCAAAAAGTGGGCAAAGGATGTGAACAGACACTTCTCAAAAGAAAAAGTTTATGCAGCCAGCAGACACATGAAAAAATGCTCATCATCACTGGTCATCAGAGATATGTAAATCAAAATCACAGTGAGATACCATCTCACATCAGTTCGAATGGTGATCATTAAAAAGTCAGGAAACAACAGATGCTGGAGAGGATGTGGAGAAATAGGAACACTTTTACACTGTTGGTGGGACTTTAAACTAGTTCAACCATTGTGGAAGACAGTGTGGCAATTCCTCAAGGATCTAGAACTAGAAATACCATTTGACCCAGCCATTCCACTACTGGGTATATACCCAAAGGATTATAAATCATACTGCTATAAAGACACATGCACACATATGTTTATTGCAGCACTATTCACAATAGCAAAGACTTGGAACCAACCCAAATGTCCACCAATGACAGACTGGATTAAGAAAATGTGGCACATATACACCGTGGAATACTATGCAGCCATAAAAAAGGATGAGTTCATGTCCTTTGATGAAGCTGGAAACCATCATTCTGAGCAAACTATTGCAAGGACAGAAAACCAAACACCGCGTGTTCTCACTCATAGGTGGGAATTGAACAATGAGAACACTTGGACACAGGGTGGGGAACATCACACACTGGGGCCTGTCATGGGGTTGGGGGAGGTAGGAGGGATAGCATTAGGAGACACTAATGCTCCTAATGTCGCCCATTAACTTGTCACCTAATGTAAGTGACAAGTTAATGGGTGCAGCACACCAACATAGTCCATGTATACATATGTAACAAACCTGCATGTTTTGCACATGTACCCTAGAACTTAAAGTATAATAAAAATAATAAAAAGAAATTTGAAAAATAAAACCAGAGCCAGAAACAGAACAAATATTTTGTCCAAATACTTGTAATAGAAAAGCTTTCCCCATCCTCTAAAGCTAGAATCCCCACCCTCTAAAGTCCTTACATACCAAAGCCAGAATACTATGACTATGCATGACCATGCTTAATGTGTTCATTCATTCTATAAAATACCATTGCACCTCCACTGTCTTGGACAGGTAGTTATCTATCTATCTTCAGTGTTTATCCTCTTTCCACTGGCAATGCAAAGAATCTGCACTTCTGAGTTGGGAAGATAAGACATGAACATGAAACAATTTATGAATTCTCTTGGAAGTAAGAAGGTAAGGCTAAATATTCTTTTTTTCTTTTTTTTTTTTTTTTTTTTGACAGAGTCTTGCTCTGTCACCTGGGCTGGAGTGCAGTGGCATGATCTCGGCTCGCTGCAACCTCTGCCTCCCACATTCAAGAGATTCTTCTGCCTCAGCCTCTTGAGTAGCTGGGACCATAGGCATGCACCACCACACCTGGCTAAGGCTAAATATTCTTAGAGAACTTTCATCTCTTTAGAATCTAATCATGTTAGAAGATAGTTACATCTGTAGAAGTAGAAACTCTGGACTTATAATCACAATGACTAGGGCTCCAAATTTTGGCCGGAATCACAGCCTTCTCTTTACTCTTCTCCCTACCTTTTCTCAGTTCCAGTCCATTCTAAACTTGGCCACCAGAGTGATCTTCCAAAACATAAAGTTTACTCTGTCATAATCCTGCTTAAGACCCATCATTGATGACCCATTCAAAATTGAAATCTAAACTCTCAGGCAAATACACAGGTTATTCTGGGTCAGCCCTGTCATATGTACCTCAGCCTCATCTCTAGACACTGCCCTTCTACACCTAAAACTTGGGCAATATGGAACAGTACAGGCTCACATGGCTGTTCTTTCTCATGGCCTCTTGCCTTGCTACCTGCCTTTTCCTCTGCTTGGAATAGCCTTTTCTCTCCCTTCAGAGACACTCTTAGTCACCTTTCAGATCCAATTTCAAATGTAACATCCACAGGAAATCTTTTGACAACTTGAGATTAAATAACATTCTCTTCAATCATTAATTCAGCAAACATTTGAGCACCTACTGTGTATCAAATGTTATTCTACACTCTGGAAAGAAAGCAGTAATCACATTAACATAACAGTTCCTCCTGGACCTTACCTCTTAATGGGGATGAAAGAGAATAAACACAAAAGTAAAACACAAGAGTAAAAATAAAATGCATAGTACGGCAGAAAAATAAAACAGGCTAGGGGATCTAGAGCACCCTGACTAGTGGGATAGTTGCTGTTAAACAGGGTAGTCAGGAAAAATCTTTAATGACACAATGACATTTAAGCAGCAACCCCAAGGAAGTGAGGGAACTGAGCAGGCATACATCCAGAGGAAGAGTGTTCCAGACTGCAAGAACAGCAAGTGCAAATAACCTGAAACAGGGACATGTTTCGTGTGTTTTAGAAACTGGAAAGCATGCCCATGTGCTTTAACTCCTCAGGGGCAGAGTGGTGATGGAAGATGCGAGAGATATGTTGGGTTTTTCACCTTGTAAGCCTTGTGCAGACTCCACATTTACTGTGAGTGAATTCAGAAGCCACTGGGGGCATTTGTGCTTAGGAGTGGCATGATTCAACTTATGTTGAAATGCATTACTTTGGTTTCTGTCTCAAAAATAGACTATATTGAGACCAGGAAGAAAACTGATGGTTCAGTTTAAAAAATTTACAATGGCTTGGAGGAAAGATAATGGGGCTCCCTATATGTTCCTTTTGCCTGTTGACCATAAGTCTAGCCTGCCATTTTCCTACTCTTGAAAATTTGTCTTGATAAAACTATGATTTCCTTAAGAGAAGAAATTGGCCTTTTATCACTCCATCAGCAGCGTTTTACAAAAAACTTGCCATATTGTAGCATTCAATAAATGTTTACTGAATGAATAGATCTATTAACACAGACTTTTAAAGACATTCATACCCTGAATATTTTTTACATCATGTTTATGTTTTAAAAATATTGGTTTAATTCACTAGTATAGAGAAAAATGAATATGATATTTTACTTTATCAGATAGTGACCTCAATTCTATCCAGTAAAAACATAAAAAAAAGAATATAACTGGGGCTGTGAGCCAATCTCACAAATGGCAATTGAAATAGTAAAGGTAATAGATTTTGATAAGTATATTAAACAAAAATCATCAGTAATGTTCATAAAAATGTGAAGTGACATTAATAAATAAATATTTGTTTCATATTATTAAGGTCTATTGAGAAAAAATCTAATTGTGGTAAATATATAAATAAGTATTTTGGCAAAAAGCATTTGAAATTTGAATGATAATAAAATGAGGAAAAGTCTATGAGTCAAGGAAAGTTGTAATATTCTAGAACCTTACAGCATCACAAAAAAGCATTTGTTTATGTATTAGTTTGATATTGCTACTGTAACAAATTACAACAAACTTAGGTTCAAACTACACAAATTTCTTACCATATTTCTGTAGGCCAGAAGTCTGACACAGGTCTCACTGAGTTAAAAGCAAGGTATTGGCAGGGCTGCATTTATTCTGGATGCTCTAGGGGACAATATGTTTTCTTGCCTTTCCAGCTTCTAGTGACTGGCTGTATTCCTTGGTTCATTGCCCACTTCCTTCAAATTCAAAGCCAGTAATCGCAGTTTCAGTTCTTCTCACATTATATTATTCTGTCCTCCTCTTCTTCCTCCCTCTTCCTTTTTTAAAGACCCTGGTTTTTATGTTATTCCCACCCAAACAATCCAGGATAATCTCCCTAATATAAAGTCAGCTGATTAGCAGCCTTAATACCACTTCAATTTTAACTCCCTTTTGCTAATGTACCACGTTCACATTTCACAGGAATTTGGACACGGAAATATTTGGGGTTCATTATTCTGCCTATAACAGTGTAATTAATACATGTATATCAATGAAAAGGCATTTAGAGAAACTCATGGCATACACTGAAGGCCACATTACAAATAAAAAGAAAGTAACTATGAAGAAATTTCAGCATAAAACTTTACTGAAATTAATAATACTTCAGAGTTACATCATATCTGTACTAAACATCTAGGATATTTTAAGTCTGTTTTTTGTTTATTCAATCTCCATACATTTCTAGATAATATCCGTTAATGTTTATAAAACCTGGAAAATTTTTTAATAATGTTATTTTTGAATAACTTTTGCTCTAGCATAAATGATCTAAACACACGCGCATGTATACACACACGCGACAATCAGAGAGAGAGAGAATTTGTGAA
Source organism: Macaca mulatta (assembly GCF_049350105.2). Taxonomy (NCBI): domain Eukaryota; kingdom Metazoa; phylum Chordata; class Mammalia; order Primates; family Cercopithecidae; genus Macaca; species Macaca mulatta. The sequence continues at coordinate 96,463,197 of NC_133411.1, forward strand.
CCAATTAGGAATAATGTGCATTTTTAATATGAAATGCACTTTCACCTACCCATTGTAAAAATCATTTTATAGCTAGCATTCAGTGCTATAGGGAATACAAAAAAATTCTCTCTCTCCTATCCTAGTGGTGGAACTGTCAGTTCCATCGGGTCAGCATTCTTTCTGTAAAGAATTCAGCAATGGAAACTTTCAAAATCTCCAGGTTTTTTTGCTCTAAAAATCCCATTTTAAAAAATCTATGTATAAAACAGAAATGTGAAAAAAAATTCATTACAGCAGAAATAAAAGATCAAGAATTGGAAATGACATAAATTATGGCATATCTATGCAATGGAACACTATACAGTTGTTAAAATTAGGTTTCTAAAATTTTTAGTTTTATGATAAAATATAAGTAAAAGTCTTGTAAGTCACATTATATATGCAATATGATTTCAACTACATGAAAATATACATGTATGGACAAATGACTGAAACAGAATATTATGTGGTAGCTTCTAAGTGATGTAATCTTGAGAATTTTTTATTCTCTTTTCCTAATTTCCAAATGGGCTTGGATATACTTTCAGAAATGTATATTTTTTAGAAACAGTACTATGCATTTGAATTAATAAGCCATGTTTTAATACAAATATTTGATCATCTCCTTCTGGCATTTTCTTCTCTTCCCTGCCCTCTAATCAAGCACAGAGAAACTGATTGGAGTTAAGACTTTGTTTTATAAATCAAACAAATTAAATGAAAAAGGTAAAAGTTGTATCTCTACCCATTTCTCTTTTAATTTGTGAACTAACTTCTTTAAAGTACTGGTATCTACAATCCAATGCCATTTTGGATTTCCTTACATCAGTTTCAAACAGATTCTGTTTTCCAGGAATCCCCTACCTTATTCTCTAGCTAGACAGTAAAAGTAACATTTTCAGAAAACCATAATTTTTAAATTTAACTCTGCAAGTCAGTTTTTAAAATTTCATATTTATTGAACTATTATAGTATCCTGTGATATATGACATATAAAAATTTAAAAGGAAGAGTAAGAGAAAAATAGAAGAAAAGTAAATGTATGCCTCTTTGTTCATTAAAAAAGTAATAAAATAACAAAATGTTGTCTTTTATTGTCAAGTCAAGCTTAAATAAAAACCAAAGGTCAACATTCAAAATCATCTTAGCTAATTTGTTTTTCACACATTATACATATATATTTGTGTATATACATACACATACTATTATTTTCAAACAAGAAGTAAACATAATCTATTATTAGAAAATCAGTCTAGGAATCCAACATATTCTCCTTTACTACATGCCCTTTGGTAATCAGTTTTCTCCCACTTAAAAAGAAATGGTATACTTGCCTTCATTCATTCAAAGTCTCACCATGGTGCACTGTCCTGATGTACAAATTTCCATGGTGCCTATCAAAGGACAATTTGAAATATTCATATTTATAAAGACTTCTTAAATTGAGACACCATGAATGTATGGTAGGGCTTGCGTCTTTCCTTGCATTTAGTATACCTATTTCCATCAAGGGCTAAGAGTAGAATTCAAGACAAAACAACTTGGCCCACACTGGAATGTTTTGAGTTTAGATACACTGTGGAGAAGGGCAGCAGGAATGAAGACCATTTCTGTTCATTGCTCCACTTTGTCCCTTCTCTGCATACTGACATTGCTCTTGAGAGAGGGTCCTCAGAGGGATTAGGCACAAAATATTGAAGGCGAAGCCACTTTACTCAGTGTAAGTGACAAACTTACTTTAAGACTCAATCCCTGATTTATCCATCAGAATCATTTCTGGTTATCATGGGAAAATATATCAATTTTTAAAATTTAAATCAAAAAATGAAATTAGACATTTTGTGACAGAAAGCAAGTCTGTTTTGTCCAATTTGTTTGACAGTGAGAATTGAATTTTTCAGCCAGGTTATAAGGTGCACATTTTTCATGAATTGAAAGATTTAAGTCTACAATTAAACATTTTGATGGAAATATATATACATATTTTACTTTTTATTTAAAAATGTGTTTTGACATAGATGCATTGAAATAAATGATATTTTTATTTTACCAACTCTTTCTGAGTTTACTGAGTTAAATAAGGCACCTTTACATGAAAAAGTAACAGGAATAACTGTCACTTCACAAGCCTTGGGAAAGCCTTATAGTGCTTAGAAAGTTAATGGCTAATGACTGGGTTAAATCTTTTGGTAAGTAGGATGACTTCTAAGTTTTTATTTCTAATAAAATTGAAGTCTATTCTAATCTAATTGACTGTTTAAATATAATTTTAATAATATCTCACTGTGTGATTTTTAACAAGACTGCAAAAGAACTAAAAATAGCAACATTCTAAAATTTATTTCAATCTACTTATTTATGTTAAAAATGTTTATCTGTATTTTTCAACTATAAAAACAAACAAACAAAAGAAATAAAATTGGGTGGACATAGTGGCAAACGCCTATAATCCCAGCACTTTGGAAGGCCAAGACAAGCAAATCACTTGAGGCTAGGAGTTCAAGAACAGCCTGGCCAACATGGTGAAACCTCAACTCTACTAAAGATACAAAAAATTAGCCTGGCATGGTGGCACGTACCTGTAATCCCAGCTACTCGGGGGGCTGAGGCAGGAGAATTGCTTGGCCCAGGAGACAGAGGTTGCAGTGGGTCGAGATTACTCCATTGCACTCCAGCCTGGGTAACAGAGGAAGACCCTGTCTCAAAATAAATAAATAAATAAATAAAAATAAATGAAATATGTGTCTTACTTACATATAATAAATACACACTAAATATATTTAATATATAATATTTATGTTTAGTATATATTTATAAAATAAATTTATTATTTTAAAATATTACATATATATCTCCACAAATACAATGTATTTAAATATATTGCCTGTGTGTGTGTGTGTATATATAAATGTGTGTGTGTGTATCTCTCTCTCTCTCTACATATATATATATATATTCCTCTCTCTCTCTCCACAAACACATCATTCCTTTCAAAACAAAAAAAAAATTCTTCAAGGATCTAGAACTAGAAATATCATTTGCCAAGCAATCCCACTACTGGGTATATACCCAAAGGATTATAAATCATTCTACTACAAAAACACATGCACACGTATGTTTATCGTGGCACTTTCACAATAGTAAAGACTTGGAACCAACCCAAATGCCCATCAATGTTAGACAGGATAAACAAAATGAGGCACATATACACCATGGAATACTATGCAGCCATAAAAAGAAATGAGATAATGTTCTTTGCAGGGACATGGATGAAGCTGGAAAC